>NC_136491.1:4107500-4442500 GCF_053919585.1 Euprymna scolopes
CTTCAAACGCAGTGAATTTACGATCAGCATGATTTATAGGTATTTGGTGATAAGCAGATTTTAGGTCGAGAGTAGAGAAGATGTTATATTGAGCGATGTCGTCTACCATCTTATTGATATTAGGCATTGGGTAAGCGTCTAGTTCCGTGAATCTATTGATGGTATCGCTGTAGTCGACTACCATTCTTTTCTTATGATTCTCATTCGAAGTTACAAGAACTTGCGCTCGCCACGGAGATATCGAAGGTTCAATTATGCCTTCTTTCAACATTCTAGCAGTCTCTTCTTTTATGAATTTGTTGGCGGCAAAAGTGTAACGTCGGGATTTTGTCGCAATAGGAGTAGTATGAGGAGAAAGATTAGAAAAGAGAGGAGGGGGTGGAACGTTTATGGTAGGAAAAAAATTATTCGTGTTTATAGCTCCAATTATAAGTTTGTCTCTAGGACCGTCGAATTTAAGTGTTACTTTTTTATATTTTTTTAAAATATCTTTTCCGATTATTAAATCAATGAAAAGGTTTTCAATGATTTCAATTGTTATTCCAGAATGGGTTTTATCTTTCAGTATTAAATCCACGACAGCTTCGCCAGTTATTTTAGCATGTTGATCGGAAGCAGCCAGAGCTATAGTTTTGTTTTTAGGTATTGTGAAGAGTTTAAGTTTTTTAGCAGTATTTTCATTAATGAATGTTTTTACACTGCCGGAGTCCACCATAGCGTTCACGAAGTGCCCGTTAATTTGGCATTGAGTGAATGTGACATCTTTGGAGTTAGTTCCTAGTCAGGATAGAGAAGGTGAGGGGTAGTCAGAGTCGTCATAAAGAACAGCAGTATGAGTGTTAGAAATAGAAGATTTACACACTTTAGCCCAATGACCATTTTTTTTGCATTTTTTACATTCGGCGTTTCGTGCAGGACATAAATATCGAGGATGACGTGATTTTCCACAGAAAAAACAAACCCCTTTTGGATGCATATTTTCTTTAGTCACAGCTATACGATTGTAGCCCGAAGGATTATTTGTAGCTGCTACAGTAAAGTTATTTGCGTAGCTTATCGAATGTTTTTTCTGCTTGTTCAAGAGATCTGGCCGTGGCATATGTGTCTTGTAAAGTCAGGATGGGTTTTTCTAACAGTCGTTGTCGGATGGACTTAGAAGAAATTCCGCCGATGAAAGCTTCCCGAATGTATTGATTTTTGTTTTCTTCAGCAGAAACCGCTTCGAAGTTACATGTTTTGGCAAGCATTTCCAATTGTAGTATGAAGGCATCTATATTTTGTGTTGTTTGTTGCTTCGTCGTCATCAATCGATATCTATTATAAACACTATTTTCAGGTTTTAAATAAGCGGCGTCCAATGTTCTTAATGCACTATCGTAGTCGGTTTTATCGCTTATTAAATCGAAAACAGAGGCTGAAATACAATTGATCAAGGCAAAGAAATTATCTGAAGTGTTTTCGATTAATCCGTTATTATGTGAGCGGATATAATTCTGGAGGGTTAATTTCCAATGCCTATAGGATTTTTCGGAATTAGGGCATGTAGGTTCCACCTCGAATCTGTCGGGACGTAAGATTCGATCCATTATTTTTTATTTTTTTTTTTGTATTTTACAGTTAATAAAATTGAAGTGAATAGTATCAGTAAGTAAAGAATTGCCTTTTATAAAGGTTTTATTAACTGTAAAATACACGTACGCTCTTGAAAGGATCGAGCGGGAAAATGAAACAGAGGGCGCTTTTATTATGAATGTCAATCCCAAGGGGGATAACTCTTAACAACAAATTAAATCATAACACACATCTGAAATCTATATAACTTTTTCACCACGTTTTAACTATATCAGCATATGAGTTTTTCCAGGATTGATTTATTATTTTATAATTAAACGTTAAGATTTTTATCAATTTTATTTAGTTTATTTTCATTTCAATTTATATTTTATTTAACTTAAATTTACTTATCATTATCGTAAATCTGAAACAATTTAATTTTCAAACCAGACCACCAAGGGAGATAACTGTGATAGTTAAATTTTTTGAGCACCTTTTTAAATATTTTCTATAATAGATTTGTTTTTATTTCGAAATATTCTTCTAAGTTGAATTATTATTTTTATTTTCAATTCGGGGGGTAATTTTTTTTTTCGCTTATTCTTAATTTTTAAGTAACCTTTAGGTACTCATGCAGAGAGTGAACTCAGTCCACCCGGCTTTCTCCGGAACATGACGCCAACAGCCGGAGTAAACCAAGCGCCGCCGAGGAATTTAAGCCGAGCATCGCCGATGAATGCATAACAAGAAAAGAAAACCTACCTTTAATTTTAAATTTTATTAACTGTAAAGAAAAAAATTATAATCATATTTTTTGTTTTGTTTTTGCTATATATATGTGTGGTACTCTTGCAGATAGTGATTCGTGCTGAAATAATAACGTTATTATTTAAAAAGTCATTCTTAACATGGGGAGAGGAGGGTGTTTTTACCGTTTCTGTACTTTATACTTACAACTGAATAAAAAAAAAACATATCATAAAACTTTAATTAAATGTGGACATACGATTTAAAAAATAGCGCGGATCATTCTCTGCATTAGCACTATATATGTTTTAGATAAATAATATTAAAAACTTTTGGTCAATGTCAAGTTTCTTTCCAACTCCTCCAAAAACTTTAAAATGACGACTTTTATAGGTTTTCGTTATTTTTTTTTTTTTTTGGGGGGGGGTCCAAGGCCCGGAAGCCACTCGGAGTTAAGGATTATTGCGTGTACAGTATGTTAATGTTGAGATTTGTTAAAGTGTCTACTTAAGGGGGCGGTTCATCAAGAATTTGCTTATGTTGGACTTGAAGACATCCAAGTTGTAGTCAGGTGGGAAACAGGCAGACGGAACAGAGTTCCACAGGCGTGCACTTCTAAGAAATAAGCTTTGTTCATGGAATCTACGTGTTGATTTTGGCACAGATAAAGAGTGGGGAATATTTTTGACAGTGGTTTCAGCTAGAAGGGTGTTTTTCGTGAAAGATCGGCGAGGGCAGACCGGAGATTGGAGCTCAGGCGAGCACCTGCCATAGAAGTAACGATAAAACAAAGGCTCGCAACGTCTTTCCTGTGGTGCTGAAAACGAATATCACATTAAAATTTGTCGGTTAAATCTGAGGTATGCATGCTGCCTTTGCGGAAGTCGAAATAAACCATTGGGGAGAGTGGGGCTTGCTATAAAATTTCCGCATGGGAACATGTGCTCCAATTGCTGTTTTGAATCATTCAGTTGTCTCATTTGCAGCAGGAAGAGAAAAAATATTTTTTCCATGGGGCATCTCTGATTAGATCTCAGATGGCTTCCCAGTCAGCCTTTTTATAATATCTCGTTGTTTTGAGTACTGGCTCTTCAGTTTTGGGTCTATAGTTTAGGGCGATCTCGACCATTATCACTGCATGATCAGCGCTCCCGAGTTGGCTGCCAGCGTTTGTAATACAATCCTCGGGAACCGTGGTCAGAAACAGATCTATAAGTGATGCGTGTTGTTCTTGCTAGTCAGGGAAACGGGTTGGAAACGTAACCATTTGTGATAGGGAGATATAGCGAAGCTATGCGTTGTGCTGCCCGCGGCATCTGTGTGAGTAGAGAATCCTAGCCAGTTTTTGTGGTGAACATTAAAGTCACCAAATACATGTACTTGTGCGCTAGTGTCGAGGGAGAGTGATGTGTCTATGCTGTCAGAGACTTTGTTTATTATGTTGCAGTCCTAGATCGAGGAAGAGCGGTACAGAAAATAAAAGTAGCTAATGTTATATTGTATGTTTAGTCTAAAGCACATAAAGGCTTGACCGTCCGTTTCTAGGGTTGATTCTCTAGTCAAGGAGAGGGTGTTACGAATGTAGACTCCAAGTTTGTGCATATGTCTGTCAGGGTCCTTACGGTAGAGTGGGAGATAGCCAGGCATGTCAAAGTAGTTAGAGGGGATGGAGGAGTGTAACAATAAATTAAAAATATTACGTTAATCGAAATATCGTTTAAGTATTTTCTACGGCCGAGCAAGGCCGGGCACTCTGCTAGCATGTGCGCGTGTCAATATATCGATATTACTACATTTCTTCGTGACAACGGTGGTATTTAAAACGCCAATTTTGGTGGCGTTGATTTTTTAAATGGAAAATAAAGCAAAATATTTCATTAGTTATCCAACTTTCCTAAAAAAAAAATGAGACATTTATTTCATTTTACGTATTGTCGGTCGTTAATAGCGAATCCCAATAGCATACAGCACGAGTTTTCTGTTGTAAGCAGGAATGATATTGATAAATGTTTTAATTGCAGTTCATGCTGACGCGTGTATTTTTAATAGATTAATAATACTATTTGGTATATTATGTTGTATATTTTAGAGGTCCTTTTATTGTTTTCACTTCATAAACTTAAATGTTTCGTCTCTTGGTCAACATATTTTTAATTTGTTTCTTTTCCCGTTTTTATTTTGTCTTTTTAAGCAGTAATACAAATCGCATTTTAAAGGGGTTTTACTAGTTATTTCTTTCTCCCAGATGTCTAGGAGTTTCTGTGCGTGTCGTCTCTTGTCATTCTTAAGAATCCTTCGTATAGCATCGTTTTAGAGAGAAGGTTTTACAGGTTCTCTTGCCATTGCTCCCTTACTTGAACTGTTAAACAACATCTTCACAGAATTCTAGCATAGTATTAACTTTTGATTAGTGTTATAGATTATTTTGCGCATCTTCACCTATTGTATTTACTCTTGTCATTTTTATAAACCATGTAATTTAATCGTCTGACATTTTTTCCTCGTCTTGCTTCTGTTTCTTCTATTGAAAATGCGTTTAATTCTCTTTGGTTTAGCCTTAAATTGTCAATAATGTAGCACTGTCTGTTCGTTTTACGAGGTTTGTTCTTTATAATTTAGTTTATGGTTTTTTCTCTCTTTTTTTAGTTCATCTCATCCATTTTATAACATTTTATCGATTTGATGGATTCTGTTACTAGAACTCATACATATTTATAAATATGATGTAGTTTTAGTACCTTCATACTTCTTGATCAGACATTTTCACGCTCGCCGATGTATCAAGTCTGTTTAGTTCCATTACTTGCATATCTTTCGTTTCTGAATTCCATTTGCAGAAGATTCTTGTCGTTTATCAACGATCGCAGTTTCTTTACTTAAGATAATTAATACATATAAGGTCGTTTATTCTGTACTCGGTTTCAATAATCTTCTGTCCGTCATCATATTATTAGGATATGACGTTGAATGGCATCATTTGATGAGATTATAGATAAGTTTCTTAGGATTCTGTTAATCTCAGTCATATATAGTTTCCCATGTATCAGTTCTAATCTCTATGTTCCCACTGTTTCTTCAATCAAATTAATTATCTTGTCTGATCCTTTTTACATCCTTAAGCACTCGATTACAAAAACTGGAATAATCCTCTTTAATGCTATCCAATAGTCTATCTCTTCCATATATGTTTCTGTTTGTTGCTTATGCCAAAATATGATCATCCAATAACGCTACTCACCATTCATAGTATACTATCTCTTCCTCCAGAAATAGCCCTAAATTGTAAAGTGAGTATTAAATCGATTCACTTAAATTTCTGCCTAGATGTTCAATTTGTTTATGACTGTAATTGCTTGAGGCCGTTCACTTTGCGTTGCCTTTTCTATTAGTATGGTTCCTATTAGGCTATCCATTTTAGCGCATCTCTTTAGAGGATCATTCGTTTGAGGTTTTCCATACATTCTTCATATAATGTCATGAATTTTGTCTTATATCGTAACGTAATGCTCCTTATTGTTCCATTTTTCTATCAGCTCTCTGAGATATTTGGATTATTTACTGATTTTTCTCATAATTCTTCAATTTAATGAAGTAATACTTTAATCTTTTCCAGTAATTCGACATTTGTGTGGTAAGATTATTCTTTCTTTCTATAATCTTGCATTTTTTCTTTCGGATCCTGTTTTTCTTTTCTTGTTTCGTAGTTTACTTTTTGATAAAACTAATTTTCATGATTTTAAAGTGTATTTTGTTGTACTGCTACGAGTTGTAATATTATCTTCTTGGTCTTCCCGTTTTAAATCCTTTGTCATGATTGTTCTTTTACGTTCGTGAGCTTACTTTCTTTTTATTCATAGTTTTATCTGCTCTTTAATCCTATTTACAAATTGAGTTTGTAGTTTAATACTTTGTTTTTCAGTCAGTTTATCAGCCATGTTTTGTCGGTCGATTTTTTCAGTGTGCTTTCTGCTATAGTTTTAATTGCATACCGATGATTTGAGCGTTGTATGAATTAAATTATGTCCCCGGGAGTATATGCTGAGATCATTCGAGTGAGTATCATAATTTATATTTATTTCTACATTTATTGTATTTTTACTTTTTGCTAGAATCGCTTTGTTTTTCCTTTGAACATAACTCGTTTGATGTTACTTTTAAATTCTGTTTTTTTTTTTCAGTTTTATTGTTTCATATCTTGCCGGAGTTTTTGCGTCTGTTTTTACGAGGATACTACTACACGATGTGTATTCCGAAAATAATTTACCAATACTACTTGGTGAAATGTTTACATATAAAACAATTCACAACGCATAGTCATTGAAATCAAAATAAATGATAAACATATAATCGGATCTTGAAACACATACCTTCACTTTATATTTATAAACTCTATTACCCAGACTGCATTGAAAATTCTTTTGATAAAAGCTAATGTAACAATAATAGATTGTTAATTATGTTCATAATCTACATAACAAAAAAAAAAGAAAAGGCAGAACGCTTTCCTAACATTTCCGAAATAGACTACCGTGTACATACTAACACGAAATTATATATATATATATATATATATATATATAAATATATATATATATATATATAAATGCGTAGTTTTTACTAACGAGTATAAACACACGCCTAAGTGATCTCTATCTACGTCTGACATCTGTTAAAGTAAAATAAATCACAAATCTAACCGTACATTTGGGAGAATGACTATTGTAAATACATTAATTCTGAAACTTAATCGTGATACTAAGATATTTTATTATAAACAAAAGTTGGTAATATTGTTGGGTTCTTTGTATTCCGGTCAAACATTCATAAAACATACAATATCAAAAAATTATGCACCAAAATTGTAAATTATATTAACTGTATTAATACTGGAATATTACTATACACACATTACTTACTTGAGTATGATTAACGATTGGGTATAATCAGGTTAATATGACTTCGATGAAGCTTGTTTATTGTGTATATAAAGATAATGTTTTATCATTAATGACACTAACATTAATTTAATTTGACTTTTTTTGTTTGGTGTAATCGGTGACTGCTGGTTAACCCTGGGTGTGGCAGTAAGATTCGGCGCCGGCCTACGGGCTTTGCTTTAATAGGAGGGCTACGACTTTTACTTTCTCTCACTGCCCCCCTCTGGTCCTGACCTGAACTCGCTAAACCACGTTTGATTATACGTCGAGAACATCACCAATATGACCTCCCACAACACCATAGCCAGCTTGATTCACACTATCCGCCGAGTATTTCTTGAGATCCCACTGGCGCTTGTCGAAAGGCATACCCCTAGTTCCAGACCATTATCGAGGCGTTTATCGAAGCTGAATACGGTAACATGGATTAGATATCAGCTCTACTACATAATCAAATTATCTAGAATATTTTTTCATACAAAGCTTAAACGAAAGCTGTAGTGTTTTGTTTAGAGTGGCAATTTTATCATTCTACTCTGTATATCTGTATATTTTTCAATTGTTACGTTATGTCTGTAGAAAGTTTTTGGCGACATACAAACACACATACACACTCACACACATTTTCCCTTTTATATATTATTGTACGATGAATTGCGTCTACGTACAAAGTAAAAATAAAGCATTCTTTACCAGTCATACGATTGTTCATAATTTTCAGACCTGTGCTTCCATTGCATATATATTTTTCTGGTTTCGATCATACATATTTTATTGAGATAAATGTCTAATTGAATATCAGATTTAATTAATTTAAATGCGTAAAAATAATTAATTCTTGACAACAACTATCAATCACTATGGCAGACACTTTCTGCTTAAAGTATTTTTATATCACCCCAAGAATACAAGTATTTCTCTCTACGAGTTATGTCAAACTATCATATCATAAATATGAGAAATAAAGAAAAAACTATTACAACGACTGATACGTTAAAATGTATTCTAATAATCCATCCATCAAAAATAAGTTTCAGATGAGAAATAAACACACAATAAATATTCAAGTACAAACATTTTTAGAAACACGCGGTTTTGGTCAAGATCGAGGTGTAGTGCCTGTTCTTCGGATGCGGCACTTCCATTTCTCGTCTTCTTTCAATGGAGGCGAAATCCTTTACGACTGAGACAATTTTTATTTTTGTACCTTTTCTCCGTGTTAAAAAACGACCCTGGCGTCTAACTCTGTCCCGTGGGGAGGCATCGTAAATAGGTGAAATCCTCTAGTAAAACACAATACTACTATAGAAGAATAAATATTGTTCAATAATATAAGTTGGAATTATTATAACCACAGAGGACAGGTGATAGTTTTTTTATAGGATAAACTAGCGGGGGTACCCGTCGTTGTTCGGTTGTGGTGAGGTGGAGGGGGTGCAAATTTAAACCTAAATGGATTATAAAGAATAAGCGAACATAATAACCCTGTTTATATATTATAATATTTTAATCGGAAAAACCAGAACAAAAGAAAAAGCAAACGTGATGCAAAATAAAGAATAAACGAACAGAAAAGAAATGGCATCAATAACGCTGTTTAAATGTTAACAGGTCTTTAAAAAATCGGAAAACATAAAAAAAACAGCGAACGTGATGGAAAAATAAAAAAAAAACGAACGAAAAAATAGCATAAATAACTCTGCTTCAATATTAAACTTCAAAATCGAAAAAGAATATATTTGATATCTAGGCTTGAACGTGCAATCTTAGGATAGCGACGCTGCCATTATAACGAGTGGTCTATGATCGCGTGAGCAAAGTTAGGCCGTTTTTATGCATATGGGTTTGGCTAAATTGTCATAAAGAAAGGATTTTTGCTACCCCTCTCTGTAGAAATGTGCCCAGTTGAGGGTCAATGAATTAATGTTTTTTGCCAATTTTTCGATATTTGTCGTCCGAAGGGTCGCGCTTCAAAATAATTCCGATTTCGTGAAAATCCATCGCCTCTGTGGAAAGTTTAAGGCGAACATACAAATTTACATACGTTTTAACAATTTTTTTACCCTTTATATTATAGAGTAGCGGGGCTACCCGGCGTTGCTCGGGACCGAATAAACAGTGAGAAAATTGAAGCTGATTTTGAACATATTTGTTATTCTTCGAATAGAGGAATTTTTAATGTGTATGTATCATTAGCATTTCGAGCAAAATAATATTTTACCTACCCTAGGACGGGTATTACATGTATCAAATAATTGAACCTTATCTAGGATAAGTAATTTATACCATATATATGAAATAATGTTTCCTTTGCGGGGATGGGTAACATACAACACATATTTAAAAAAATTTTACCTACCCTCGGACGGGTAATTAAAATACATACATGAAACAATTTCACATACTATCAACAGGTATTGTACAACATGCTAAATAATTTATCTTACCACCAAAACTACCATAATTTTTAGAAAACTGAAACAATTTTTTGAAAGTAGATCATTAGACTTTGCAAATTAGTACATAAATACATCATCTTGGTTAAGAATTAGGCAACCATCGCTTCATCATAAATTTCAATATTACTGGCTTTTTTACTTCGTCACTATCTTCAGTACATTGCAACTCTCAAAAAATGGTTCATTATTTTTCCAAAACGGCTGCGAAAACAATCATGACAAGCAACAGAATTCCAGTCTCTCATTTTAATCATTCTCAGTTAGCAATTATACAATTTAACTGAACTAGAGGATCCGCTTATATACATAAACTCATGCAAGATGTGACCATACGGTCACAAGATGTGACCATACATATTTCAATATGTCTGACAGTTAATATAATGAACGGAAATTTAGGACAAGAAAAAACTCTTGCAATGTATGTGTTACAGTTTGCCCTGTATTTAAGAATTCAGGTGATAAGTCATCTCCTCTCAGTACAGACCAATAAGTCTCCTGTGTGTCATGAGTAGGTTGCTGGAATCCATCTCAAATAGAGAAATAGTCAACTACCTCAGCAGGAATAACCTTCTTAGTGACACACAATATGGTTTCCGCTCTGCAAGATCTATCGCAGATGTGCTGACGGTTATATCCCACATGATAATGAGACCTTAATAACTTATCACTGGAATCTTGTTCAAAAGAATTGTCCAGTTACTGAGATCGTTTGAAGAAATAAAAGAGTCAAGGTATATAACTTCAATCATATCAACTTTAACTAAACAGACTTAACTCTGCTTTTTTCTTCGTTATCGTAAATATGTCTTTTAGTAATCTGTTAAAATAAAATAAGTTTTGTTTATGGTTTGACGAAGGTGTTGTCGTCGTCGGCGAAGACGGCGGCCATGTCATATTTTATATTATTAGGAAACATCTGAATATAAATGCCGCAAAAATTTTGGAACTAAAATCGTCAAAAATAAATGCATAATTACTACGTCATTTTCAAACATCACCAATGGACGAGCAGTGTGTTAAATGGTATAAAAACTCAGTTTTGTAGATGTTTTAGAGAGCTATATGCCCAGTCTGTTAAATCCAAGGTAGCTGATCAGCGGTTTGGTTCCCACCAGTTTTGGCAAATAACAAATAGGATACTGAACAGAAGTGTGCGTTCTATCCCAACCATTATCAATGGACCAGAGGTCATCTTGTCAGCGTCAGACAAGGCCAAACTATTTGCAAAAAACTTTGCAGCTAATTCTACCCTATGCGACGAAGGCCATCAACTCCCCATATTTCCTCCTATAACACAGAACAAGCTAGGTAACATACAAATATCCGTGCATGAGGTCGCCAAGCTAATCAAGAACCTAGATTCCAGTAAAGCAACTGGCCCTGATGGCATCCCAATTATAGTGTTAAAAAAGCTTCAACCAGAACTTGCTCCCATACTTACGAAACTATTTAAGCGCTGCCTTAAGGAGAAGTGCTTTCCGACTCCCTGGAAGACCTCATCAGTTTGCCCTGTATTTAAGAATTCAGGTGATAAGTCATCTCCTCTCAGTACAGACCAATAAGTCTCCTGTGTGTCATGAGTAAGTTGCTGGAATCCATATCAAATAGAGAAATAGTCAACCACCTCAGCAGGAATAACCTTCTTAGTGACACACAATATGGTTTCCGCTCTGCAAGATCTATCGCAGATGTGCTGACGGTTATATCCCACAGGATTAGTGAATCTCTTGACAAAGGCTTCCTTTATAGGGCAATTGCTCTTGACATATCAAAGGCCTTCGACAAGGTATGGCATAAGGGTCTACTTCAAAGATTCCAGCTACGGTATAACTGGAAATATTTTCTCAATCATTAAATCATTTCTCTCCGATAGGCTTATAAGAGTAGTGGTAGACGGAGGCCTGCAATATAAATGCTGGAGTCCCTCAGGGGTCAATCCTGGGCCCAACTCTCTTCCTGATCTACATCAATGACCTCCCTAAACACATACTTAAATCATTCGTTGACATCTATGCTGATGACACGACCATCTACGGCAACACATCAAAGGCTGTAAATGACAAAGTTCTCTCTGATTCTCTCTCCTCTGATCTCGAGCGCGTGGTTCAGTGGGGGATGATGTGGCTGGTTACCTTTAATGCATCCAAAACCAAACTCCTATCCTTACATCATCAACGCTCTGATCCCCATCTGGCATCACTTGTGATGGATGGCTCTCGTTTGCCTGAGGCCCCGTGTTTTGACAATCTTCTGGGTTTAACCTTTACTCCTGATCTGAAATGGAACACGTACATCAAGTCTGTTGCCAAGGTCGCTGGAAAGATGGTGGGATCCTTCTACCGCTACAGAAGATATCTCACTACTGATGCAATTCTCTATCTATATAAAAGCCAAGTACGTCCAAGGATGGAATACTGTTGCCATATCTGGGCAGGAGCTATTAAAAACAGCCTATCCTGCCTTGACAGAGTAAAAAATAGACTTCGTGTCTGAGTGGGGGATGCCCTTTTCTCTACCCTGCAACCTCTCTCCCACAGAAGAGACGTTGCGAGCCTATCCTTGTTTTATCGTTATTTCCATGGCAGGTGCTCGTCTGAACTCCAATCTCTGGTCCCCCCTCGCCAATCTTTCACGAAAAACACCCGTTTAGCTGAATCCACTGTGAAAATTTTCCCCCACTCTATATCTGCCTAAATCAAAACGCGGATTCCATGAACAGAGCTTCTTTCTTAGAACTGCACGCCTGTGGAACTCTATTCCGTCTGTCTGCTTCCCCCCGGACTACAACTTGGATGTCTTCAAGTCCAATGTTAACAAATTCCTAATGAACCGCCCCCTTAATTCAACACTTTATCAAATCTCCACACTAACGTAATGTACTTGCAATAATCCTTATCCCTGAGTGGCTTCCGGGGCAGTATAAGTGGTGATCACTGTGTAAAAAAAAATGTTTTGACGAATACTTCGTTGTCGTAAATATGTCTTTTAGTGACGACATATTGTAATATTAATAAGCGTTCGTTTATTCTGCGTATAATATTATTCTGGAATATGAGACATTTTTGTCAACATGTCTCCAATTTTATTCTTATATTTCTGGCGTTAAAGGAACCCAACTATCCCATATTTAATAATTCCGTGATTCAATCAAATCAAAGATTTTAACATATCTAAAAAAATCAGATTGTGTATCTATTTTCGTAGATCTAATATTCAAATTTAAATTTCAATACAAATGGCACAGAAAATACTATTAAGAATTTTAGCTTACATCTACTTTCTACTGATGATAATGAAGCAGAATAAGGATACACTTACATTTGCTTCGCTGATAATTAAGATCAAAGTAAAAGTTAAATTTGTATATCTCCCAAGCTTCTTTGGTAAATTACTTTGAAATAATTTTACAGAAAACAAACTTAGAGCAGGTAGCGTCTGAGTTAAACCTGGAAACAGCAACTGTAAATAAAACAGAACTAAAAGAAACACAATCTAAACTCACAATTGGTAACTCTTATATGCATACATGCACAAACGAACTTGATTACTATGTAGCTTCACCACTATTGGCAAGAAGTGATGATCTATTTCAGTGGTGGAACAAGACACAGGAGACCTGCGCACTGCTGCGTAAACAGGCGTCTACACAATTAAGCGCACCACGTTCATTCGTAGAGTGAGAGGTTCTATACTATAAATGGTAATGTGTATGGACACATGAAGAACATGTTCTGTCTTGTGAATGGGTGAACTCTAAACTTTCTCTATTATAAATTAAAAGTATTGATGAGACTATGTGAGTAGAGGTGACAGGCGGTAAAAAAAGAATAATAAGAAGAAAACGAAACAAGAAAACAAAGAAGAGCCGCCCATAGCCAAATTAATGTTCCGTGGCGAAGTACCGACGCAGTTCATGTATATTTATATATTTAAGAGTTATGCTTCTCGAGTATATTTTCGAATGATTTGTTCTGAAAATCAAAAAAAAAATTACAGAATATTATTCATGGAAAAGTGTACGAAAATACAGTTGTCCGCAAAAAAAAAAAACTGTTTTATATTTCTTTCAATAAATTTCCGTATTTATCTTTCGGCATAATAAAAACGGCAAATATTTGTCAGCTAACCTTTTCAATTTAGTTGGCAAAGAAAAGGTTGTTTTAAATGAAGTTACGTATATATATATTTATCTTTCGCCAGAATAAAAAATGCAACGTCGTCGTCGTTGTCATCATCGTTATCGTCGTCGCCGTCTTTGTTTACTGTTTATTCTAAGGTTTTAGGTAAAAGTTTATTGTAAATTTCAAAACTATTTGGGAGTTAAACTGTTCAATATATACATACATACGTAATGTGTAGTTTTGAAACATCACTAATAGACACACCGTGTGTTTTCTGTTAAAATAAAATAAGTTGTGTTTATGTTTTGACGAAGGTGTTGCCATCGTCGGCGAAGACGGCGGCGATATTATATTTTATGTTAATAGGAAACATCTGAATATAAATGCCGCAAATATTTGGGAACTAAATCGTCAAAATAAGTGCATAATTAATACGTCATTTCAAGCATTACCAATGGACATGCGGTGTGTTAAATGGTATAAGAACTCAGTTTTGTAGATGTTTTGACGAATACTTCGTTGTCGTAAATATATCTGATAGTGACGACATATTGTAATGATAATAAGCGTTCGTTTATGTTTCGTATAATTTGATTCTGGAATATGAGACTTTTCAAAGCTCAGCTAACCAGAATGGACGGAATTATACTAGGAAGAAAGCGGAAATAGGAAAAATTATGGTATCTCGATTTATATAATAGTCAATTATGATCGGTGTAAGCACAGTATCTGTGGGACATGTACAATTATTTACGGTGACAAATGGTAGCGGTGGTAGAACTAAATATACAATAGAGAAAAATGGGAACTCCCTCCTCTTTAGATGGTACGATTGTAACCTTCTATTATCACGCCTGAGTAAGTCTTAGATGGTAGTCTAAAGCTACATAAGATAATTGTTATTAGGCTACATGTATTGACTTTTAATGTGGCATAAAGAGGAATATTTGTGCAGTCATTTCATTATATTGGAGACACAAGAATCGGCTGTAGAATTTCCACAGTAGTATATTTTTAAAGAGTAATCAAAAGAGAAATTAACAAAATGTAATAAGGATAAAACAATTTGTAAGCTTACTAAACGTTGATTGAGACAGACCCTTTATCAATAATTGTTAGAATGAAAAATACTAACACACATGAAGATCAAGTGGTTAGTACACATAAAAGTGCAGTTTCAGTAAGTCATATTAGGATAATTGAAGTAATAAAATTGATGAATATATGTCTGAAAAAATCTACAATATTTGCAAGCATTATACGGCATTCAGTTTATATGATCAGAATTGATTGCACAGATATGAAACGGAACTATTTACTGCACTTTGTAATGCGCAGATTGTTCAATGAATTGTTTGGAAATAGTGGTTTATTACAGCTAATAATTTCTCGATGGAAACTAAGCACCGTATAAATGAAGCACATTATTGTGACTAAAAATGTTGCCATAAAAATCGCATAAATACTTACCGGATATAAGTTTATTTACATCGCATTCATTGTTAGGCCTTGAAACCAATAAGATATGGTGTTTTATCATGATGTAATCGATATTTCAATATGTCTGACAGTTAATTGATCATTTCTGTCTGTGTTTACTACGACGTTTATTCAATTGAAGATGTCTAGATTTACAAAAATGTTATCATTTTAAACTTCAGTCAATAATATTGTGAACCGATTCGTATTGTTTTTCAACTGTTTTCACTTCAAAATAAAGGTTTTTAATAAATTGATCTTTCTTATATAGTATACTACAGAGTGGCTCGACGTTGAGCGGAATTGAATGGGGATCACCATACTTTTATATTCATTGAATTGAGTTTATATTGCACTGTAGAGAACATGCTTTCGATTTTATACAAGTTTTTTTTTTATTATTAATGGCTCCATTCAAAGTTTAATATTAAAATGCCAACCATTGTGTTTGAATTGTACTCTAAATAAAAACATTCATTTTGTACGCCCCCCCTTCTTACCAAATAACCTAATGTATATTTTATACAATTATTTTTACATAATGACTGAAATAAAATATTAAAATACCATAGTTAAGTATCATTGTTTAATCATGCTGTAAGTAAGAGCATTTCTTTTGAACGTTTTGTCTTATCAAGGAACCTACTGTTGATATTATACATTGGGCGTTTCTGCTTGTGCGGAGATAAAACGTTTAAAATGCACTTGTGACGTTACGCTATATAACACTGTAAACTTGGGTCAAAATCGTACGCCCTTCTTTAATCAGAGTTTTTAATTATCGATTTTCAATATTCTCGGATAACTTCCGATACAACATAACCGTAAGAATACTCCCAGAAACGCCAAGAACATTTATGTGAAATTTAAAAAAGATCGGCCCAGTCGTAGCAGAATGCATGGATGCAGACAAAGTGTCTTTTATATATTAGTATGGACTATCGCAGATAACAAATATAAATCCCCCAAACTGACCTACTATAAAGAAATGAGCTGAACTTCAACAGCGGTTTTGAAAACATGTAGGGATTTAGTGACCTCTCGCTGCAAGAACTAAGACACAAGTATAACAAGGTAAGATTGAGAAGCCAGCGTTCCAGAGGAAAGATACTCTGACTTTAAAAAAAGCGACTGAAGAACTTCGTCGGCATGCACTGGGTAAGGCGCCTCGGGCGATTAGCAATAAACTTACCCATTCTCAAAGAGATACAGCCAAACCTGGGAGTGTACACCCCCTAGAACTGCGCAGAACAAGCATTGCAAATCATTCAAAAGGGGCTAAGTCATTAGAAGCATACTCTAATCTGTTGATTTTGGGGGACCGAGGATAAAAATATTCTTTCTATACATATAGAAATTTACATAGCGATCATTAATTTGAACCCTTCGTAGATAGCAAGGATACACTTTGCGAGGCCATTTACTATATTCTAAACTACTGTCTTATACATATAATACTGAGTCACATTACATAAATACGTCTTTTCTGGTCATCGGGACATAACACTAGTTCTGGCATATAAACTAAAAGCTTAGATGTAAATAAGATCTTCAGCGTTACTGAATTACTTGTTCTATTAATTTTTTATTGGAAAGCAACATAAAAATGTTACTTTAAATTTACTCGCATATATATGACTATCGTTTCGAAACGGAATTATTTTACAACTTTATACATGAGAGGCAAATAGATATAATTAAAAAAAATGATTGAAATATGAATACACAGAGACGTACAAAGTTATTAGGAATCACTTCTTGAATAGTTGAGATTAAGATTTTGAGATTGACTCTAACGTGACCTTAATACGATCCATATTTATCCCCCTATGCTTCCGTTCAGTCTTGAAAGACAAAGGATATTCCTTAAGGGCAGTAGCGCGTGTAATTGTGAGGCAAGGGTTGAGCAATCTCCAACCACACCTCTCCTGAATCGGCACTGTTTGAGTCCAGTGGCAAGGAGAAGATCAGGACGACCGGAAACAATGCCGAGATAAGCGGATAGCACATACAACACCTGAAAGTCCCAAACGGTCATCCAATTAGTACTGACCAGGTTCAACGTTGCTTAACTTCAGTGATCAAGCGGGAACCGGTGTGTCAACGTGATTATGCCGTATTTATCTTTTATAAAAATTCGCGTGTAATGGTGGCTTGTACCGGGACAGGTTACTTTCAGGCATCTTTATCTCAAAAAAACTGAAAAAAAATACTTATTTTGTTCTATCTCAAATGTTATATATTGTACAATAGCTGGGTGTGGGGTTCGGATTCGCCAGGTTGTAACGTACGCTTAAATATGATAGGTTTTTTATTTATCAATTTCGTATATGTTAATATAGAATCGTGATTTCAAATGTAAAAAAAAAAATCATATGAGTGTCATCAGCTACAATCGAAATTCAAAGCAAAACTGTAGCATTCAAATCTTGCGGCGTTACCATAGAACCAAAACACGGATATGTTTAGATTAAAAATAGACATAAAAATGTACAAAATGTATAAGGATTTTTTTTTCAATTTTGACGCCTTTTTATTACCTTAAAAACTGTTTTCACCGGCTAAAGAACTATAAAAGAACGCCCCATAAAAATTCAAGCATTCGACGCCACTAACGTTTCTCTACGACTTTTAGTTTCGGAATAGAAAGTGCTTCAAAATCTAGAGACAGACAGACACACATACCTAGTGAGTTTTATATATTAGAGTTTTAGACTTGTAAGAGGAAATCGCAATGATTATAGAATATCGATGTCTCCATCTTTAATCTTGCCTCTGTACGGTTTTAGTTCGCTGGTTGTTTTTGTTTTACGGCATATCAACCTTTTCAGGTTATTTAATGTCGAATCTAGTTATTTTGAGGAACGATTTTTAATGGAGTATATTTTTTTTAAGTCAGATTCTATTTAACCCATAGTTGGGACACTAACAGGAACTACCACTCCGGGTAAGAGTTGACCTGGGAGCAATGGCAATTAAAGGGTGGCTCCACACTCCCCAAGGCCCGCAAGGTGGGGCCTCACCACCGGATATAGTTTAAGGTCATATCCAGGACCGTCTGTGCGGTTTTAAATTCTAACCATCGGCAAAGGAATCAAAAACATAAAATATTTAAATTATTTTATATTTATTTACTTTGCTTTTATTACAGCTGGCTCGAATTTTCTTCGGAAAATTAATAAAAAAAAATAATAATATACTTAAATGTAGACATTCAGTGTTGCATAATCATGTCTATACATAAAAGACAATTTGTCTCTCATGAAAATCGATTCATTTACAGTAAGCATTCAAAAATAAGTAAAAATACCAGTTAAATCATTCAAAAAACCTGATGAAAAAATGGAATAATCTCTTGATTTTATCTAATGTCATTAATTAACATAATCGATTAAGCCAGAGGAATTGAAATATATTAAAACTATGATGCCCCCGTTCGGTCTAAAGAGACAATGAGTACGCTCTGTGGAGGTACCTATGCGTGTAATTGTGAGACAACGGTTGCGCAATCTCCAACCACAAATCTCCTGAATCGGCACTGCTTGGATCCAATGGCAAGGAGAAACGCTAAATTATTGGAAACAATGCATACAGCACTTGGGATTCCGTAGTCGTCATTTATTTTAGCACTGACCAGCCTATATTTACTTTAACTTCGGTGTGTCAACGTGATTATGCAGTATTGAATATATAGAAACTTAATAATATAAAGTTGGTTTTGTAAAGAGATTTTAATATTTTATAAATAGAAAAATAAATGTAAACAGAGCATACAAAAAATAAAGTATTTACAACAATGTTAAACATTTACATTTTTAAGATTTTAAATAAATTGATTGCAGACCATTTTCAAAACACATTAAAAGTACTAGCCACTTTACAGTTGTTAAAAAGTATTTTAATACTACGACTGCGCTGGCATCTTGTATTAAAAAAATATGCACAAATTGTAAACATGTTTATATATGTAGTAGCAGGCCGTCTGGCACTGCCCTGTCGTAAAATACGCACAAATATTTGTTTTGGACGCACCCATACTCTCTAGAATAATGAACTATTCCATGACGTCACTTTCGTCTATGGCGTTACATCCGGGTATCGAGGTTCTGTTTACCAAGTTAGTCAGAGACAGACATGAGTAGAGTATAGTCGTCACCCACTACTTCAGCAGTTCAGAAAATTTACCCTTTTTATCTATCTTTTTTATTACTTTATCTCCCCAAACATTGCACAGTGCAACTTTGATGTAGGGACCTTCGACCAGGGACATGAGTTACAGGGGTACTTAGTATGGAGTGTTGCAGCAAGATGTCTGTTCAAATTACAATTGAACTTATGCGTGTAGTTACACTTGGGGAAGAAGGAAACCGGAAAAGAATTCCGAGGTTTAGCAGTTTTAGGGAAGAAACTATTGAGTAGAAGGCGTTCTTAAACCTAGGGATCTCTACTGTGTAGGAGTGGGATTTTGCTGCTTGCAGGGTTTGTCGGGGGTATTTATCCTGAAGGGCTACAAGAGTTAGTAGTTCGTCAGAGCATCCACTACTAAAATACTTGTAGAACAAGCAGAGGGATGCAATATTTTGTCGATGGGACAAGAGTTGAAGCTTAGATGACAGTTCAGGGGCTATCACTGGCGAATCTCTTTTGAACCCTATCCAGTGGTGAGAAACGAGCAGCAGATGCGCCAGCACAAATGTAGCAACAGTGCTCGATACATGGGCGAATGGTGGCCTTGTAGCTAGACAGGTTACTTTCAGGCGTAAGTAACTTTCTAGCACGGTAGAGAGAGCTCACGTTATTCGCAGCAGCCCTGACAATGAGGTTTTGGTTTGGCTGCGATTCATGCTGGTGCATCAGTCATATAGATATTTCTTTTTTTTTTTTAATCAAAATTTTATTATATATAAGAATTGATAGAAAGTTTACTCTATAATAATATATACAAAACATGCATACATCAAAATGTCATATTTGAGCGTATTTTACCACCAGGTTATGCCGGGGGTCTCTGCTAGCTTAGATAAATACTTTCGCAGTTTTAACAAAAGAGCTACAATAATATTAGTGCGCCTCTATTTACGCTGAACATCCACACAATTCTAATATCAATACATATGAAAGTGTCCGCTGTGGAATTTTACAGGTTTCTCTAGTTATTATTATTATTTTTCTTTTAAAGGAAGTCACCACTTATCAAGGCCCGGAGGCCACTCAGGGATACAGGTTATTGCGTGTACAGTAATCAATGGAGTAATATCGTAGTAATTGTTAGTAATGGAGATCTGATAAAGTGGCTTACTTAAGGGGCAGTTCATCAGGAACTTGTTTATGTTGGACTTGAAGACATCCAAGTTGTAGTGAGGTGGGAAACAGACAAACGGAAGAGAGTTCCACAAGCATGCTATTCTAAGAAACTTTGTTCATGGAATCTACCTTTTGATTTAGGCACAGATAAAGAGTGGGGAAAATTACTGACAGTGGTTTCAGCTATTATTATTATTATTATTATTATTATTATTATTATCATTATTATTATTATTATTATTATTATTATTATTATTACTACTACTATTGTTGTTGTTGTTGTTGTTTTTGCTGTTTTGTAGCCATTATTGTTATTGTTATATATTATTATTGCTATGGTTTTATTAATTTTTAACTATAGTTGTTTTGTTTTTTCCTGGTTTATGTTAGTAACAGAATGGATATGTAAGTCTTTCCACCCGTGGTTACATATGTTTTCTTTTTGTCCCGAAGATTGCCGGTGTCGATCGACGCGTAAGCAATTTTTCGTTCAACTTGATTTAACCTAATTTTCAATTAAAACGTCTGTTTGCAACTAGACTCATCGCCAGTTATTGAAGCCGTTTCGCTGGTAAGCTTTCAATGACTGCAATTTAAGATCCTTTCGTTTTTCGGGGCATTCTCTTCGATTGCAGGCGATTTCTACATCTCTTCTACATTCTTTAGCCTAATCGGATTATTTTTACTCTGGAGTTAGTTCCGATTTTTACCGACATTGGAATTCAGACAATTTTTAAAAAATCATCGCTTATTAGATCGACTATAAAGTTTTCATGCATTCTGGACTCCCTATATTCGGTTTGTAGTTCTATTTTAAATTGTTTTAACCAATAATAACAACAAAGTACATTTTTTTTGCTTTTTATAACTATCATAAATTAATGTTTCATTTAATGTCATAACATGCATAGCTTTAGCTTGGTTATACGAATAATATTTTTCTTTTATCTGAAGAGAATAATAAGATTCATTTGTTAAAAATAACAGAAACTATTAAAATGGTCGATGTTGAAATTTTAATAATCGATGAAGATGATTGGTAAAAGTATATCCTTTGCTAGAAATATTTTTAAAATGTCAAAATTTACGTAAAGTTTAAATATTTACATTGAATAGATGTCACGAATGTAAACTTGATGTTGATTTGACAGGGAAAATTGAAACTAACCAAAATATGAACTACTAGGGTTATATACACTGAAGTATACAACATGACAGATGGTGTCATTTAGAAAACCCCTTCATATTATATATCATCCGATTAATTCATCGCCCCCTCCGCGGATTCAGGATTTTACCGAACATTAAATTTTCTCGTAAGTTTTTATTTACAGTGTTGATTTCTTTTCGTTATATGCGTATTAGTGGCCTGGCATAACCACAAGGGACACAACCAAATAAAAAAAAAACTCCAAGCAAAATTCATCCGAAAGCAGCAAAACTTAAGGTGACTTTCCAGGACACTATACATTATAATGTAAGCATATTTGGGAATATTTTATAGGGATCAAAATATAGGTTATTTTTTACCAGGTGTCATGAATTCATGAATATAAGACTATTATAATCTTAAAAAAGCCTGCAAATTCTCATATAGTTTCGTGTCATGGAACTAAAGATATGCATATTTCACTGTGCACTTTGACTACCAGTATATATATATATATATATATATATATATATACATATATATATATATATATATATATATATATATATATATATATTATCATCATCATGCAGTCCGCCAGCCTTGATTGATAACTTGCTTGTGCAGTTAAAGTGTAGGATCTGTTGCGAATCAGATAAACACCCTCCGAACCTCTAATGCCCATTTCCAGTGGAGAGAACTCGCGACGACTGGCAACAGAGGAGGCCGCAGCTTCTTGTCGAAAGTAATCTCAGTGAGTCGCCCTATTGTGTCCGCTACTACTTTTCTTTCTGGATGAAGATCCAAAGCTTTTTAAGGAAAACTGAAAGGAGGCAGTAGATGTGAAATCAGAGTTCCCATTTCTTAGCTTTTTGCTGTGATAAGGCCCACAAGGCAGTGGTGTTTTATTTGAGGGTTGGTTCCAAGGGCACTCACAAGACAATGCGGTACGGGTTGGTAGTGTGCCAGGACTACCTCTGGGTTTTCCTACTACTCCGAGATCTTTTACAAGTTTAGCCTAGGGCCGCAAGTCACCCAGTTACCGTGTTTGGCCAACGTGGAGGAACTGTAGGAGACTTGATGATGGAGAGGCTATGTACTGGTAGAAAAGCCTTATGCATAGCTGCTCCCTTTTTCACCGTGAGGTTAGCCAGCGGTGTTAGCTGGAAGCGAGAAGGCATGCAAGCATGAACTTAACACAAACTTATATCTAACGCATTAGACGCATCACATCCCCCTATATGTCAAAACATCGTTAATTCACGACTCGCACAGTAGCCGCCGATTAGTGTAATGATTAGGAGTCTTGACTGTCGTACAGACGGTCGGGTTTCAATCCTGGCTTCAGGTAGTTGCCTGTCTAGCCGCACTGATGAGCTGTGAAACAGGGAAACAGTACTGTATGTGAGTGACTATATATATATATATATATATATATATATATATATATATATATATATATAAAGAGAGAGAGATAGATAGAGAGAAAGAGAGTTATTCTTTCGTGTCAGTTCAACTTTTAATTATTCTTGTAAATTCTATTAGATAGCAGGAGTAAAGAATTCATTATTACTTACGGTAAATAAGTATTAAAAACATATATTTAGTAAAATACTTCACTATTAAAACTAATGCAGTATGTACTATTAACGTATATTCGTAATACTTAAGGAAACAAGGGTTGATCAACATTTAATAGTATACATTTTTAAAATAAAATCATAATCCAATGTTTCCTCCTGAGTATATTACTTAAAATTCTAATTGCATGTGTGTAATAAGAATGATTTTTTACTTAGCGAATATATAATAGGGTTTTGATACAATACCAACATAACAGAAATAGATAAATATTATATTTTTAAATGTAATTACAAATGACCATCTTTGTAATTATTGTATAGTTTTATATGACTCAATAACTATAGTTGGTTCATAACCAGAAAATATCGATAAACATTTGAAATCACGACATGATATATTTAAGAACTACCAGATATGATATCCAATATAATAAGAGGTTCATATTCAATTGCAATTAATCATATAACAATGTCCGGTATATCTCAAACCAATTATACATTTGATTAGATAATCTTACATAAGAATATGAGGATAATGGAAGAATTGATTACGTGTGTACGCTTCAGTCAAGTTCTTGTCAGCGAGCCGGTGAATTTATCATAAATAAATATGGCGGCAAGAATGGAAATACAGTTAATTATTATATCGTTTGGTTCGTTTAATAAATTTTCTATTATGCAGATATGTAGAAAATGACAATTATGTTACCATCCAATAGTCTGTCAATAACTTATGTAGTTTGTATTTTATCTGAAGTTTCGAGATGATACAATAAGTTCAAAGAAACAAGCTAAGGAAACTGAAACATGAAGATCGCTGTAAACAAATCTAAATGTAATAAGCTGAATGAAATATATAATGAAAAGATAGCGATTTGGACATTGGAAAGTTTAGTTATTTCCATAAAGTTGCAAAGTATTTGGGAAATTGTTTACTTCCGAATATATATATATATATATATATATAGTGTGTGACCCCCCCAAAAACGGGCCCCAACTCTATATAGGCCCTGTTAGTGTTTTGTCTGAATTAAATGAAAATTTGGTCATAACTAGTTCATTATATTCAAAACATCACATCAAAACGCTAGGGTATTTGGCCTTTTTTTTCTCCGTTCTACAGCATATGTCCTAGATGGCCTCCAATTAGCTTTTCTTTTTTGGGGGTCACCCTGTATATATATATATATATATATATATATATATATATATATATATATATATATATATATATATAAACTGTGTCAATCGCTTTATTGCAGATTAGTAAAATATCAACATTTCACTAAATATAGGTAAAACAAAAACGAAAATTGTATGCTCAAATGACTGTTTCAATTTTAGTTGTTTCCCACAATTTTATTAAAATCCATGCGATATTCACGAAGTTATGACATTTTATTTATTATCAAGTAATTTATACTGCCCATCGCTGTATTTCAGATCTTTTAAAATGCGAAAAAGAAACTATTACCAGTTACAAGAAAAAACAAGGATTGTTGCTGGACACGCAGAAGGATTGTTCATCAAAGATTTAGTTATATGGTTGGAAAGTGATTCCAAAAATTTGGCTTCATTCAACCCCAACAAAAATTCCAGAAGGGATAAAAGCACCTGGAGGAACCTTTCACATCGTGATATTCGGAAAATTCGTAGGAAGTAAGTCGAAACCTAAACAGCACCAGTGCTTCCATTTTTGCCAGAGTTGAAATCGCTCCAAGATCCAGGCAGTCCCGACGAAATGTGTTGAATTAGATGGCAAAGAAAATCAAATCTATTCCAATGCCTCTATTGAACAAACCACATAGGAAAAACGAAAGGCTTGGGGAAAGAATTACATGTCCTATTTACAGATGAGACCCGTGCTACTCTTGACGGTCCGGATAGATGGGACAAAGATTGGAAATCAAACGGAACTCCAACCCCTTAAAAAGTTTATCGCCAACGAGGGGGTAGAGTTATCATGTTTTTGACGGGAATCATTGGGGATAAGTTGATTGGACCATTTCGAGTTCCAGGGTTTGTAAAACCTACCAGCAATTCATACACGACCTGTTTGGATAAACATTTGTCACCATGGCTAGATGACCTACCATTGTATAGAGTTGAATGTAATAATCAAAGAGGAAAGCGCCCCATGTGTGTGTGTGTGTCGTACGGTCATACAACTTACCTTCAGATGGGATCTGAGAGAAAGAGAAATGAAAGATGGCAGCCATGGATTTATAAGGTGTAGTCTAGTGGAATCTCACGAGATCTCATCTTCCACTGCACATGTATGCAAATGGAATGGGGTTAGTTTTCAGATAAAATGTCTGTTGGTAGAGGCAGTGGGATGAGACGTGCTAGAAGTTGAAAGAGAAAGTTGTCAGTGACGAATTCCAGCTAGGCTTTTGTGTATTGTATTTGGTTTATTTTGTTTTGCTGTTTACTAGCCCATTTAACATCACATTGCCACGTTGCTTTCAGGTGATTTTTAAACACTACACTTCACCATTCCATTCTGTTAGGGCGACTAAAGCCTTCCTTAAATCTATTGGCTTCTTTGGAGAAACTCGCATGACCTGAGCACCGTGTTCTCTAGACCTTTACCCCATTGAATATCGCTAGTCAATATTGAAAAGAGGAGTTTATGAGGTAGGAAAGCAATTTACTTCAAAGGATTCGTTGTAGAGAACAAAGTTGATATTGCTAGAGCCTTCTTTTTTGAGATCAAACAATCAACTTCGCTGGTGACAAAAGGTTGTGTAAAGTTAGTTAAAAATGGTGGATATGTTGATAAATAATTCATTTATTTTGGGCTTAGCACCTAGGATGTGCTTTTTCTCATTATTCCTTGACAGAAACATATCATAAAAATAAAGTTCACATTATAAAACGTTGTATTTTTGCCCTAAAGCAACATTTTTAGAGACCTGCAATGAAACGATGGACAGTGAAAATTCCACGATAAAGAAGAACATGTCATAACCTCGTGAGTATCGCATGAATTTCAATAAGTTTTTGGAAATTACTTAACAATCGATTGATGATAGAATTCTCATGTTGTGACGTTAATTTAGTGAAATATTGATATTTTATTTATCTGCAATAAAGCGATTGGCGCAGTATATATATAATCCATGTCAGAAAAGAGACATTCTTCGTCCTATGTTTGATATCTTAATCTGTTTTTGTACTTAAGATTTCCATCGACTGTGTACATTGATACACACACATATTTATTTACTGAAAATATCTCATCGTGCCAGGACGTTTATTTTATGTAGCGTTATACTTGTTTGCTATATTTTAATACGCAAGATACTGAATTCGTACAAAACTTTTTATTTCTGCCTATATGGCATTAAGACGTGCGTGCCCTTTCTACATGGTTCGACAAGAACGCATAAAAAGCTGATAACGCAGTTTACTCTCTTGTCATCCAGCGCGCATTTAGAGAAAATGTATTTTGACATATCTGTCATGAGCGTTCGGTGGACTTAACCTGGAAGTGATGACATGGAAAACCAGTCAATCAGTAGTGTTTCAAATAAATATACTTGAATACAGACATATTGCAAAGAATCTAACGGAGTGTATGATGTAAAAACTATACGCATCTACAATGTTAATAGTGAAACGATGTGGGCATAGTAAGGTGTTTATTTAAAACAAATGATACGCACATAATTAGTTTGGTATTTTTAGGTTATTATATATTTTATACGGCATTATCACGTTGCGACAACGATTCCTAGTGGATTACCCAAGTTAAGCAACGTTAAACCTGCGAATACTAAATGTAACGGTGAAGATAGTCAGTACAAATGGGTGACCATTTGAGACTTCCAGGTGCTGTATGTGCTCTCCGCTTATCTCGGCATTGTTTCCAGTCGTTCTGGACTTGTAACTGGACTTAAGAAGTGCCGATTCAGGAGAAGGGATCTCCCATGTCTTCCGAGACTAGACTGAGGTATCGTTAGCTTATTATAATATCAGTTTCTTCGACGGGGAATTAAATGTGTCTACATAAGTTGGAGCTGTTTTTTTTTTTATAGAGAGCATAGTTCATCTGGTCAGTCTTTTGGAAATGGTACATCTGTGCATATTCATCTGATTATTTGATTTGTGCATCAACGTCCATATGTACTCGGGAAATCGAGGTTATCGGGTTAGTAAGTACGCACTTCAATGTCACAGCGACGTCAAATGGCTCAAAGTCCAAGGATGTGAGAAGTCCGTAAGTTCGTGAGTGTTTTTAAAGCGAACAGAACGTGAGTGTATATATATGTGTGTGTGTGTGTGTGTGTTTGTGTGTATTTGTGTGTGTGAAGTATACGTCATATATGATGTCATAAAAAATGTCATATATGATGACATCATATGCAACTTTGATGACATCACAGCAAAAAGAGAGTTTAAAAAGAAGAGAGCAAAAATGAAAGTAAAGATTCTTAGGTAACGGCGGGTAGATTTTATATATATATATATATATATATATATATATATATATATATATATATATATATATATATATATATATATATATAGGGTGACCCAAAAATAATCAAAAGCTAAATGGAGGCTATCTAAAACATATGCTGTGGAACGGAGAAAAAAAGGCCAAACAGCCTAGTGGTTTGATGTGATGCTTTGAATATAATAAACTAGTTATGACCAAAGTTTCATTTAATTCGGACGAAATAAGAAACGGTGCCAAATTAGTGTTGGACCCCGTTTTTCTTTTGGGGGGGAGGTAATCCTGTATATATATATATATGCTATAGCTAGCCATGGAATAGTGAGCATACAGATTAATATATTAATACGCAAACATTGAATGTACACGCACGGGAAAACATACGTGGCGACCAGTGAGAACAATACGAAATACATTTGATAATAAAGGTCTTCACATCATTGCCCTTAGATAAAATGAAAAGCCTTTATATAAAAGGAGTGTAATCCGTTGAAAAACATTGTAAAGAAAAACTAAAAGAAAAACATACAAGGATAGAGTGTGCATTGTTTACGTCCACCCCGGTTTTTTCTTTATGCGTCTGTATGTGGGTGTTAATAATTAACTGATTAAGTAATATTTAACGATGAGAACTTTTCAAAGAAATTTTTAATGAAAAATATCCCCATACACGTTTCAAGTGTTTCTACTTATTTTTAGAATGTTTGGAACTTATGACCCTCACTCCACCCCACTTTCCCTGTTTGCCCCAATTCCGTCACTATATTTTAAAAACTCATAACGATTACATGACTTACTACGTCGCCAAGAAGTGATAACTCATTTTTCCATAAATTTATATAGGACAGTGATCGCTCATGCTAAAATGTTAAATTAAAAAAAACTTATTTTTTACATTATCTTCAAAGACCGTTGAAACATATTAGTGAAGAAAAATTAGATTTATCATATTTTTAGGAGGTAAACTACGGTGAGTAAGATCGTATCACCTAACATATTTCTAGTATGATTTCCTGTGGTAAAGCTATCGCATAGGACGATGTTGGTGTTCTGTTAAATTTGTGTTTTTTTTATTGACCTACACATTCACTTTAATCTGAAATAACATTATACACATTTCGTCGCTACTTCTCTATCTTAGGTTTTTATGGTTGTTTTTTTCTAGTTGCGACTTTATTTTCCTATTGACAAGTTTTATTCATGTATACATATATTTATTTTTCATTTTATTAATCAAGGCTTTCAATAACTTTATTTGACTTCCATATTTCGATATTTTCGATTACGTACGACTTTACGAGTTTATCTGTTTACAAACTATTACTTTGTGTATTGTTCCTTTTTATTTTAACATCGAAATGCCTTTGTGCTTAATATTTATACTGTTTTAAGTGAGTAATCATATGAATTTGTTGTTGCTTTAAAATATTACCCTGCTTATTTGCTCTTATTTAATTTGTTATAATCTAGCATTTTGCTATTTTCTTACCCATACATTTAGATGTCTATCTCAAAATAAATATACAGTCAGAAACGGTTAGTTCGCTGTCTATGTTTTTGTCGAAA
Organism: Euprymna scolopes; assembly: GCF_053919585.1. NCBI lineage: Eukaryota > Metazoa > Mollusca > Cephalopoda > Sepiida > Sepiolidae > Euprymna > Euprymna scolopes. The sequence goes on from NC_136491.1 coordinate 4,136,866, forward strand.
TGTTTCGTATTTAAGACAACAGACTATATGTCCAATAATTCTGTTTGAGGAATTAGTAATTTTATTATTTTACAAAGTTACACTATACTTAAATATTATTACGAAATTTGCGAAATGCACGATGAACAGATGTCCATGATTTTGTTTTTGCAAATTTAAGCACACAAATACCGTTTATGATTAAGTGCACGACATTACTGGATCTACAAGAAATGAAAATATCAGTAGCCTTACAAAAACTTTATGCATTTACCTTTGAAATGGCACTACTTTAATCTTATTACCATAATATTTAAGCAAATATATAGATTTACAATGTGCCTTAGACTTCTTGAACGCCCTACATAGGTTTCTGGTTTAAAACTTTTACTTAACAATGAATGAAATAACAGTTGATCAAACACCGTAAAACAAAACGAGCAATTATCGTTTTAAAGATCTCAGTTATTGTATTAATTCTTTTAGTAGAATATATTTTACTAGTTTACTAATTACTAGTTTTTTAATAGTTTACTACCGATTCTTTCAAACACCAATTCAACATCAGGTAAACAGTGTAAGTGTTTTACATAATATAACAAGTGAAAACGTTGAACCCGAATACATTCTGAGAAATAAACTAGACAGGTGTTGACAAAAGCGTGGTCTTTATAATTGAGTGACGGCAAAATGTTAAATGGATGATAGATTAAATTGTCACAAAGATACACTCGCCAATATGAACGAAAAACGAATAAGATGCATTCTACATAATGTGAATTCGATTTGAGGTACGGATTTTTTGGGAAATCAAGTGACCTTCCAATTGAATGAGCGTAAGAAATACAGCAGGTATGTAAGTCGGTAACGAACCTCAAACAAGAAAATATTCTCGAAATTTAAACGATCACAAGTGAAGAGCTATTCTACCGGAGAGAGAGAGAGAGAGATGGGGGGGCTCATTCGACCGGAAAGAGGGAAAAAGAGAGAGAGAAAAAAAAGAGGGGATGGGAGAGGAGAGACAAAGAAATAAAATTCTCAAACCACGAAAACAAACAGTTTAAAGACTGAGAATGAATTTCAAATTCGGTATCATCACAAAACATCGAATATATTTTAAAGTATTATTATCAAGATTTCGCATAAATTTTGTGATTAGTCTTTTTTCTCAATGAGGTTTTAAAAAAAGGACTTGTGATACTATGCATATGTGTTATTGCTTACTGTAAGTTTTTTTTTCTCTTTTTGTTAGTAAAATCATCGATCTCTTATCCTGAGTATAATATTCTGATTGCAGAAATTCCTCTTTGAACCCAATTACAGTAGGTTTGCAATAACAGATGTCACATACACTTTTATTATGTCTAAACTATTATCCACCATTTTATTTAACTTTAGAACACCATTACATGCACATTTATTCGTTTTAATACAATACTACATTCTATCATAGGAGCAACATCATCACGATGGGCAAACCTTACAAGGAAATAGTTATGAACCAAAGTACCACATGATACGTAAACTGCCGTGTCCCTCTATATCAGTAACGCATACACACACCATTACTTTTCCTTTTCCATTTACAAAAAAAAAAAAAAAACAATTTCTCTCTTTTTCCGTTCCGGGTACTCTCATTGGCGGCGTTTTTAAAAATCATTTACTTCGGAATACAATCCTACATAAATAAAAATACACACTGACTAGTAACAAACATGGCTGCATCATTAGAACTTAAAACACACCAAATCTTCTGTTCTTTTCCTTTACTTGTTAATTATAATACTTGATTTACTACGTTGCGTTATAGACACCTTTCATTTCGGCATAAACGACAAGGCATGTTACCACAGACTTTCAGGTTTTACCCATCAGCGAGCAAGATACCAAGGAAGCAAATGAGTGCGGACACACGCACAATATATATATATATATATATATATATATATATATATATATATATATATATATATATATATATATATATATAGCGAGGAAGGGATATTTTATATGAGAGGGAGAAAGAGACAGAGAGAGACAGAGAGAGAATGTGAGGGAGGGACAGATAGAGATAGATAGATACAGAAGATGGGAGAGATCACTTCTGTACTCATTCTATTTGGGTTACTAATTCATTCACGCCTAGCAAAACGTTATTTCGAAGACGGTGAAGTGACACTTTCACAGTGGTCAAGCCGACAAAAGTGTTTACTCCTCGCGTCGTTTTCGACTTCGCGTTGCGCGTACGAGCCTTCTCACTGCTGGTAACGTTTTTTTTTTTTGTTTTTTTTTTTGTTGTTTTCCTTTTTTCGTTTGCTCGACGGTATTAGATGCCATGTGTACTATTCCATAGGGGTTGCCTATTTTTTCTTTTTCGTATGCGGACTCGCAAGTGTAATAACTAACGTTTAATGTGTTGATTCTATTTATAACCCCACGTAGGTAACAAGGCAAAATACATTTGTATTTTGCTTTTATGCATATATCAAATATACTTGTGAGTAATTTAGATACTTTTAGTTATGTTTAAACGTAAATACGTCAGAAACCTATTTAATTTGGTGTGAAATATATTTCTTTTAAAACTACATTCAATGACCACTCACAAAACGGGGTGTTTTTTCTGAAAGCCGTTATAAACATAAGAAGGTAGGTGGTGTTTATTATGAAAGCCGTTCTGAACGGGAGGAGGTTGTTGGTTGGGCTACAACGACAACGACAACGACGACGACAACAACAACAACAACAATAGAAGTACTTTGATTTTTTTACGCGGGAGGTAAGGCATACTATCACCAGCCATCGGTGGTTAACTGGTCAAGCTAATCTCACCCGTCTTTTTAAATGTGTGTATGTATGTATGCATGTATGTATGGATGGATGGATGGATGGATGGATTGATGGATGTCTACTCTTTCGACAGAGACCACGGATTTTCACAGGATCGTTACCGTTTTAAAGCTCGACCCTTCGGACGGCAAATATCGAATAATTGGCTAAAAACATTCATTCCTTCATCTTAATTGGTCACTTTTCTATAGTACCACTACCACTGGTACCAGTCTTCAAGAATTCTGGTGAAAGAACTAACCCACTAAATTATCGCCCCATTAGCCTCCTTCCGCTTTTCGCCAAAATAGTTGAGTCCTTAGTTAATCAAGCCCTAGTCCAGAATCTAACAGCTGCTAAACTCCTGACTGACAAACAATATATAAATAAATAAACTATATTGCCCAATTTCTACTGTACACTCTTTAACCCTTATCCTTGAGTGGCCTCTGGGCCTTGATAATGTGGTGACACCTTTGTAAAAAAAAAAAAAAAAAAAAAAAACAATATGGATTCAAGCAAGCCCGTTCAACAGCAGATATCTTAACTGTAGTTTCTGAACGTATACACCGTTCATTCGACAAAACAGGAGAGGGTAGAGTGGTAGCCCTTGATATATCTAAGGCTTTTGACAGGGTATGGCACGATGGTCTTCTAAGAAAAATTAGATCATATGGAATCACTGGAAGAATTCATTATGTAATTAAATCCTTCTTTAGTAAGAGAAGAATAAAAGTTGTATTCGACGGTCGCACATGTAAACAATATGACATAAATGCGGGAGTACCACAGTGGTCTATCCTCTATTATTCCTGACATTTATAAATGACCTCCCTGATAAAATTGTTTCGGAGATGGGTATATTTGCCGATGACACCACTCTCTATAACAGATATGAGGGAAAAACAAATGAACACATATCCAAGGAAATGGCAGATATACTAGAGGATGACTGCCAATCTGTAATGGAATGGGGACAAAAATGGATGGTCACATTCAATGCTGCTAAGACTAAGCTTGTTTCCTTCAATAACTACAAGAAACCTTCTCTACCACCAATAGCAATGGCCAAGAACACATTGCCTGAAAGTACTTCTTTTAAACTCCTCGGTCTAACGTTTACAGGGAATATGAACTGGAATAGATATATTGAGAGCATTGCCAAGGCTGCTGCGAGGAAGGTTGACTCCCTCTACCATGCTAGAAAACTACTTACGCCTGCCAGTATCCTATACCTATATAAGGCCACCATTCGCCCATGTATGGAGTACTGTTGTCACATCTGGGCTGGTGCATCTGCTGCTTGTCTCTCGCTCCTGGACAGCGTTCAAAAGAGAGTCGCCAACCTGATAGGTCCTGAACTGTCATCTAGGCTTCAGCCTCTGTCCCATCGACGAGATGTTGCATCCCTCTGCCTGTTCTACAAATACTTTAATGGTGAATGCTCTGACGAACTGCAAACACTTGTACCTCCCCGACGTAACTACCCGCGACAAACCCGGCAAGCTACTAAGTCTCATCCCTTTACAGTAGAGATCCCTAGGTTCAAGCAGCCTTTTACTCCAATAGTTTCTTCCCCAGAACTGCGGGTCTTTGGAACTCCCTTCCGGGATTCTTCTTTCCAAACTGCACTGATATGCAGAAGTTCAAGTGTAATGTTAACAAACATCTTTCTACTCATCTTTCTTCATAATGACACTGCTAATTAAGCCCCTGATAGTAGCCCCCTACTTCAAAGTGGCACTGTGCCTTGTTTGGGATGAAAATTGAATTAAAAAAAAAAAAGAAACGGCTCACTTTTTTCGCCGATATTTTCGAAAACTATCCCTTCTTTTCGATTGATTGCCTTAATTTAATCTTCACCACTTCCGGTTTGCATTTGGACGTATTGTTTTCACGTTCTCTTCTTCGCGGTACGGTTTCGAGCCTGCCTGCCTGCCTATTACCATTTTTTTTTAGCTCAACACACACCTCCACACACTCGGGCAACGCAAGGCACCCAGGCTAGTAGAATATAAATACATTGGTTGGAATATGACGTTGAGTGATAAATATGGCAGATAGAAACACAATTTCATTTTTAGCATTCCATGAGATGTTGATAAACGTATATATTAATTTGTTCACAAAAATCATATAATTTCTGATTCAGTTTTGCTTCAAGAAAAATTTTGATACAGTTCATCTTTGGAAATTATGCAAATAGAAATTATGTTTAGATATGCTTTTTAAGTGTAATCTAATTTTTACGTAACTTTGTTGTAATTAATAAATATTTAAAAATATATATTATTTATTATTCATGCCGAAATCGTTTTGTGTACGCAAGTGTAAAGCGAACAGACATCTTGCTACTCATCTTCCTTCATAATATCTCCGCAACTGATGTCCCTAATAGTAGTCCCCTACTTCAAAGTGGTACTGTTCCTTGTTTGGGGTGAAAATTGAATTTAAAAAATTAATAATAACTGAAATATGTTCAAGAAGTTTAATATACTTAATGTGAAACTGTGTTTCTAAATAACTATATACAATAGTAGCAATACTTATTACATATTAAACATAATCTACAAAGCAAAAATGACATTACATGAGTTTCAGTCGGAGTAAAAATCGCAATAATTAAAACTAACAATTTAAATAATCAGAAGTTTTTAAATCAGATTTATTACTTATAAAGTGTTCGAATTTGTTTACCTGGAGACAATTAAATTATTGGTTTATTGAAATGTCCTTTTACGTCCAATTGATGTAATTACTAGCACGGTGAACTGACGTTGCCCTGGATTGATTGAGGATAAAAAACTATTTTACATCATACTTTTATTATCATCGAAATCAAAATTTTCCATGTTTCAATCAAATCAATTGAGTGCATGCTTTAGTTGGGGAGTCACCACAAGGAGGAAGCTTAGTCAATAATACATTGTAATTACATTCTACTGTAGAGAACTACACTGTTCATTTTATGAATGTTTATTAGTTTATAGTGGCTTGAATTCACGAATCAAGTATTAAGGTTCAATTGTGCACTGAACAGAAACATTCATTCCGAACGCGCCCGTCTCTCATAAAAAAAACCTATTATTGATTTTATAAAAAAGCTTCTTATATAATTGCTTGTTTTATAAAAGTCTTGAATTAAAGTTTTGAATGTCAAAGTCACTATCATGGTTCATTTGTGTTTTAAACAGAAACATTTATTTCAAAATGGTCACACTTCATCAAAGAATCTACTGCAGATTTTATACGCCGGGCTCATTTGCTTGTTCAGCGATAAGCCTTCTAAAATGCGCTTGTGATGTTAAATTTTATAAGTTCTTACCTCATAAAATCTATCATTAAAAATTAGATTGTTCCTTATTTAACAAAATTGTTCAATTGTCGATTAACTATTTTCGATTATTAAAAGAGACATTTAAATAAAAAATATATCTAAGAAAATCCTGAAAACATTGATTATATTTGTGTAAAATTTCATAAGAATGGACATGACCGATTTAGAGTCAATATAGAACGAACTCAAACACACAAACACGCAAACATACACTTAAACAAAATGCCTTTTATATATAAGAAGAAATACTATTTTAGATTAATATACAATCCTCCAATGCACACTGCAATAACGTAGGCTTGTGTCTGTAGTTGTCATATGATATTTTTTCATACATTCCTTTCATCTTGAGGGTTATTTTTTATAACATTTTCACTCCAAACAAGACACATCGCCACTTTGATGTAGGGAGCTACTATCAGGGACATAAACTACAGGGGTACTATGTAGGGAGTTAGGAAGCAACATGTCGGTTCACGTTACACTTGAACTTCTGCATGTCAGTACAGTTGGGGAAGAAGGGTACTGGAAGGGAGTTCCAAATATAGCGGTTCTGGGGAAGAAACTACTGGAGTAGAAGACTCTCTTACATATAGGGATCTCTATTGTGAAAGGGTGGGATTTAGCTGCTTGTCGGATCTGTCAGGGGTATTTACGTCGAAGGGGCACAGTGCTTGCAGTTAGTCAGAGCATTCACCGTTAAAGTACTTGTAGAACAGGCAGAGGGATGCAACATTTCCTCGATGGGACAGAGGCTGAAGCTTAGATGAGAGTTCAGGACCTATCAGGTTCGCGACTATCTTTTGGACCTTGTCTAGGAGCAAGAGACTAGTAGCAGATGCACCAGCCCAAATATGACAACAATACTCCATACATAGGCGAATGATGGCCTTATAGAGGTACCGGATACTTTCGGGCGTTAGTAGCTTTCTAGCACGGTAGAGAGAACATACCTTCGCAGCGGTTCTGGCAATATTCAATCATAGCCTTCGATCAGTCTCTGTAAACTAAGTCGGGCATGAAATTGTGAAGCAAGCGGTGAGCAATCCTTAAAAACAGATACCCGATGTCGGAACTGCCTAGTTCCAGTAGCAAAAAATTCAGAACGATTGAAAAACAAAGAACATGTAAATAAATTGCGCATAAAGGAACTGATAATCTCTAATAGTTGCTCATTTTAACACAGACCAAGCTTAACTTCAGTTATATAACGTTAACCGCTTATTTTGTGGGGATGGTTTTAGTATTAATTCGATAATCATTAAAGCATCTGTCCAGGCATTACTACTTTTTTGTAAGGTAATGCGTTAGCTCTGTATGGGTCAAAAATAGGCGATTAAATATTCTTTTTAATATGCAATCGAACGAACCGGTTCTGATTGCAGCTTGCTTTTATAATAGTTTCCCCCCTTCGAAGATATATTAAATGCGGTGTTGTATTTGCATACATAAGCACACGTAAGCATAAATACATATTAATAAATCGACTTTCACTTTGTAGGACAGAAACAATATAGAGATAAATGACTGCACGTTCTTAGGAATATTTGTGTGTGGCTATATTAAAATCTCACCCATATTTACTTACATTCGTATATGTTTAGAAACGACGAATGGAATTATGATATATCTTTAATATACTTAACATTGGATAAGACATTGTATAAGAATTTGGATAAGAGTCCGACACACTCTAATAGAAATAAATAGATGCATGTTTTCCCCCTCTGTGATGGAAATGATCTGTAAATATATAAAAATATCTATATCTGTCTGGCTGTTTCCAGTTTTTCAAAGTATTTCTATTCAGAAACGAAAGGTATCCGGGCGACGTGAGGCGGGTCAGATGATTGCCTTTTTTGCGGAAAGTTATATTATATATAACCGGTAAAATAACTAATAAGGGATTAAAATTGGATAAAAATTCGAAACAGATCGTCGTAAGTCAATTTAATAGCTCTTGTACGCATGCGCAAATATATAAATTAATACTTAAATCTATTACTTTTACTATTTGTTATTCGCCTGACGATAGCTAACAGGGTACAGGTCGAACTCTATTTGACTACTTTACGTTTATGACCGCATTATGGCCTTGTACTCAGAAGAAAGACATCCTTGAGTTGCATTTCGCCAGGCCAAGATTGAAATTATATTTCAATCTAGCTTTCAAAATGACATCACTTGTCATTTTTCCAAACAATAAAAATATATGACTGTTTTACAAAACACAATGAATCCTTCCCTTCAGCAAGGTTACCAGCCGCTGCGCGGGTATGCAATAATGCTTAACAGCTTATACAAGCATAGTTGCCCGGCCTTATCCAGTGTTTCGGGGGTCTTAATCTTCCCCCTCCCAACGGGGAGCTTTACCGCTCCCGGAGGCGGTCACGCCACACTAAGTTCCAACTAACTCCAGTCTTGTTTATTATCGATCAACTTAAGGCCAATGTAAAATAATCGAATGCTAATAAGTAATAATAACTGTATCACATGATCGGTTATACTAAACTTTCAAATTTTAAATTTTAAGGATATTTTCAAAGGAACATATAATTGAATAAAAATATGAAATAACAATTATACGATTTTTAGAAAGTATACAATGAAGGAGAATTCTCGGCGATGATGGAAAACTGGGAGTAGATATTTTGAATGAGTAGACATTGCTCCTACTGCCGCTAAGTATGCCATAGTTGAGATCGTTAGGATAATTGGAACAGATGTAGGAAATTATAAAATCGAATGATAGGAATTATAATACACAGGCGGCTAAAAGAAAGTCCGCACTTGTAATTTTTTCAAAAACTGCAAATTTAAGTTAAATTTAACGTAACTGTGTAAACAAACTATACCTCATTTGATTAGCCTTTTATTCTATAATTTTACCTGTTCATATTTGACTTTTAATTGAAATATTCTAGTGTTCACGTCAATTTTAAAAAATAACTTCAAATTGAGGAGGCAAAAAGAAAGTCCGCACAATGAAAAATTGTTATTTAACTGCAACTTTAGAACAGTAATGCAACACAAATACAACACAATGAACGAGTTAATATTTAGTAGCATAGCCCTTCTGCAATTTGACAGCCTGCAATCTTTTGAGTTTAATTTAAGACTGCAGCAATTCTCCGGGGAAAGGGCATCCCACTTTTCTTTTTTTATCCAAAGTTCTTCTAGTTTGAAATTTTATCATTGCGTAGCTGTTGCTTGATGTAATGACATACGTTTTCGATAGAATTGAGGTCTGGAGATTGTGCCGGCCAATCCAAACGCGGAAGATCATGTTTTTCCAGGAACCTCTGTACATTGCCAGCTATGTGAATGGGAGCATTATCCTGCATGAAGATGGGATTATTATCCAAATTCCGACCAATGTAGAGTTAAAAATGTTCAGTCCACATATTAATGTACTTGATCGAAATAATTCGACCTTGCAACCTTACTATAGCCCCTGGCCCATTGGTACTAATAATGCCTCACACCAAAACTGAACCTCCACCACATTGTAGCGTTGAAACTGAGCACCTTGGATTAAATTCTTCGTCTTTCCTCTGACAGGCATACTGCCTACCATCACTGCCTAGCCTATTGAACTTGCTTCCTCGCTAAAAAGCGCTTTTGACCAATACGAAAAGTCATGATGTTCATTGCATCTGACAAAGTCCAGACGGCACTTTTTGTCCTTTACAGAAATCATTGGCTTGCGTCTTGTGACATATCCTCGCAAATTAAATTCCTTTAATCTGTTCTTGACAGTAAAAAGAGTGCACTTTTTAACAAGATTGCACTGTTGTTGGATTTGGGGAGCCGTTTCAAATCCGTTTCTTAGGTTGCGGATCTTGATAGCATTGTCTTCCCTGTTAGAAGTACGACTAGATTTAGGGGCATCACGAACACTGCCGGTTTTTTGGTGCATTCGCACAGTCTTTCGTATCGTTTGCATATCATGTTTCAATCTGCGGTTGATTTCTCAATTGAATAAAGCAGAAGGCGGAGATTAATGAGCTGTTGGCGATCATTAAGAGAAAGTCATGGCATATGGACAAAATGTTACATTGTATAACCTGTAACAACAACAATTACGATTAGAGATTCTTTGTTGCCTGTTGATGGATATTTTAAACCGATTAAGGGGCGATAATTTAAACTGGTTTTAAGCGAATTTGTTGCTGCGGGCTTTCTTTCTGCTCCTCAATTTGAAGTTATTTATTTTTAAATTGGCGTGAACACTAGGATATTTCAATTAAAACTCAAATGTGAATAGGTAAAATTATAGAGATAAAAGGCAAATCAAATGAGGTATAGGTTGTTTAAACAGTTACATTAAGTTTAGCGTAAATTCGGAGTTTTGGAAAGAAATCACAGGTGCGGACTTTCTTTTTGCCGGCACTGTATGTATAGCTTGTGCTCATCTTATTTTTTCCGATTTTATAGACGAGGATCGACTTTATTTTATTATATGTATAGATTGATATACGCTTTCTGCATACACAAAAATATTCTATCTTGATATAACCTTATAAAGAGGGGGTTACTAAGAGAGACATAGAGGCAACGAAGCAAGAAAAACAGCGGCATAGATAATAATGATATCGATTATATGGATAGTTACATCAGCTTTTTCTTTAATTGTTGTTTTATTATCTTTGAAAAGAAGTGTTTTTTATCAGCATGAACGTCTGCTGTCATTCTTGTACTTCGATTTTAAATGATTTTCTGTTCTGAGAAAAATATTTTTGCTCACGTTGGATCCAATCCAATATTCACTTCGCTTTTGCAAAACAAATCAAATAAAAAGAAATCAATCTTTCCCAGATCGAATCAAATTATTTTCCTTTTGTTATAGTTATTTTGTTTGTTTTCACGTTTGACGTCATCAACTAGGACAACGCCTGACTAACAAGTACATCGGCACTTGACGCTGCACGCTTATTTAAGCAGAGATTAACAAAAGCGCTTGTGTTAAAGATGGTACATCGAACACAGACCCACACCACCTTCGACGAAGAATCTCCAGGTACCATATATGAGAATTTCCATGTTACACACACACGCACACACACACTCACACACACACACACACACATATATATATATATATATGTCTGTGTGTGTGTGTACGTGCGTGTGTGCGTGTGTGTGTGCGTGTGTGTGCGTGTTGAGTGTTTTTATTTAAGACGTGTTTAAGTGCATATATATCGGAAACCATAGGAATAATAGACATAGGAATTAAAAGCATACTTATCAATAAGGATGTAAACATATATATATATATACATGTATGAAATAAAATGGAGGTGGAAGGACCTGGATACTCAACGTTTCGCCCGATTTATGCGGGCTTCTTCAAGAGGGATGGTACCATCCCTCTTGAAGAAGCCCGCATAAATCGGGCGAAACGTTGAGTATCCAGGTCCTTCCACCTCCATTTTATTTCATATCGTCGGATTTAATCCAGCTCAACAATCATATACATGTATATATATATATGTGTGTATATATATATATATATATATATACATATATACATGTATATATATATATCTATATACATATATATATATGTATATATATGTATATATACATATATATATATCTATATATATACATATATATGTATATATACATATATATGTATATATATGTATATATATATACATATATATATATGTATATATGTACATATATGTGTATATATATGTATATATATACGTATATATATATACATATATATATGTATATATACACATATATATATATGTATATATATACATATATATATACATATAAATGCATATATATATACATATATATGTATATACATATATATATATGTATATATACATATATATATGTATATATATATACATATATATATGTATATATATACATATATATATATGTATATATACATATATATGTATATATACATGTATATATATGTATATATATGTATATATATGCATATATATACGTATATATGTATATATATGTATATATACATATATATATGTATATATATATACATATATATATATATATATATATATATATATATATATATATGTATATGTTTTGAGAAAAATAGAAAAACCGAATGAAAAAGTCAGAGATATTTCCTTAAATATTTCAACAAAATGAATAAGTTTACAGGAGGAAAAAAATGTACATATTTATTTTAACGCATTTTTAAAAGTGTATATATAGACATCGAACAACCCAACCTTCCCATAAGCACACATATGATTCAAAAACTATTCTTTTTTCGTACGATCTATAACTTTTTCTTTTCTTGCATTTTTACTTCAATATCCTGAAGATATCCTCTGAAATAAGGACAAAACGTTGATTATTTTAATAATTTCATTCGGTTTTTCTATTTTTCTCAAAACATAACGTCAACTACCGCTGGTATTTTTACATTTCTTATACATATATGTATGTATATATATAAGATGTCTGTTTACATTAGACTTGACATTCTGTATATCAGTTCAGTAGGGGAAGACGGAACCTGGAAGGGAATTCCAAAGTCTAGGAGTTCTGAGGAAATAACGATTTGATAGAAAATATTCTGGCATCTGGGGATCTCTGCTGAGTAGGAGTTGGATTTTTCTGATTGTCGGGTTTGTCGGGAGAATTTACGTCGAATGTGCACAAAGGATTGTGGCTTCTCAGAGCATCTACCATTAAAATACTTGTAAAACAGGCAGAGGTATGCAGCATTTCTTCGATGGGACAGAGGCTGTAGGGAGTTGTGCAGCAAGATGTACGTTCACGTTACACTTGAACTTCTGCATGTCAGTACAGTTGGGGAGGCAGTGTTCCGGAAGGTTCTGGGGGAAAAAACTACTGGAGTAGAAGACTCTCTTACATCTAGGGATCTCTATTGTGAAAGGGTGGAATTTAGCTGCTTGTCAGGTCTGTCGGGTTAATTACGTGGAGGGGGTACAAGTGATTGCAGTTCGTCAGGGCATTCACTGTTAAAGCATTTATAGAACAGGAAGAGGAATGCAACATTTCGTCGATAGAACAGTCTTAGATGGGAGTCCAGGACCTAATCGGTTGACGACTCTCTTTTGAATCTTGCCCAGAAGCGAGAGACTAGTAGCAGATCCACTAGCCGAAATATGACAACAATACTCCATACATTGGTGAATGGTGGCCTTATAAAGGTACCGGATACTTTCGGTATTGTACTAGTTTTCTAGCACGATAGAGAGAATCTACCTTATCGCAGCGGTCCTGGCAGTACTCTCAATGTAATTGTTCCAACTCATGTTTTCTGTGAACGTTAAGCCGAGAAGTTTAAAATATGTGCTTTCAGATAAAGAGTCTTTGGCCATTGCTATTGCTGGTAGAGAAGGTTTCTTGTAATTATTGAAGGAAACGAGTTTAGTCTTGGCAGCATTGAATGTGACCATCCATGTTTGTCCCCATTCCACTAGAGATCGGAGGTCATCCTCTAGTGTTTCTGCCATTTCTATAGATATGTGTTCATTTGTTTTCCTCTCGTGTCTGTTATAGAGCGTGGTGTCATCAGTATATATATACCAATCAATTTTGTCAGGGAGGTCATTTATGAATATCAGGAACAGTAGAGGTCCAGGGATAGATCCTTGAGGCACTTCCGCATATGTATCATATTGTTTCGATGTACGACCGTCGAGGACAACCTGGATTTTTCTCTTATCTAAGAAGGAGTTTATTATGTTTAGTATTCATCCAGTGATACCGTACGAACTGATTTTCCTGAGAAGACCTTCATGCCATACCCTGTCAAAAGACTTAGATATATCTAGAGCCACCGCTCTACCCTCCCTTGCCTTGTCCAGTGAATGGTATATACGTTCAGAGATTTCAGTTAAGATATCTGCTGTGGAACGGGCCTGCCTAAATCCATATTTTTGGTCGGTCAGAAGTTTAGCATCTGTAAGGTGATGGACTAGAGCTTGGTTATTATGGACTCAAATATTTTGGCAAAAATGGGAAACGGCTAATGGGGCGATAATTTACTGGGGCAGTTCTTTCGCCATAATTCTTAAAAAACTGGTCCCACAGAAGCAGTTTTTCAGCAGGTTGGAAAGTAAGGTTCATTAAAGCATTTGTTGTAAAGTTTGGAGAGAACTGGAGCTATTTCGGCGGAGTATTTTTTTAATAGTACAGCTGAGATGAGATGTGTCAAGATTTTTTATGATAGCATGCACCTGAGAAGGTGTGATTTTCAGATCGTCTAATGTGGCGTCTGTCCGAAAAAGAAAAATCAGGGAGGGGGTGGTTAGCAGATTCCAGTTTGGAGTTGGAGTCAAACCGACTGCCAAGCATGTTAGCCTTCTAGGTTGCTGAGCAAACAAGCGCATGATTATTGGATAGTTGTGGGATAGTTGATTGCCAATTATTTACTGTTGTTGTAGATTCTCCAGAAGTCAGGGGTTCCTGATTTCTGTACATCGAAGCGTTTTTTGGTAGTGTCAGTAAATTCTCTCTTAGCTATCGCTATTTCTTTCTTACAGTTATTTCAGGCTTCTATATACTTCTGCCTGTTTGAACTGGGCTTATTTCGGTTAAATCTGTGGTATGCATGCTGCCTTTGCGCAATGGCAGCTGCACAAATAGAAGTAAACCATTGTGGAGAGTGGGGATTGCTATAAAATTTCCGCGCAGGAGCATGTGCTTCAATTGCCGTCTAGAACTATTCCGTGGTCTCCTTTGCATACTGTTCAGCAGAATGTAAAAAGATATTCCGCCATGGGGCGTCTCTGGGGAGATCCCTGATGATTTTCCAGTCAGCCTTTATATAATATCTCGTTGTTTTGAGCAGTGGCTCTTCGGCTTTGGTTTTAGAGTTTAGGGCGATTTCAACTATTATCACTGCATGATAAGCGTTCCCGAGTGGGATGTGAGCATTCGTTACATAATCATCGGGAACTGTATTCAGAAACAGATCTTGAAGTGAAGCGTGTTGTTCTTTCTGGTCTGGGATGGGAAATAAGATATAGAGAAGCCTTGTGTTGTGCTACCAGCTGCGTCTGTGTAAGTAGAAAATCTTAGCCAGTTGCTGTGGTGTACATTGAAGTTACCAAATACATGCACTTATGTGCTAGTGTCGAGGGAAAGTGCTGTATCTATACTTTCAGAGATTTTGTTTATTAGGGTACAGTCCTGAGTCGAGGGAGAACGGTAGAGGAAATAAAAGTAACTAATGTTATGTTGCATGTTAAGTCTAAAACACATAAAGGCTTGCTCGTCCGATTCTAGGTTTGTTTCTCTAGTCAAGGGGAAGGTGCTGCGAATATAGATTCCAAGCCCGTGCATATGCCTGTCAGATTCTTTACGGCAGAGTGGGAGATACCCGGGTATTTTAAAGTAGTTAGAGGGGATAGAGGAGTGTAGGTTAGCCTCACTTAGTGCTAAGGCATCCGGGGTGTTTGTTAGGAGAACTGCTTCAACATCATTTAAATTAGTTCTAATCCCGCGGATGTTCGTAAATGCAAGCCTCAAGGTGGAGGAAAATTGGTTTCGTTTGAGTTTTGGAATGGTTTAAGCGTAATTTTTTTATTGTACTGTCATTTTTTTAAGAGTTTCAGTTTAGGTAAGGGGTTCTGAACAAGTGGTTATGCAGAATACTAGACATGTAACACAAGTAGACCATCAGGTGACCTTATATCTATTAGGATTGTGGCCTCAGGAAAGCTCACCGGTGATAAGTGCAGGGTCTCTTTTCATGCGCGACATGGCACTACAACATCCCGATATTATTCAACTGTTGATGAAGCAGCCGCTCTAAGCGCTAACAAAGCGTAAGGGCTTCTGTACTACCAGTCGGGAACAGCAGCCAGGAACTGTAAATCCGGTACCCACAACCCATCAGACGATGTCAACCAAATCTACTTGCACAGGCATTACGGCATTCACGCACTTCCAAGCGCCTAGTTTAAAGGGATGGGATGTGTCGAGAGTGGGGAAAACGGCGTTCATTGCCCTAGTCAGGAAGCAAGATCGATCACTGAGAGTTTCTGTCGATGTCCTGTGTTTCGACCTCTACGCCTGGCTAATAGGCAAAGGAGTATGGAAGCCGGGCGATAGACAGTGCCTATCTACTCCTTAAGAAGTTTAGGTTTGCAGACTGCTAATTTGTTTGAGTCACCAGCTCTATGAAGGTTGTCATCTAAGACTGAAGATGCTTCCCTTTCCTTAGATTTAGTTTCAGAGTTATCCTTCTCCTAGACGGATGACCTTGGAAGATCTATGGGTCCTTCAGCACGGAGAGGGTTTAATCCAAGTATTTCTGCGACCTCGCGGGGATAGTTAATGTTACTGGGTTAGTTTGTAAAGGTTATATATCTACTGAAAAATAAAACTCTTCAAAGTGATTCAGGTACATTGCTATTTTATTGTTACTGGGGGGGTAGTAAGAGTTAATGCAGTGGACGCAGCTATATTTATGGCTTAGGAATAGGATAACGCGTTACAGAATGCTTGATATAAAGAATTAACTAAAATTCTGTTGCCTAAGCTCTGGATATTTCAGATGGCAGGAGGATTAAGACATATCTTCAATGTAGATACAAATAACATCATTTTTGATATGGAGTACACAACAGTACAGGAATAATTGGAAGTAAATTATAAGCTATGGCGTGTTCAGTATGTATAATAAAGTATATATATATATATATATATATATATATATATATATTATATATATATATATATATATATAATTGAATTAAAAGAACACTCCCTACATTTATTTCTACAATATGCCTGAGGATGATAGAAGTATTTCTGTCGAAAGCGCTCGCGATTATGGATCCAACATATACAATTTCGAGAATAACACGAAAAGGACTATACGGAGATTGGAGAAGATAAAAAGGAAAATTGTAAAACAGAATAATTCCGTGCTATTCAATTATATTTGTCTAAATGAGAAAATGCTGCCTAAATATACACAATAATAACGTGAATAGATATATGGCAGATTTCCAGTAGATGCGAATATATGGAGGTTATAGGTACTAAGTATGTTTCCTTTTATAATGAATATATCTTCACCTTTCGTTTAAAAATCAGGGAGTTGTATTTTGCGTTACATAGTATTGGTTCAGTTTTTGTATTTAACATTGCAAAGCGAGAGCTATTACAATGTAATGTAGATAGTCGTAAATCTAAGTAAAGATTGTAGCTAGTAAGTATCTACCTGGATAAGAATAAGCCAACCCATGCCATAGAGGTAGAAATGTATAGATTTTTAGTGACAATGACATGCGAAGGTTAAGGGCTGAAAGCTAAGGACCCCCAAGGCGTGTGTAATGTACGAGTGTCAGTGGCAGCTTGGGGAGTAGAGCTGATTGTTAGTTTTCAGGAGACGACTAAGTTGAAAAAATTTTAACATGCAAATCAGACAGAGGCACCCGTCTTGTAGGAAAAGTGTACAATGGATATACGTAGCAAGCCAGCAGGGGTGTTTGTACCGTAATGAGAGAAACATGGCGCGTCGTATTTCATAGCTAAAGGCAGTCAATTAGGTCAGGCGCTAAACATTGTGTATCTGTTCAGAAATAGTCCTAGCGACGTAGCTAAGAACATTGAATTTCAGCCAGAGATGTAATTGAAAATAAGACAAACTATATTCAGTGGTTTAGCATAGCTAGAAAGAACGCCACATGTTCAATACAAACAAGCTTATAATAATTGTTGATATTAAATATATTATTCAATAAAATCTTATCTTCTTCTAATAAAGGGAAAAAATCCCGGTTTGTGGTAGATGCTGAAATTCATTTTGCCAGGCTTTTTTTTATTGTGGGAGAGTATTTCTATTTCCGGATATTTTGTGCACGTATATATCTATTTATAAAAGAATATTCGTTACGCTCATGCGTTAAAATGTTAATTTCATTCACTTTTTGGTATTTTGTGTGGATAAAGTCCTATCCTCTTCAAATGTAGGGAAAAAAATCCCGGTTTGCGGTAGATTCTGAAATTCATTTTGCCAGGTTTTGTTTTATCGCTGGTTTACTTGGAATATAGCAGGGGGAAGCTGTTTTACTCTTACGAGGGGGGGGTTACAAATTTCATCTTAAGACTAAAGAAAGTTAGCAAAAACAAGAAAAATAAGACATAATAAATAAATATTAATAAATAAATAAAACAAGAGAAAAACAACATTTAGTAAGGTAGCATGTATACCTCAAGATCTTCCTTAACGGTTTCGCCATTACTAAGTCATGTATAATTATATATATATATATATATATATATATATATATATATATATATATATATATATATATATATATATGATCTACCTTCTTGTTCGAACTAATGCGAGTCTCTCTCTCTCTCTCTCTCTTTCTCTCTTTCTCTTTCTCTTCAGATTTCGTAGTCTTCCATCATCCATCAGCTTCCTCTAATCTTCAGAATCACAGTTGGTGTCATGTGCAATTTGATGATTGTACGGGATCTAGGTTGTCTTATGCTGTTGCGCCCGTGACTTGGATCCACAGTAATAGATTTCTTACCAGCTATCGTTTGCTTCTCTGGCAATGATAAGTCAATTAGAGACGACTACGGTATGTATGTATATATAGTCTTTGAAGTGTTTAACCTTTAAAACTATACAAAAAATATCTCTTATCATTCGTTAGAAAACCAACTAGTCAGAAAGTCATTTAATCACCTGCAATTATTGCATCAACTCGATCTCAAATTTTCTATAGTACTAGTAATTTATTTTTCAAGGGATCATCAGTTGTTTACCATGAAACACTGTTTCGGGGATTTAATATATCTATACATCTATATATATATATATATATATATATATATATATATATATATATAAAAGAAGAAGAAGAATATACCTAGTTAATCGGTTGATCTGGATTGACGAAAGCTGCAAGAAAGATTCCTTCGAAAGAAACGACCAGCTAGGACTTTCCGGTTATATTTTCAGACAACATTTATTCGAAATGCTTTCCCACTTTAAGATTGCACGCTTCTTGGAGTCTGCTTTCTCTTGCGTACAGGGCCTTAGCCCCGTCACTAACCGACCCTGCTTTCAACGCTCTAACTCTCGCGTCTCTGATTACTGAGACTAACCCTGTATATATCCCTACTATTCGCTTGCTATTACGTCACTCAGCTCACAAATTTAAACATGCCAAGTTTAATGTTTTCGATCTGTTATTATTTTGAAACTTTTTGTTTGAGTATATTAACATTTATTCCTCAACGTCAGATTCCTGCTTTTTTACTAGATCGTTCCAAACTTCAAAACATATTTATAATTTTCATACCGACGACAATAATATTTATTTTACTAACATAAAACTTTTAATAATAATAGTCGATTTCATAATCAACTATCAGCAAGGTAACCCGGTATCAGTGCGGCATAATCTAACATTTCTATAATCTATATTTCTTTTTGAAAAATTTACCCGTTCTTCAAAATGTCTGTTCATTTTTATACTTCCCTTATCCTATTCTTCTATAAGCTTAACACGCTGCCTGGCTAATAAAATCCAAACGCCATCCATAAAAAATTATCTTTGCTTAGTCCTTAATCAACTGACTCTTCTAATTTTATTCAAACCAGATATATGTACTGATCTGATTGCATTTCTCTTTTGAGTGTATCGTAAGACGTCATATGATCAATATCAGGCGAGTTTTTCCACCCATCATCTCTTCCATAAAAATAAATAAATAAAAATGTAGCTACACATTGTTAATTGTCGGATAAATGAAAAACTACGTTGTTCAAGATTTGACTGACAACGAGCAAAAACAGGTAAATTTATTTTACAGGAACCGCGCGAAGACTTTTTGAATCAGAGCGAAAACAGCGTGAAGGTGTTTTGTAATATGTCGCCATTAAAAAGTGAACTATTTTTTTAAAAAAAGTTAGACGCAGGTAAACTCTCTTACAGCATAGAAAACTTTTTTCCGTTTCTTAAATGGAGCAGGGTCATACATTTTATCAAAAATGTATTTTTAAATGTTTGTACTGGTTTTTGTTCTCTTAATTTCATTCATCCAGAGGAAGTTTTGGAATAACGACGAAACATTGATGAGCACATAACTCAGTTTATTAATTTAATAAGTATATATAGAAAGAGATAGAGAGAGGGGCAGATAGATAGATATATACACGCACACACACACACACATATGTGTGTGTGTGTGTGCCAGAATGTGTGTAAGACGACATTTTTTTTACATAGGCGTCACCGCTTATCAAGGCCGATAGGCCACTCAAGGATAAGGGTTAAAGAGTGTAGAGTAGTCAAAAGGACAATATAGTAATCGATAGTAATGGAAGTTCAGTAAATTTGTTAACAAGTGGAATGGCTCATCAGAAACTTGTTCATATTGGACTTGAAGACAACCATATTATAGACAGCTGGAAAGCAGGAAAACGGAAGACAATTCCACAGGCGTGCAGTTCTAAGAAAGAAGCTTTGATCATGGAATCTATGTTTAGGTTTAGGCACAGATAAAGAGTGGGGAAAATGATTGATAATGTTTTCAGTACATACTCAATTTTTATATCCACAGACAAGGCATTTGGTATATAAGCTATTCAGACATGCGAAAAACATTTTAACCCATTTTAATTCAGAAAAGGTGCTGGGGTCAAATTTAAAAATTTAGATATTTGGGATCAGCAGAAGTTATATTTTTGTTAAATGAGAATCGTTCACATTTTATAAAATAAGTACATATAGTATATAAAATAAGTGCATACATTATATAAAATAAGTACATACATTATATAAAATAAGTTTGAAAACATTTTCGACGATCGTGTCAAGCTGGCATTTTGTAATAGATTTGATTCACTCTCTTTAAATTTTGGGTTCAATCGCAGTTCGAATATTTCTTTACTTACAAGTCGTGAACTGTTAAAAAACATAATACTTGAATGCATATGTCTCAGTTTTTTTTCTCTTTTTTTAAGGAATTAAACGTTACGTTTAATACCGGGTAATACCGGGCACATCTTCATATATATATATATATTGCTTTTTTAAATCATGCATGTACGTAGATTACTGTTTTCAAAAATAATAAATAAATAAATAGAATATTATTTGTTTACGTCCAAATAAAAACTAGGCGACTGTCTAAAAAAAACAAAAAAAACACCCGATCTCCAAGGTGGACACGCTAACCTTAATATTGTTTAAAAATAAAACAACAAAAACTGCGTGAATTGATAAACGATAAAAACTAAACAATTAATTGCCTCTGGCATCATAGTGTAATAGATTAAGATGTGGGACTGAAATACATAAGGTCCGGGGTTCCATTCCTAAAAACAGTCAAGCTACGCTGAAGAGGGGCAGGGCCCCGAAACCTGCATGTACGTAGATTATTGTTTTTTTTTAATAATAAATAAATAAATAAATAAAATAAAATAACATATTATTTGTTTACGTCCAAATACAAATTGGCGAATTAAAAAAAAAAACACCCGATCTCGAATGTGGAGACGCTAATCATAATATTGTCTAAAACATCAACAACAAAAACTACGTATATATATATATATATATATATATATATATATATATATATATATATATATATGTGTGTGTGTGTGTGTGTGTGTGTGTGTGTGTGTGTATTATATATAATTTCTGGTTACGAAACTATAATGATAAAGGAAATATAGACAATCTGATTTTATTTTACATATATGTGCTTGTGTGTGTGAAATGTATGTGCGTATGCGTTCAGATGGCTGAAAGATTATCTATATACATTGAGCCAATTATGTTGCTATTTTCGGTAAAAGCTATTTTTGATATCGTCGTATCGATCCTTCGACTAGATGAATTGTCTGGGTTCAGATAAACTTAGCTTTGGTGGAAATTGTACTTTTGTAGATGAACATATGATTTAACTACAATAAAATGCATTCACCAATAAAATAAATAATATGAAAAAAAGTATTGTTATTAATTCAACATCTAAAGGAAGATATATATATATATATATATATATATATATATGTGTGTGTGTGTGTGTGTGTGTGTGTGTGTGTGTGTGTGTGTGTGTGTGTAGTACTCTTTTCTTGTATGGTTATTTTCATTAGTCTATTTAATAGACGCTATTATTTCTGTGTACATCAATAACCGTATATCCGAACTGTAAATGTTTTATGCAAGGTCAACATATATTACATATTAAGCAGTGCTCTTCTTCGGCTGGCGTTTAAATTAAAAGATATATCAAAATTTGAATTTAACTTAAGGTATTATGGTCTCTGTTCAGTGCACATTTACATATAAGTATGGCAAACCACTTATAATTTGATGGCTGTATTTTTTTTTCTTTTCAAAAATAAACAATTATAAACAGAACGACTCATAAAAATCTATCTATATTCTTTTTTTCATTTTAATATATTTTCATGGAAATGTTTCTGTTATATCACAAAAGACTATTTTCTTTACGTCATAAGTGTCACGCTCATACATTAATTCAATAGATAATATAATATACTGACCCAACAGGTCACGGGTTATCTAGTTCTACATAAACGTTGAAACTAGCAGAGTTGTTTTCCCTTTTCTTCTGGTTTAGTCGTTTTCTCGTCTTCTCGTTTTTTCTTCGTCTTCTTTTCTCTCACGACAACAATTCCTTCATCCATTTCTCTTTACTTGCTTTCATTTCTCTACTTATTTACTTAGTTTTCCTAGTTTTTCTCTTCCCATTGTTCATTTTTTTTCCTTATTTTCCATAAACAAAAAACAGCGTTGCAAGTTTTTCAGTTTTTTTTTTTTTAAGTCAGATGACAACCTTAAAAGCTTTACTCACTTTACAGGGCCAAAGAGAGTTTAACAAAATTTTAATAAGATTGGAATAAGTTTGTGTTGTGTTAATGTTTTTTTTAACTTTTGTGTAAGTTCTGCGTCTCATTGAGCTCACACACATATGATTTCCTATGAAATCTATTTTATCCTTTCCCAAATTGATACCCCTCTGTTCTCGCTCTCTAAATATACACACATACACACACAAATATATATATATATATATGTATATATGTATATACATATATATATATATATAATGTGTGTATAATATAAATATATATATACATATATATATTATATTATATCATATTATATTTTTACATATTATTTTATTACATATTATAAGGTATTTACTGCTTCTCTTCAAAGTTTATTTCCTTTTGATGGATTAATTGAGTGTTGTTATTTCTCCTGGTGAGTTACGGTCAAAATAGATTCACTGATTGGTATAATAATTAAGTTATTGATTTTGCGCTACGAAACAGATACCGTCAAGAATTGTAAATGTCAACTGAATTAAAAGGATAAATTGTGAAATGGTTAACATCATAAACTTTGGAAGACAGACTTCTGTCATTCATTTATTATATTTCTCTGCAATAACATTAAGCCTTTTAAATAAGGATCGGTATGTATTATTAGGAAATAAAGTATATTTTCAAAGAAATATATATATATATGTGCGTGTGTGTGTGTGTATTTATGTGTTTGTATTTATTAAATGGATCGTGAACGCTAGGTATTGACCGACTATGTTTGTAAAATGCATAAGAATAAACAAGTACAAGTATTATGTCACCACAAGACTTTAATAATCATGAATAATTAATCGAAAAAATAATGTTGCTATAAAGTAGATTTACTAAGCCGTTACTAAATGTAAACATTACAATGAAAAGATGTACAATTGTCTTATCATTTTGTTAATAGTTATTTAATTACGTTAAAAATGATTGAAAGCTCATGTACAAAGCTACATTCAAAGTATTACTGTGACCAATACAATATAGTTACCATAACTATAGTTGGGTATTATAATTCTGTAAACATTCTAATAGAAAATAACAAATGAAAAAAGATATTTCGAACATTTTTCGAATGTCACGAAATCGTGACTTCACGCCATTAAAGATTAGAAGCCTGAAGCAAACGTCATTTTATTATGTTTTTTAAAATTTATTTACCAACTCTGACATCTTGATAAAAAATATAAACATGTATTTTTAAGCTAAATGTAAATATTATCTATCTATATTATCTATCTATATAATGTACGGTTTACGTTCCCAGATAAAAAAAAAATAAAACGTAAAAAAGAGATTTAAACGTAAAAACAATTTTTCATATTATATATATATATATATATATATAATTTGCTCTGCAATAGTATTGAGTACTCTATTCAGGTATTTACTAATTACCAGTTTTACCAACTATATATATATATGTATGTATGTATGTATATATATATATATATATATATATATATATATATATATATATATATATAGGAGAAAGCAAATTAAAACTGTACGTGGAAATTTAAACTAAAATTTATTGTTCAGCTGAATACCCCAAAAAACAATTTAGAAAGTTTTTATTCCGCGGAGTTTCAAATAATGCTATTCTTGCTATTCTTATCAGAGGACAGAAGGAAATCAGCAAATTATATTTGTAGCAATGCTAGAATTGGCTGGTTACGATATTTAATGACACTACATTTTCTTTTAGTCATAAATTGCAAAAATGTACATGTCCTTTAAGTGGATAAATGAAGGAGATGTAAAAAAATAATAATAAAAACGAATCGGGAATTTTTTCAATTTATGACTAGAATAACTTGCGGTTTCACTTAAGGTCTTTGAGTAACGCCTTTGCCCACTTCAAAACAAATGTCTAACCAAAAGCATAGTTTACCAGGCCAGAATATTTGCGAAAAAACCCCCCGAATAACAAGAAATATTACGTAGGTATGATTCCTAAGATTTAAAACTCCGATATTATGACGACAAAAGTACGTTCAAAAATAATAAGACACTCAATCAAAACAACACTAGCAAACCGATACTCAAAGAAGTCAAAGAAAGCGGACGTTCACCGGTAGTCTAATTAATAGTAAGACTAACAAGTACATGTAGGGGCGTAGACAATCCATGACGATTATGCCTTCATGGAAAAGTTGCTATCCTATACTTTAAAGAACTCCAACATTTATTAAACTGTAGGAGAGGAATAGCGAACAAATAATCACACACACAAACATATATATATATATATATATATATATATATATATATATATATATATATATATATATATATAAACTAGCACAATATTCAAATATATACACAAAGAAGAAAACACATTTAACTACACCTAGGTTGAAAATATGGCATCTGTGCTTACCGCGAAAAAGGCACACACAAATGAGGAGGTGAACATAGGGTACACCTTGCCTTTGTCCTGTAAGCGCCTGCGCATTGGCTGATTAGGAGGGGCGCAGTAGAATGTACGTATATGAAAAGGAAACATAACCGTAACTATCGACAGAAGCCTGGCGAATTCTCACCAGAATGAAACGCGTAGATTCTGTGTAGTTTGATTGCGGTATGCATTTTTATAAATTACTACCTAACTTCCCCTATGTATTGAGCACGGTTGAAGTAAATACTTAAAGTTTAAGCATAAAATTATACTTCGCATACTAATGATTAGTGATTAAACGAAGTAGTCGTATATATATATATATATATATATATATATATATATATATATATATATATATATATATATATATCTATATCTATATCTATATATATATATATATGTACATATATATATATATATATATA
This sequence comes from Euprymna scolopes, assembly GCF_053919585.1. Lineage (NCBI taxonomy): Eukaryota > Metazoa > Mollusca > Cephalopoda > Sepiida > Sepiolidae > Euprymna > Euprymna scolopes. Next base: position 4,162,701 of record NC_136491.1, read on the forward strand.
TATATATATACTAGCAAAAGTACACGACGTTGACTGGGTTCAAAAACAGCCTACAGAAAATGGACTCTGATTTATGAAAGTATGATAGGTTATGAAAAGGAACGGTTGCAAAGAGATAGCTTCGAATTTGGGGGCATCAAAACCAAAGCAAAATATAATGAAAGTAAAAATAAAATAGATAAACCCCATAAGTTATCAAACCCTACCTGTTCACACTGAAATACTTATCACAATATTCTGTGGATCTATATTAAAAAACCTTGTTAAACTTTGTGACATATTTCCATTCTATGGAGGTCAGGCGCGAACGAATACGCCATAATTTTATTATATCATATTTCTTCAAACTGAAACATAATTATCAAAGTATACTTACGCAGATAGATATGAAAAGTCTTTATTAAAGTGGGTGCCTATTTCCATTCTATGGAGGCCAAGCACGAACCCAGACCCCACAATGTTATTATACCATCCCTATTTAAGTTAAAACATACTTATCAAAGTATTATATATATACATATATATATATACATACTAGCATGGGTGCCCGGCGTTGCCCGGGTGTTTGGAGGTGTATGCTGAGCAAAAAAAAGGGGGTAATTTTTTAAACTTTGACCCCTATTATGACCCCTGAAAATTTATTGTTTTGGGCTCAAATCAAGTTATTAAGTTAGATCCATGTCCATGGAAGCTATATCTAAAATTTCAAGTGTGTAGACCCAAAATTGTCGGAGAAGTTTGCTAGAGTTCTCAAAGCTCAAATCGTTGAACTTTGACCCCTTAATCGCCAAATTTCTGGCTAAAAACCGATCACATAGATTTTTCCAAATCTCAGTACCCTGTATATCAAATTTCGAGTCTGTAGACTAAAAATTGACAGAGTTATTTCGTAGGGAAATGTACACAGACACACACACATACACACACTTTCACTTTTATAGATATATAGATTTAAAATTTGAGTCTGACAGAATGACAAAATTATATTGCAAACCGATATATTAAACAAACGAACTTCAAAGAGACAAATGAACACATAAGTAAAAACAATTTGTATTAGAAAACATTTATTATTCCACGTCTTTTTTTACAGACCTGACGACTGAGGTTCGCTCTTAATAAAAATTGTTTTTTATAGTCTTAATTTTGACTTCCTTTTTCATAAAAAAACTAAAAAAAAATCAAGAAAGAAAAGAAATTTAATTTTATTTTTTCATTAATTTCTTTCTGTGCAAAGCAATTCTTTCAAACTTACTCTGTTTCCAAAATGTTTTTATTTTATTCCCCTCCCCCTTCATTCATTTTCCTCCGCATCCTGGCAAGTATTAAAATAAACCATTTATAATATTTATTTATGGATTTATTTACTTATCATTTCTTTTGTATCGGTAAATGAATTCCATTTAAAAAAAAACTGTAAAAGTCACGTTAAAGGTGATTAAGTTGGAAAGTAAGTAAAAATTTACCCTTTTTACTTTTATACGATTTCTGATCACTTTGAAAAAGGTGTGTGTGTGTTTTAAAAATGTTTTTTAACTGCTATAATCTCATTCATATATATATATATATATATATATATATATATATATATATATATATATATATATATATATATATAACAACGTGAGTATTCATATCGTGGGTTTGTATTACTGTACACATAGATTCGAAAAAATAGTCAAAAACAAATATATAAATAAATGTTATCAAAGGCAAGATAAGTTACTTTTCTACCTAACTGGATATTTTTTTTGTGTTTTTATTCAATGTAATATATTTATTCAGCTCGAAAAAATAAAGTGTTTACCGATGTGTTGGAAAATTCAAGATGGCGTCTCACACCCTCTTTAACACCGTAAGTTTGGGAAAAGGTGTTATAAATAAAAAAAACTATACAAAATACTATTAAAAACCCGCCGAATATATGTCAACATATGTCACGGTAACATATATTGAACGAGTTTTTAACAGTATTTTAACAGGGCACATCGTAAAAACTGACCCATTAATTTTCCTGAAGTAAACACTATATAGTTTTTAAACTTTTAAAACTGTACATTATAAAAAGAAAACTGTTCGAGTGATTTTTTTTTTACATGGGTGTCACCACTTATCAAGGCCCAGAGGCCACTCAAGGATAAGGGTTAATAGGTATACATTAGTCATTGTGATTTTAGCATAGTAAACAGTGGGAATTTTGTAACTTGGATTACTTGAAAAAGAAAACTGTTCGAATGATTGAAAATGAAAACAAAATAACAATGTAAATATATTGATAAGAAAAAAACAAAAACAAACGAAGTTTCCGTTTCAGGAACCCGAGTTTAATTTTATGTCGTAATCATTCAACTCGTTAGCGGTTTTATTCAGCGATTAGGGATAACCATACGACATATCTAAATACCAAAGCGATTTAAAAAAAAAAAAATTTTTATTAAAACTAAACCTGTTTAGTTTTAATGAACCAATTTTTTTAAAGCCAACACTTTAGTTATTTTGAGAGCATGCAACTGCACCCGAAAGGTTGATTAGGAAACTCCAAATCCTTTTATGACTCGAAAAAAAAGGGCTTTTTATCGGCTTAAATGATAAACTAATGTTAAATATTAGTATTTAATATAATGAGATATCAATCTACACAATTTGCCATCGATTCTGAAATAAAATGAAATCCTAACATTGTGATCATTTTTGCAGGTGTTATGTGCTAAATATTGAAATAAGAATGTTTAAATTCAATTATTGTAATTTAAGTCTTTAATTTTAAAGTCGATTTTATTTATAAAATATCTTTTTAGAAATCAATCTCAAAAACAATCTGAACAATAAATCTCTTTTGTTATGGCTAAGTTTTTGTCAAGAGTAGAAATTATAATAGACAAGTATTCATCCATGATGACATTTTACCGATTTCCTGGTTTACAGGTATTCTTGCTAAATTTCTTCGAAAGAATTGACATAAACAATACTTCAACTAAATACGTATATTTCATGCAATAATGACTTTTGTTTCTTCTGACTTTTCCTAAACTAAACATAAAACATCGGTTAGGGTTAGTTTAACATTCTGTAAAAGTACCTTCCGTTTTTTTTTGTTGTTTTTTTGTACTTCTGCAGAGAAGGTAAAAAAAACGATAAAAAACTGGATATATTTTTCGTGTTTTTATTCAATTTAACATGTTTATTCAGCTCGAAAAGAATAGTGTTTACCGATGTGTTGGAAAATTCAAGATGGCGTCTCACACATTCTTTAACACCGTAAGTTTGGGAAAAGGTGTTATAAATAAAAAAACTATAAAAAATACTATTAAAAACCCGCCGAATATATGTCAACCTATGTCACGGTAACATATATTGAGCGAGTTTTTAACAGTATTTTAACCGTTTTTTTTATTTATTACACCTTTTTCCAAACTTACCGTGTTAAAGAGAGAATCGGCCGCCATCTTGAATTTTCCAATACATCGGTAAACACTGTATGCTTTTCGAGCTGAATAAACATGTTAAATTGAATAAAAACACGAAAAATATATCCAGTTTGGTAGAAAAGTAATAACATTTATTTGTTATATATTTGTTTTTTGGCAACTTATTCGAATCTATGTGTACAGTAATACAAACCCGAGATGAATTTAAGACCACGAGTGAAATGAGAAAATGAAGAAAATCACAGTTACTGTGTGTGTTTACTGTTTATGTAAGTCAGCGGGTTTGGTTGCCATAACAACGTGACGGTAGTGAACATGTGTGTGTGCGTGTGTGCGCGTTTCGTGTAGTTTAGTTTCGTATAATAGTTTCGTATTTTTTTAATTTGTAAATAACAAGTTATTAAAAAATTAAACCCTTCCAAGATGGACAATAAATAAAGCCATAATATTTTATGGTAAAGGTAAGAGCGTAGAAACGATTGTTTTTTAGGAGATGTGATTATTGGATTAACCAATCAGAAATCGTCTGTGGCACACACATCTGTTTTTATAGATATATATAGGTCGAGGTAATTAGTTAAAGAGATTTAATATAATGTGATATATAGATAGATAGATTAAATGTTAAATAGATTTTGTAAATAGTACAGTTGAAATGATTAGAATATTTCCAATATGTAATAAGGTCGAGGTAATTAGTTAAAGAAATTTAATATAATGTGATATGCAAATGAGCATAAGTCATTCGATATGGGGGTGGTTTGTAGAATAGTATATAAAGAAATTAGGCAAAGATTCTTATGTCTCCTATAACAGAAACATCCTAAAATGGGTTCTAATGTTTCTCTACCAGGAGAGATCTACCCTCTTACCTCCTTTATATTTCGTTGATGATGGAGAGCTGTACACACAGACAGAAACACACGAACCCTATTACTTTATAAAAATATAGATATATATGTGTGTATATATATATATATATATATATATATATATATATACAAGAGCAAATAGCTAATAAAACATGTTAAAAAACACTTCGAAAAAGAGTTAAAAACATATTTAATTTTAAAAGGAAACATTAAATAAGTGGATAGTCCTTAATCCGCGGAGTTTCGAAATACATTCCTTTTCATCAGAGGACAGCAAAATGCGGGATTGTATTTTGTTTGCAAAGGTATTTGAGGAAACTACAAGTAAGTCAAATATCTTACTTGATAACAAAAAGTGAAGCAGACGGAATATGGTGAAGAAAAATGTGTTTTCCCGTGAATGGATAGTATGGTGAAAGGTAAAGTAGCCTATGACGATAAAATCCAAAAATGCAAATCCAAGAAAGTTAGTTAAATTTCCATGCGCACAAGTAAAATCCAAGGGAATCCCGTTGGAAGATGGTTCAAAAGAATCTAAAAAGCTTTCATTATAAGCTCTATCTCCCATTTGGTTTTATCGAGCTTTTACATCCGGTTGAGATTGCTTTATAAATATTAATTCTTTAATATTTATAATATATGTTAGTTTTATCATTTTGAGTCATTTGGGTAAATTTAATTGTAATCTATATATATATATATATATATATATATATATATATATATATATATATATATATATAATTACTTCATTTACTCACATAAATTTAATATAGGAAAGTATAGATTTATGCGTAAACTTTAAGTATTTACTTCAAAAGTGCTCAATACGTAGGTAGAGATAGTTAGTAATTTATAAAATATATATGGCGATTAAGCTACACTGAATATTCCGCGTTTCATCCACTCTAAGACGCTTCAGGCTGAAGTGTCTTAGAGTGGATGAAACGCGGAATATTCAGTGTAGCTTAATCGCCATATATATATATATATATATATATATATATATATATATATATACTAGCAGATCGCACGGAAATAGCACGGAACAAAAAATATGCTTCATGAAATAATATGTTTTGATAAAAGATGGCATTTTTCTAGGTGACAAAATATGAAAAACTAATAACAAATATGAGTTTATTTACATCTATATTAAAATAATGTCCATTGTAGTTTAGATATCGAACTCACCCCAAAGAGATAAGCTCATAGACAGAAAGTAATATTGTGATAAATTGTTCAATACAAATAATAAAATCACATAGTAAGAGAAAATATTTAATTCACTCATTTAGTATTTTTATCTTTTACCTGTGTCTTCCGAACGTTCTCTGTTTTAGAGACGTAATGCTGACTTCTCTATCCGGCAAGAACCGCTGAACCACATTTCTCATACTTTCAAACCGGTTTGTTGGCTGTCATGGCTCTTGTGGACTGCGACCTTTTTGGCTGTGATAATAATTATATAATCTCTTACATTTTGAATACACACACACATATATATATATATATATATATATATATATATATATATATATATATAACTACTTAATATACTCACATAAAATTAATATAGGAAAGTATAGATGTATGCATAAGCTTTAAGTATTTACTTCAAAATGCTCAATACTTAGGTAGAGCTAGTTAGTAAGTTATAAAATATATATGACGATTAAGTTTCACTGAATATTCCGCGTTTCATCCACTTTAGGATTCTTCAGGATTACTAGGATAAGCCCGAAGAATCCTAAAGTGGATGAAACGCGGAATATTCAGTGTAGCTTAATCGCCATATATATTTTATAACTTACTCTCTCTCTCTCTCTATATATATATATATATATATATATATATATATATATATATATATATATATATATATATATATATAACGTTATATTAGGTTGGTGCAAAAATAATGTCCTTTAAGTATATATATATATAAACGACATTATTTTTGGACTAATCTAATCTTCGAATACTTTTTCAAGTGGGAAATCTTCATTCTCATCAAATTCCGCAAATCATAATTTAACAACCTATTTAACTATAGGCTGTTAAATTCAAGATAAACTGTATGCGTAGTCAAGAAAATGACCTCAGCAAAACAAAGTCACGTTAAAAAGAAAACATGCTTTTTGCAAGAGGACGAAACTACATGTACTATCTCTTACTTTTATAACATGTTAAACATAAATAAATTCACCAAATTCAACAATATCGACATTTTCTCCCGAGATTACAAAAAATACCAATGTTATATAGCTCATTATTATTATTGTTTGTTATTGTTATTGTTCTTTGTTAAAAGTGCCGTCTTAGAGAGAGGGTCTTTTATTAAGAGGGATGTTGTAAGAGAGATTTTGTTGAGAGAGATGCATTTATATAAAATGTTTATACTTAGAAGTGTAATAGAATGAGAGACAGTCTTCAGACAATCTTAGTGTTCATATTGTGTATGTAAGATGTGTATGTTAAGACATTTTAAGACACATGATATACAAGACATATAATAACAATTTTCACTTTACCTTTTTGGTAGAATTACAACACAAAGACGACGTTTATAAAAACACCTGATGGGTTTATTTCTTCTACCGACCCGCCGTGGTTTTCTGAGTCAAGAATTCAAAGCTTCACATTCTAAGTTTCAAAAATGACCGTCTCGCTTCTAGACGTTCGAATCCCAACTGCAGACTATCGTCTGTCGTCCTCAAACTCTCTCCCAGTTTCTCTCCCAGTTTCTCCAAAGTTTCTAACAATATCTAGAACTTCCCATTTTCCATGACGTCATACACATGTGAAAACATGTGTCTTCTTTCACGTGTTCTGGACATGCGTGTCCAAGATTTTTTCCTTTGTTTACAAAAAGGAATATTTACCTATATTCCCAGTAACCTATTTTTCCAATATGTTAAAAACATGTTTATTAAATTATCTTGTAGTTGCATTCTTTCAATTGAATTTTCATAACAGAATTGACAATGCACATTCTTTTCTTAAAACTATTTTATCTCTAAGCTAAACATTGGTTTGTTTTACATTCCATTTTCTAATTCTGTCTCGTAATCTATTTCTAAACCTAAATTACGAGGTTCGAATTTCGTCTATTCTATTTCGTTTTCATTTTAACTAATCCCTCTATTTTTATACTTACATGAAAAGGGGACAGCCCTTATCATGTAACATCAATACTCAGTAAAGATTTTATCTCGCACGCATCCACACGAACATGAGTTAGATAATAGGGAACATAACAATGCGTGATGTTTGATTTAATAATGGCTTAAATAATGGTTGGGGACAATTAATATTGATTAGAACTTATATAACTACATCCCTACAAAGTGGCACTATACTCTATTAAAATAAATTTAGAGACGAGATATTCTTTTGGCGGGGGTTTTACTGGGCCGACAGCTCTGTCTATTCTAATACAATATAAACCGGACATACGAGACACAAATATAATAAATACAGTGATCCTCGCAATGATATATTAGAAAATAATGTCTGGCAATGTAATGTTGAAAGTAATTATCGCCATGGAATATTAAAAAGAATTTCTGGCAATGTAATGTAAAAATTAATCCTCGCAATGAAATATTAAAACATAATTTCTGGCAATCCATTTCTTGCAATACGATATTCGTTAGATAAACATATCTTGTAATATTATATAAGTTAAAATATAGGGTAGAAAGCAATTATTGCAAGGAGATATCAAGATAAATACCCCCTCCCCCAAAAAAATATAAGCGATTTAATAGCCGCCGTTTGCTGTTTAGGTTACACCTGCCAAAAATATCACTACATAGATAATAGACACTCCACAAACCGTTAAAATAAATTATCACGCAGTAAAAAAACACCCCTAATTTAACCCTAACAGATATACCCCTTAAAGTCAACACTATTTTAAAGACCATATACAATCTTATATATAATCCTAAATATGACAAGCTTTTTCTTTATTTATTTCGAATTGAATAAAGCTTCCCCCAGCATTCTATAATTCCTCTCAATCTTCTTCGTCCCTTATGAACTCTACGCTAGACGCCGCATCTTCCCCATACTACCTAGCACCTTCTCTACTCTTCTGATGAGAAGCAATAGGCTTCGAAATGCCCTGGAATAAAGACTCCCTTCTATCCCTTAAATTTTGCTTGTATTCTATTATTCAATAAATGGGCCATTCTATATCTTCCGATATATAGTTTTGCGACTTCATTTTTGTCCTATTATATATATATATATATATATATATATATATATATATATATATATATATATATATATATATAGTTTCTTTCAGGTTGGTTTAATTTTCTCTGTAATTTAATAAAAAGTCTCCAGGAGTTTGGTATTTAAAGGCCTTTGTACATCCTCATTATTTTAATATTTTGTGATAGATTTCTCTAATTGCACAACTGCTAGGATCATAAAAAATGTCTGCTTTAACATGATGACCGAAAATAACTATAGACAAATGCAGTGTAACCCGGATGAAAGAACCCCGGATGTAAGTGTTACCCGTGTATAAGAGATACTTGATCCGGATAAGAAATCTCTTATATCCCGGTGTACTACAGCGACCACACCCAAGATCAACGGCAGAAGAATTTAAGCAAACTGCGTAAAATTTAAAGATTTCATAAATAGCATCAAGTTTCGCGTTGTAACTAAGTATAAATTAAAACACACCCAATTCTGTCAATAAAACGAATGAAAAACCCGACGACATGGTATTAGATATGCGCAAAACGATATTTTCACAAATTTTCCCCCAAAATTAGCCACGGCATATTTAGCATACCATCGATTTGAAATGTACACGTAGCATAATAGCACGATAGAGTAATAAAATACACGTTAATAACATGCAATCATCGTATGTAAGTGTATGGATACGTAAATTAGAGCGCATGCGCAAATCCGTATTGACTTTAGACGCTTGATCGGCCTTTCGGGTAATGTGCAACCCAACCGAATTTTGCGTGTTTGTTTATGTATGCGTATTAATTGATTCCAATATTGAAGATTATCTTCCGAAATGTCACGCGTATGTAGGAGTGTACGTATATACGTGGGACATACGTATATTAGCAGAACAATCATCGTAGTAGTCCCTTCCATTTTTTTTTTATTTATTTGTGTGTCATTGTTTCTTTGCTTTGTTTTTTTTTTTGTTTTGTTTTGCTATGTAGCATTTGTAGTCAACATCGATAAGTTTTCAACTACGCAGAATTACGTTCCCCAATTTAAAAAAAAAGCAGTAGTGAAATAATGATAATCTCTAGTATTATGTAAAAGGAACGTTATCTATGCGTGCGTTTCTGAGAGTTCTCTATGGACTCATAAATGGCTAGGCGAGTTGTTTTCTAGAATTTCACAAAAATATACTTTATGTGCCATGCAGTGTCCTTAGATGTGTTCTGTAAAGAAATGTCTGCGATAAGTATCGATGATAGATAAGCGAAAAAATCCGATGAAAGAAGTTCACGCCTTTATACAGCCTAACATGGTAAGTGTATTTAAGAAGTTTTATTAACGCACAAGTATAAAAGTTCGGCATATAAACTCAACAGTATGTTCTTTGATGTGAAAGGGGCACGTTCGAAATGAATATTTCTGTTTAGAGCGCAACTGAAAAATGATACTTGACGTTTTCATTTTAAACTTAAATTCAAGCTAGTATGTCCGCATAAGGAGAAAGGTTAAGCTTATAAAACAGTGGTCCTTTTATAATACAGGAACGCATTTGAAATAATTGTTTCTGTTTAGAGCACAATTGAAACATGATACTTGACTTTTGCATTTTAAACTTTCATTAAAGTCGTTATATATAAAAAAAATTATAAAATCAACAGTAAGGTTCACTATAGTTCAGTGTAAACTACAATGTATGCATTGTGAACTAAGTCAGTACAGGGAGTTATGTGAAGCTTTTTTCGCGGCGCATCGCGGTGGGACCCAAACTAAAGCAGGCAATCACTCGATTTGATTGAAAATATTTTACTGAAATCGATTTCACCGATTTCAATGGTAATAAATCTTTCGATCACGCGGTTGTATCAGTTACGATAAAAACGAAATGTAATGTCTGGAGACGTACCTCTCCACCGTACTGTACATCGATACTCTATGGCTGACTGGGATAGCTTCCGTACACTTATATCCGATCTACCACTGCATTCCATGTTTAAAAAGGATGTGTCCTCCATAGTATCAGACCTGACCGAATGGCTAATTGTAGGCCAACACTGATTCATACCATTCAAAAAAAATCAATCAAAAACCTAATAGCCAGCCATAGTTCTCCCCAGAATGTGCTGCTGCTATCGCGCACAGAGATCACTTTTTCCATAGCTACCAACGTAATGCATGCACTGAGACTAAAGCTGCCTTCAGGACTGCCAGCAACCACTGCAAAAGAGTAATAAAAAATGCAAGATAGCTATATGCTCAGTCTGTTAAATCCAAAGTAGCTGAGCAGCGGCTTGGTTCCCACCAGTTTTGACAAATAACAAACAGATCCTAGACAGAAGCGTGCGTTCTATTCCAACCATCATCAATGGACCAAATTATTTGCCAGGAACTTTGCAGGTAATTCTACCCTATGCGATGAAGGCCATCAATTCCCCGTATTTCCTCCTATAACGGACAACACGCTATGCAACATACAAATATCTGTGCGTGAGGTCGCCAAGCTAATCAAGAACCTTGATTCCAGTAAAGTAACCGGCCCTGACGGCATTCCAGTCATAGTACTGAAAAAGCTTCAACTAGAACTTGCCCCCATCTTACAAAACTGTTTAAACATTGACTTAAAAAGAAGTGCTTCCCAACACCCTGGAAAACCTCATCAGTATGCCCTGTATTTAAGAATTCCGGTGATAAGTCATCTCCCTCTCATTACATACCAATAAGTCTCATGTGTGGCATGAGTAAGTTGCTGGAATCCATATTAAATAGAGAAGTAATCAACCACCTCAGCAGAAATAACTTCCTTAGTGACACGCAATATGGTTTCCATTCTGCCAAATCTACAGCAGATGTGCTGACTGTTATATTTCATAGGATTAGCGAATCTCTTGACAAATGCTTCCTCTCTAGGGCAATTGCTCTTGACATATCAAAGGTCTTCGATAAGGTATGGCATAAGGGCTTACGTCACAAGATTCCCAGCTATGGTATAACTGGAAATATTTTCTCGATCATTAAATCATTTCTCTCCGATAGGCTCATAAGAGTAGTGGTTGATGGGCAGAAATCAGATGCCCTGAATTTTAATGCTGGAGTCCCTCAGGGGTCCATCCTAGGCCCAACTCTCTTCCTGATATACATCAATGATCTCCCAAAACACATACTTAAATCATTCGTTGACATCTATGCTGATGACACGCCCATCTATGGCAAGATATCAAAAGCCGTAAATGACGAGGTTCTCTCTGAGTCTCACTCCTCTGATCTTGTTCGCTTGGTACAACGGGGGATGAGGTGACTGGTTACTTTTAATCCATCTAAAACCAAGCTTCTATCTTTACATCATCAACGCTCTGATTCCCATCTGGCATCAACTGAAATGGGTGGCTCTCGTCTAGGGGAAGCTCCATGTTTTGATAAGCTTCTGACCTGAAATGGAACACGTGCATCGTCAGTTGCCAAGATCGCTGGAAAAATGATAGGATTCATGTACCGCCCCAGACGATATCTCACCCCTGATGCAATCCTCTATCTGTATAAAAGTACTCCAAAGATAGAGTACTGCTGCCATATCTGGGCAGGAGCTCCTAAAAACAGCCTATCCTGCCTTGACAGACTACAAAATAGACTTTGTGGCCTAGTTGGTTATGCCCTTTTCTCTTCCCTGCAATCCCTCTCCCACAGGAGATACGTTGCGAGCCTGTCTTTGTTTTATGGTTACTACCATAGCAGGTGCTCGTCTGAACTCTAATCACTGGTCCCCCCTCAGGAATCTATCACGATAAAGACCCGCCTAGCTGAAACAACTGCCAAAAATGTTCCCCACTCCTTATCTGTGCCAAAATCAAAACGTACATTCCATGAATAAAGCTTCTTTCTTAGAAGTGCACGCCCGTGGAACTCTGTTCCGTTTGCCTGTTTCCCACCTGGCTACAATGGATGTCTTCAAGTCCAATGTAAATAAATTCCTGATGAACCGGCTCCTTAAGTAAGACACCTTATCAACTCTCCAACACGTACTGTGCACACAATAACTCTTATCCCCGAGTGGCTTCCGAGCCTTAGTAAGTGGTGACTACTTTCTAAAAAAAAACGGTGTGCCAGCTAGTTTTATATATTTTAATGTAAAATAACAGAAAATGTAAAGATTTGTACATGGCATTGGTATTGTATTTTTACCTTCATATGGTAGAAGTTATCTTACCTGTATATGAAAAATGTGTCGCAACTTTTTCACATCGTCTAAAAATATTTGGTGACTGATATATTTACACGCATTGCAGCTAAACTGTTTATTTCCGATTATCATGACATCGCTCGTGATTTGTTGAGTTTAAGTATTTTTATTAGGACAAAATGTTTCATTCATTGATATGAATTCGTCTAAAACAATTTTCTGGTGAGAAAACTACGGATGGCAGTGATTGCGGAGAATGCAGTTAGGAGATTCGAAGTTTCTATCCGTTGCGGTTACCACCAACTAGAGGAATAGTTGGCCGAAACATCGTGAAACAACAACTAATAAAGATGAGAATAATTGTCCGCAATAAATAAGTTAATATAAATAATACTGATCTCAATAATGAATTCCAATTAAAATAATATATATATATATATATATATATATATATATATATATATATATATATATATATATATATATATATACCATTCGGTACGGACCCGACCATGGAAGATCAGATAATAAATAAACGTGTATTTATAATAATAGTAATTGTCTGTATTTTTGAGATGAGATGTTTTCATTGATTGAGATTGTCGGACTGACTTCCTCATCTTGGTTGTTATAGTCGCAACGTTTCGGCCGTTTCGGCCGTTTTGCCCTCCGGCCTTCACCAGGTGTTTTGTATCAAACTGGGGAACCGTTTGTTAGGAGTCTCGAATCCAACCCTTTATTATTATTACGCGGGTACCGTGTTCGAACTCCAGCTAGGCTCTGGGACATAGTTGCTGATTCTCTGTTTTGAATGTTAGTGAAATATGGCCGAGTGGTCCTAGACGTTGTATCAAAGTTTACAGTTACCCAAAGGTGCTGAATTCAATCGTGAACGAAGGCAGTGAAAAGTAACATTCAAAACAGAGAACCAGCAACTATGTCCCAGAGCCTAGCTGGAGACCGAACACGGCACCCCCGTAATAATAATAAAGAGTTCGGTTCGAGACTCCTAACAAACGGTTCCCCAGTTCGATACAAAACACCTGATGAAGGCCGGGGGGGGGAGAAACGGCCGAAACGTTGTGACTATAACAACCAATATGAGGATGTCAGTCCGACAATCTCAATCAGTGAATTTATAAGATCAACAAATCCAACCTTTATCGCCTTTCGGGGCCTGTGGCGCAGTTGATAGAGACGCTGAATCTCTACGGTTCCAGACAAGCATTGTCTGAAGATAGCGGTTTCAATCCTACCTACAGCCGGCCAGAGGCTTACTTGGCCAAAAAGTAGTCAGACGACAATAACTACGGATGGCAGTAATTGCTGAGAGTGCAGTTAGGAGATTCGAAGTTCCTATGCGTTGCGGTTACCACATGATGAAGGCCAGAGGAATAGTTGGCCAAAACGTCGTGAAACAACAACTAATAAAGCTGAAAATAATTTTCCGCAATAAATAAATTAATATAAACAATTTTCTCATTCTTATTTTGCTGGATTCTAATGATTTTATCCACGTTTGTATCGAAAATTAAGCTTTATCAACAAATTCTACTTCGATGGTTTGTCCCCATTTTAACGTAAAAGAACACACATTAATTATTAACTGGAGATGATCATATATTCTTTTAGAACAGTAATACAGAATTGCCCACTTCAAATTAGCCCAACCTCTCTAATATTTCTCTTATGGCTAACGGACACCACAAGACAAAATGCAATTATTTTTCCAACAAGGTGGCGATGCATGCCACACGTCTCACAGATCACTGATACGGATGTATGATATGTTTACGGAAGAGAGAAAAATAAGCAAAGGGTTATGGCCACAACGTTCCCCGGACGTATCATCATGTGATTTTTATTTTTAGCGAACTTTAAAACAAAACGTTTATACAAATAATCTTCACAATCTTGACCAACTAAAGGAGAATGTTATCAACGCTATCAGGAGAATCACCAGATAAGATCTACAGGCAGTATCTGAAAACGTTGTTAAACGTGCCCAGAAATGCACAAGTAATTTAAACAATGCTACAGAATGTTCCTCCTCTCTACTACATTTTTGGGTTGCTTTTAAGTGGGCCACCTAACCCTAACCCTAACCTTGCATATGTGAAGTTGATGGAAGGTTTTAAACTCATTTTTTATTAAATTCGCACATCTCTCGTCGATGTATTTTTCATTTGTTAGGAAAAGTTCTCATTATAAATATTTTCCGAAAAATCTAACGAGATAAAACAAACTATACCTGCAAATGCCTCCAATATGAGCCTCTTAAATCCAGGTGAAACTGTACCTTATTTAGAATAAAAACTGAAAAAATAATAAAAAATATATTTTTTACGATGTTTGTCAAAGTGAAGATTTCATTGCGAAAGAAATAGCAACCATAATAAATGAGTTTACATAAAGGAGTGTAGGGAGTTTAGCAGCAAGAGTTTTTCACATTCGCACTAAAACTTTTGCAATCAGAAAGCAGAGACCAAGAAGGAATTTCCAATTTCTAGCAGTTCGAAGGAAGAGATTAATTGAGTAAAAGACTTCCCAGCATCTAGGGATTTTGCTGCCTGTAGGGTAGGTCGGGGGGTTTAGTCGAGCGTGGACAAGGGTGAGAATTTGTTGCAGTATTTTGCATTAAAATACTTATAAAATGTATACAGGGATATTATACTTCGTCAGTGAAACAAAGGTTGTTTTTTGACTGTACAGTGCGGAATCTCTACGGCTGGATATTCTTTTTGCCCGTTTCTAGATGTGAGAGACTTGTAGTAGATGCACCATCTCAGATTTAACAATAATACTCTATGCATGGGCGAATGGTGACTTTGTTGAGTTATAGGATATTTGTGGCGTAAGTAATTTTCTAGCACAGTAGAGATAGACAAGAGAGAGAGAGAAAGAGAGAGAGAGAGGGGAGAGAGAGAGCTCACCTTCTTCGCAGCAGTCTTTGCAATGCCCTCGATTTATTAGTTCTAATTCATGTTCCCTGTTAATGTAAAGTTTTACCGAAGTACTTTCAGATAGTGTGTAATTATCCCTGGCTATCAGTGGTTGAGAAAGTTCTTTGTTAGTATGTTTTTTTGTAATTATTAAAGTAAAAGAGACTTAACCTTGACAGCATTGAATGATACCATCTATTTATGTCCCTATTCTACTACAGACAAAAGGTCTTCCTTTAAAGTATATGTAATTTCCTTAGATATGTGTTCATACGTTTTTTCTTCGTGTCTTTTATAACGCGTTGTGTAACCAGCCAATTACACATTCTGGAATATTTTTAAAAATTAAAATGAATTCAAATATATAATTTCATTTCGTTTTGATGAATAGGAAGGCCTCAAACTGATTAAAAGGTTAAAGCAATCATTTCTGTTCGGAGGACTAATTACGGTAACGTCCGAACAATTACAGTTGTATATTATTGGACTCGAGAAATTTTCGGTCCAACTAGAGATTCTGCAAGGAATTTCGAACAGGAACCTTAATATTAATTTATTTTATTTCGGACTATTATTCTCATCTTTATTAGTTGTTGTTTATTATCTTTTATTGGTTTGTTTATTCATAACGTTTCGGCCAACTATTCCTCTGGCCTCTGTGAATAAACAAACCAATAAAAGATAAAAAAAAAACAACAATTAATAAAGGATGAGAATAATAGTCCGAAATAAAATAAATTAATATATATAATGCTCATCTACAAAAATGAATTCCAATTAAGGAATAATATATAGGAACCTTAATTAAATACACGTGGGTAGAATGCTCTCATTCTCTATTCTATAACTCGTTCGCATCCCTAATTTTTAATTGGTCTCTTATTAACCATCAAGTACAGAAGCAGACGCATTTCCTGAGTTCGATATAAACATTTAAACTTACACGAGACATCATGTTGAGTTTTAATCTTATCGAATTTCTTGTGTTCACTTAAGTGTAAATAAATTATAGTACGTGTGAACCTATAATTCCCATGCTTACTTTAATTACTGATAAACTATCCATATATTTGAAATATGTATCGTGTTTAGATTATCATTTACATTGGCTATATTCTGTAAAATTATTAAAACATTTGATACAATATGCAAAAACCGTTTCTCTTTGTTAACCGCTATGTTTTGTTACAATGTGTAATAATATCTTGGAAAGCTTGCCGTGTCTTTTTATTTTTGTGAACGCTACGTATCTAGAATTTAGTTATACATTTTATTGTCTCTTCTACAATAACATAAGTAAAATATGCTGTTTGTCTTTCAACTTCTGGTTTTGCAACTGTGACTATAGATTTATAAAAACCAAACTAAATGAATAATTTCATTATCGAAATAAAAGAAACCATATCCGAGCAGACACTATAATCAGGAAAAAAATAGATTGGGAAAGTTTACAATGGAAACAGCACGACGAATGTGCATAAAGTAAGATAGGCGAAATGGTATACTGGGCCCTCGTCCAAAAATGGTAGGTAATCAGATCGATAATTGCGTCTGTAAACATAGGGGTGAGCTGAAAAGAATAGCAATTATCCGAGCAATAGATTTCGCCCGATAAATATAATATTATAATTAGAACACTCAAAACCGATATTAAAACTGTCTAATTATTGCGATGTTATTCGGCTATGTTTACGAGAGATTTAGTGGAAAAACAAACATTATATCCTTAATCCCAACATTCAAACAGAAATCGATATAAAATGTGCTAACGCCCACATTTTTATATCGAAAAGCAACCGTCTGTCCAGAAGAGCGTGTTACCGTTAGCAGGACGTAGAATTCAATCAGACATATTACAAATAGTTGCAAGAAGATAGCGATGTGATGAAGTTGTTATGTTACCAGGAAGGCGAACCTGTCGAAACCTTATGTCGTGAGGCTGAACCTTACTTTTATCACGGGTTTTTTTCAGTACTATATAACGATGAGAGATAACACTCTCAGTGGGCAGTATCGTAATGCTATAGAATAAACAGGATTTTTTGTAGTACACGCGTACGATTACCCATAGTGACACCACAAGATAGTAAATTACGGTTACCCTTTATTCTGTACTTGCAACCTTTTTGCTTGATATACTTTCATTACACCTAATCCGTGTTCCATGGTCCCAACCTTGAGTCTACATCAGTAAAAATATTAGTCCGATTTAAAGGTGCCTACACTTCTCGGTCCTAATGTTAAGAAGTTAGGAGATGCTTGAGAATAGGCAATATCACCAATTGATTTAGTGAAATTAATGCGTGCTCAGCCAATACTAGATGTAGATTTAATTTGCCCCTCCTCTCTATCAGTGTCACTGTCAGCAGTCCACCACATTTCAATGGCGACCAATCATCCTCATTTATCATTGAATCTATTTCAGGAGAGCAATTAGCAACACCTTAGCAAACACAATCTACTTAGCTTTTAGCAATACGGATTTTGTCCTGCAAATCCAACTTTAAACGTGTAAACTTTATATCGAATGAATTAAGCAGATTTCTAAGATTTCTTGATGGACTTTCGTTCTGGATCAATAGCTCTTGATATATCAGCGACTGTCGATAGTGTTTAGTACAAGCGGTTGCTTCACAAATTTATCAACTTATGAATGCCTTCAAATTTCTTCGAAATCATCGAATAATTGCACTCAGATAAGTTTATAAAAAATAGCTGTTGATTAACAGAGATTCCAAGCACATAGAATCAACGCTGGTGTACTTCAAGAATTTATTCTGCATATAAGGTCATACCTGATATTAATTAATATACTTTTAAATCATATTTTTTTAGAAGTTGTTTAAATCTACATAGATAACACAACATGGTCTGCACCTTGAGGAGCACTGATGATCAATATCTTACTGATTCTCGCAACTGGAATCAGTCGTACACTGTGGAAAAGTGGATTTCTATATAATACACTCCTTAAAGCAAACATATCTCCTTTCATTACTCAGGCTCGACTCCTAACTTTAATGCGGCCAAAATAAATGTATCTCTCCTTAAAACAGGTTTACTATATGACGTCCAACCAAGTTAAAATGTAAGAGGTATATTCAGTAATGCTTGTGAATGTTTCACATATCTCTATTTAAAAAGGAAACGTTATAAAAAACAAATATCGGTGTCTACGTAAATTTATCCACAATCTATGGAGAACTGAAGGAGTACTATGATGCCGAGTGTATAAGTTTACACGTCATCAGCAAGTGGAAAGTTAGAATAATCAGCCTTATCAAAGCGACGTATTATTTCCTTAAAGGAATAAACACAATTTCTAATAATTAGGTATATAAATATATACAAAGTACAAAACATTTCTTGCAATAAGATATTAATTAGAAAAACATTTATTGCAATAAGATGTAAGTTTCTCCCAATGGAATAAAAGCTAGAAAACCATTTCTCGCAATGAGATAAATGTTGTAAAATTATTTCATACAATGAAATATTAGGAAGAAAGCATTTCTTGTAATGAGATGTAAGTTAGAAAAGCATTTTGTATCAGTAAAAATATTGAATTTCTTGCAATAAGATATGTGTTGCAAAATTTTATGTTAGATTAACATTTATCGCAATGGGATAATAGTTAATTAAGCATTTCTTGCGATTAGATATTATGTCGAAAGTAATTCTCGCAACGAGATATTAGAATTTCTGGCAATGTAATGTTGTAAGTAATTCTCGTCATGGGATATTAGAAAATAATTACTGGCAATGTAATATTGAAAGTAATTTTTCAATGAGATTTTATAAAAGAATATTTGGCAATGTAATGTTGAAATTAATTCTCGCAATGAGAGATTAAAAAAGAATTTCTGCAATCCATTTCTTGCAATACGATATGCGTTAGATAAACATATCTTGGAATGTGATATAAGTTAAAAAATATGGGGTAGAAAGCAATCCTTGCAAGGGGATATCAAAATAAATAAAGTATATATATATATATATATATATATATATATATATATATATATATATATATATATATATATATATATATATTTCAGGCTGGTTAGATTTTCTCTGTAATTTAATAAAAAAAATCTCCAGGAGTCGGTATTTAAAAAACCTTTGTACATTCTCATTATTTTAATATTTTGTGATAGATTTTTCTGATTGCACAACTACTAAGATAAAAAAATGTATGCTTTAACATGATGGCCGAAAATACATATAGAAAAATTAGTTAAACCCCCAGGTTAGTTGTAATATCTGTAATCGAGTAAAGAAGTCTCGTTGTTTATCATGTTGTGCTAAATTCTTATATTAATCATATTTTAGTTTTATATAAGTAAAATAAAATCAAAAGTAATTGACGTTTGTAAGATTCAGTATAGTAAATTTGCAAATAAGCTTAGTGTTAACGGAAAAGAAACCACTACAAATTATTTTTGATCCGCATTAATCAATGATATCAGATAATGTATAAATGTCTCAGAAGTTAAACCTCATTGATCTGAATAGTTTTATAATTATAAAGAGTAATAAAATGAAAGGGGAACAGTTATAAATTTATTGAGTAGTAATAGAGTTTGAGTCAAGATTAGGAGGGAAGAAATATGGAAAAGATGGATTTTTTCTTAGTTTCGGAACATTAAGAGTTTAAATTAACATATTTTGGGTGTTTTTATTTAAGAAAACCAGAGTAAGGTAAATATATGATTATAATTATTGATTAAAGTTTAAAGTTAAGATGATCTGCGTAAGAGAAATAGGGTTTAGCCGATTAACTTTAATAAGGTGTAAAGTTGCTGAGGATATGGGATTTATAATGCCTGCAAACAATTGACGATCCATTTCTAATATTTAATAATTTATCAAAATTTCTTTAAAAATTAGTAATAAAAATTGTTTCATGCAAACAAAAAATACAAGAGAAACGTAATGGATTTTTGGAATTTCGCATTTTATAGTGGGTGTGAGATTATCTGCAACCATATTAAATTGTAGATCGGTTTTGTTGGGAGTGTTGGGGTTATTTAAAGAGCATTTGTTGGCTCTAAAACAATATTTTAAAGACGTATCAGCAAGCTCGATATATAATTTTTTATCATTTAGGTTTTCTATTGGTGCTACTGTGACTTTGTAAACAACTTCAGACTATAAGCATTGTTTTTCTAGAAGGCATTCTGCCTTATTCATGCAGTTGCAATTGTTGGCGTTACTTTTTGTAATTAGTGTTGTTTTGGTTAAGTATTCTATAGTTGTGTATCTCAATTATTGTTTCTAGATTGTCACTGCAACTGTAACTGAGTTTATAGTACTTTTATTAAAGATGTATGTAATATGTTATTTGGGGGGAAGTCTGTGTTAAAATAAAATTCTCCTGCTTATCTTTGATCATGATATTAAAGGAAAAGTTGAACCAAATAATTTTCCTAGATCTGTGTTTATTATTATTATTATTATTATTATTATTATTATTATTATTATTATTATTATTATTATTATTATTATTATCATTATTATTGGGAGTTTTGTTACATGTAGTTCATGGTGCTATTAGTATATTCACTATTTTTTAAAGCTGCTTTCTAGAAGGATTTGTGCTTATTAAAAACGTCTCGTTCTGAGGCGTTAGTACTAATCCTATTTCGTACGGATTTTGAAATGTCGTTCATTATGTGCTTCAGGTGGTTGAATGAGGGGTGTATATATAATAGGTTGGAACGGTTTTTAGTGTACGGTTCAAATCTATTTTTCTAAGGTAACATCGAGGAAGTTTACAGTTTTCAATTTAGATTTGATTTCGATATTACAATCTTTGAGGGGGTTTTTCACATTTTGGTCCATCAGCGTTCTCAACGATTAGTAGTCCGTCGTCTTTTTTAACAAACAACTTCTTCTTTGCATTCTCAATCGCCCTTCTTTCCTTCCTTCTTCTTTTATTCTAATTTAATTTTAATTTATTTAAGTAACCTATTTCTTTTCATCCCATCCTTTTTCCTTCTTCCTTGTCTCTCTCTCCTCTCCCTCTATCCTCTCTATCCATTTCTCTAACACTTGGTTTTTAATATCCATATGTAATCAAAAATCTTTTTCTTATAATTTATTTTGATTTAAATTGTCTGACGACATGGGTTGGATAATTTGTTTATCCCGTCCATAGAACAATCTTATAATGATTTAAGCAAATACTCTTGGGGTTGAAACAATAAAAAACAATAGATATATATGTATATATATATATATATATATATATATATATATATGTATATATAAGAGCAAATAGTTAATAAGACATGTTAAAAAAACTTTGAAAAAGAATTAAAAACATATTTCATCTGAAAATGAAACACTTAATAAGTGGATAGTCCTTAATCCGCGGAGTTTCGAAGAAATACTTTTCTTCTAATAAGAGGGTAGGAATTAGCAAAATGCTGGATCGGACTTTGCATACAAAAGTATTTGATGAAACTGCAAGTAAGTCAAAGATCTTATTTTGTTACAAAAACTGAAGCAGAGGGAATATGGTGAAAATAAAGGTGATTTCACATGAATGGATAGTCAGGGGAAAGGTAAAGTATCCAAGGACGGTAAAATCCAAAAATGTAAGTCTAAGTTAATTAAATTTTCCATTCGCACAAGTAAAATCCAAGGAAATCGCATAATTGGAAGATAGTCCAAAAAAATCCAAAAGCCGAAATCCGTGGAATAATTCACAAATATGTACAAGGAAATAGGGAAAAACTCCAATAATAATGAAAGAAAAATGTATATATATATATATATATATATATATATATATATATATATATATATATATATATATATATATATATATATGTGGGGGGGGGGTATGTGTGTATGTGTGTGTATAGTTTTTCCAATCTATTTAAATTTATTTCAGTCTAAGTTCTCAGAATTAATGGGGATCCTATCTGGGCTAATACTTGATTTCTATATAAGATATATAGATATTGAAATATCCTATTAAAGTAATCCTTTATCTTTCAAATACTAAGTTAGTGACGAAGATGACAACATAATTTACTTCAGGTGAAATCATTTACAGAACGGTGCAGAATTCCTCATAAAAATAGTAAGGGCTTGCCATACCAAGATCTTATTTGACCCGAGAATACTATATTAATTGCGGATTCGGTCAGGGTTTACGTATAGTGAAAGGTATCCCTCTGACATTATTATATTACCGTTTTTAATCTGCTTGGTTACACCTGTTCTGATTATCGAGTCGTGTTTATGATCCGATAATTTCATCAGACTTCTTAGAAATAAACATTTATTATAGTAAGAAAAAGAGTAAAATTGCTAAATATATATATATATATATATATGTATATATATATATATATATAAATGTAATTTTACTTCCTTAAAAGTGAATAAAACCATATTTCTACGTTACCAATTTAATTGAAATTTTCAGAAATTCTATTTTTAAGGTCAAGGAATGTTTGCATGTTATTAAAATAATTTAACATTGCGAATTATAAAAATATTAAATTAAATAAAAAATATTTTTCGTAACTGCGAGATTATCGCCATTTTATTTCCGGTAGAAATTAGCCTTTCACTTATTGAGATAAGTATTATTTGTATCAATTTTTATGATACTCATGCAGAGAGTGTTCCGTGCTGAAATAATGTTATTATTTAAAAAGTCATTTTTAACATGGGGAGGGGAGGATGTTTTGTACCTATCTGTACTTTAACCTTACAATTGAATAAAAAAAACATATCGTAAAACTTTAATTAAACGTGGAAATATGATTTAAAAAATAGCGCGGATCGCTCTCTGCAACATTTCAATGCGATTTTCGTATTCAGCATAGTCGAAAACAATTTCAAGTCGTCATTTAAAAGACAATTGAGGAGGTGGACCTAATCTAAAAAATTACCAATAATTTTTCATCCCGTACGCCTCCCGATACGTTGCTTCGTCAACATGCGACCATTTTATATCTCCCGAAGACACTTCCGTATTTAGAAAAAAAAATGAGTGACCGATTTACCAGAACGTGGTAACTAAAAAGTGAGTACCCCTTTCAAATGTTGAAATGATTTTTTTTTCAATTTTTTTTCATTATCTGGTTAGCGTTCAATCAATCCAGTGAAAATATTTCAAAACACCTATCAGTATAGAAACTCCACCACGTAAGTAAATAAATAAAAAATGTTACGCGCGCATGCGTTAGCCTTGACTAGAGGGTACTAAGGGAACGACCATTAAATAATTCTGCGGGTTGCCATGGAACTCAACGCCCACGGAGTACCAAAATAGTTTTCATGATCTGAAGAAATTTTTTTTTTCGAAAAGTGGGTGATCACTTTTCCATAAATTTAACTTAAAATGAGCGCCCACTTTCTGGCCACCTGAGGAAGGGGCATTTATTTTCGTGTTTATTGGCTTAAAGGCTTTTTGACAAGGCAGTTTTGTACGCGAATGCATATTTAACAGTTTTCGTTTACGCTCACGCATAGCATAAACAAAGGCTACATCTGTGAAATGGAAAATAGTCCCAGAGTTCAGGGTTAATACCATGCAAAAGAAATAAAACA
Organism: Euprymna scolopes; assembly: GCF_053919585.1. Lineage (NCBI taxonomy): Eukaryota > Metazoa > Mollusca > Cephalopoda > Sepiida > Sepiolidae > Euprymna > Euprymna scolopes. The sequence goes on from NC_136491.1 coordinate 4,186,903, forward strand.
AAAAACTTTTTAGCCAAGAAACACACAGAAAAAAGAAAAAAAATAGCATCCATTTTTTTTATATCGAATTCATTTGCTGTTTTTATTGAAAACTATTTTCCCCTGGATTTTTGATATAATTTTCCATGAAGAGCCGTGCGTCTCACGTTCGTAAATAACCAAATTTTTTTTGTAGATTTTGGTGTGCTAAAAACGAATCTGCAAACCGTTTCCGTCGCAAAAAAATAGGTTTTATGATATGAAGAAATTACTTTTTCGAAAAAGTGGCGATCACTTTTCCATGTAAATTTAACTTAAATTTAACTTAAAATGAGCGTCCACTTTCTAACCACCTGAGAGAGGGAGGATTTTTCCCATGTTTATTGGCTAAACAGCTTTCGCTTATGCTCACGCATAGCGTAAACGAAGGCTACGGCTGTGAAATGGAAAATAGTCCCAGAGTTCAGGGGTTATTACCATGCAAAAGAAATCAAACAAAAAAGCTTTTTAGCCAAGAAACACAGAAAAATGCCCCTCTCTCAGGTGGCCAGAAAGTGAGTTCTCATTCTAAGTTAAATTTACATTGAAAAGTGATCACCCACTTTTCGAAAACGTAATTTCATGAATATCATGAAAACTTTCTTTTTGCTACAGAAACGGTTTGCAGATTCGTTTTTAGCACACCGAAATCTACAATAAAATATTTCGTTATATATGAACGTGAAACGGGCCTTAAAGTAAAATAATACGTGATTTTTTTTTAGCAGATTTGCCTTTTAGTTGTACAAATATCATCAAACCAGGTAATCACTAAAAGTGGCTTTTAAAAGTCGTCACCTGTATCGAGCAAAAGTTTAAAACCACCGATGATATGCCAGCCTACGTCATGGTAACATATATTGAGTGAGTTCCTAACAGTATTTTCTATAGTTTTTTAGTTTAAACTCATTTTCCCAAAATTTCCCCAAACTTAACGTGTTCGATACAGTCTGCACCCATTTGTATTTTTCAGATATACCGATAAACATTGAATACTTTTGAACCGATTATACATTACATGAAAACACTAAAATCTTATCCAGTTAGGTAGAACATTTACTTTTCTTGCATTTGATAACATTTATTTGTTATATATTTGTTTTTTGACAACTTCTTTGTATCTGTGTGTAGTAATACAAACCCTTTTCATTTAATGTAACGTTTAGTCGGCTCGAAAAACAGTGTTTATCGGGGTATTTGAAAGCTACAAATGGTGGTGGTCACTGTTGATTACTTTAAGTTCGAGAAAGTTAGTTAAAACTAAAAAAAACTATACAAAATACTGTCAGAAATCACCGATTATGCCAGCCTATGTCATGGTAACATATATTCGGTGAGTTTCAGACACTGCTTTGTATAGTTTTTAGTGTTCAACTTACTTTCCCAAACTTAACGTATTCAACAGAGTCCGCGACCATTTCTGTTTTTGAGCCAATTAAACATTTTACATGACATAAAAACACTAAACAATTATCCAATTAGGTAGAAACGTAACTTACCTTACCTTTGCTTTTATTGATTTGTTTTTGGACAACTTTTTCGAATTTGTGTATAGTAACCCCTCCCCCCACCATCAACCAAATATTAATTACTAACTCACATTTTTGTAAAACAACAAAACCAAAAAAACATTTAGCGTTTCAACATTTTTGCCACGTTCGGCTTCATCCACTGATTGTTGGTCAAGTCCAAACCATGAATGATTGACAGAAACTCCCGAAGATCCAGATCAAATTCTGCAAGAGTACCATTTTTTTTCATTCTATCCATCTTTTTCACTTTTTACCGTGGATTGCTGTACTAATATAAGAAATGTGCATTTTCTCTTTTTATTAAATTTTTCCATTACACCAAATTGAGCCACTGCAACGCGTGGCAAGGTACAGCAAGTATATATATATATATATATATATATATATATATATATATATATATATATATATAAGATGATATTACATTTAAGACACTCTTAATGTATTAAGGTGAGGGGTTGTTAAATGTAAATCTGCTCATATATTTCCACGCATGCATAGAGAGCTTTTCCTGCACATATAAGCAGTCACGTGTTAGTATTTTAATATAAAATTGGCAAAAGTTATAGACATGATGACAGTGCAACCTAAAAATAAGCTTAAACCAGGCTTAGGGTCAAACAAATCCAACTTGCCTCCTCCCTTGAGGCTTGCATTCACAAATATCCGTGGGCTTAGAACTAATTTAGCTGATGTTGAAGCATTTCTCCTAACAAATACCCCGGATATCTTAGCACTAAGTGAGACTAACCTACACTCCTCCATCCCCTCTAACTACTTTAACATACCTGGATATCTTCAACTCTGCCGCAAGGACTCTGACAGACATATGCACGGACTTGGAGTTTACATTCGTAATACCCTTCCCTTGACTAGAGAAACAAACCTAGAAACGGATGATCAAGCCTTTATGTGCTTTAGACTAATCATGCAACACAACATTAGCTACTTTTACTTTCTCTACCGCTCTCCCTCGACCCAAGACTGCACCGTAATAAACAAAGTATATGACAGCATAGACACAGCACTCTCCTTCGACACTAGCGCCCAAGTACATGTATTTGGTGACTTTAATGTTTATCACAAAAACTGGCTTGGATTCTCTAATTACACAGATGCAGCAGGCAGCGCAACTCGTAGCTTCTCTGTATCTCACTCCCTACCGCAAATTGTTACTTTTCCAAGAAAGAAATAGCGACAGCTAAGAGGGAATTTACGGAAACCACTAAAAAACGCATCGAAGCACAAAAACTAGGAACTCGTGACTTCTGGAAAATCTACAACAGTGTAGTAAATAATGGGCAATCAACAATTCCCCCACTAACCAACAATCACGAGGTTCTTTGCTCAGCAACCGAGAAGACTAACATGCTTGCCAGTCGGGTTGCCTCAAACTCCACACTGGACCCTCTAAACCACCCCCTACCTCAATTTCCTATGCGGACAGACGCCACGCTTGACGATCTAATAATCACCCCTGCTCAGGTGCATGCTATCATAAAAACCTTGACACTTCAAAAGCATGTGGACCCGACCTCATCCCAGCTGTGCTATTAAAAAAGTGCTCATCCGAAGTAGCTCCAGTTCTCTCCAAACTCTACAACAAATGCCTTAATGAATCTTGCTTTCCGGGCTGTTGGAAAACTGCTTCTGTGGTACCAGTATTCAAGAATTCTGGCGAAAGAACTGACCCATTAAATTATCGCCCTATTAGCCTCCTCCCACTTTTTGCCAAAATATTTGAGACCTTAATTAACCATGCTCTAGTCCAGCACCTTACAAATGCTAAACTTCTGACCGACCAACAATATGGATTTAGACAAGCCCGTTCCACGGCAGACATCCTCACTGTAATCTCTGAACGCATATACCATTCACTGGACAAAGCGGAAGAGGGCAGAGCGGTAGCTCTAGATATATCCAAGGCTTTTGACACGGTATGGCATGAAGGCCTCCTCAGGAAGATTAGATCATACGGTATCACTGGTAGAATACTTTACATAATTAAATCCTTCTTAGATAAGAGAAAAATCCAGGTTGTCCTCGACGGTCGTACATCTAAACAATATGATATAAATGCGGGAGTGCCCCAGGGGTCTATCCTTGGACCTCTGCTGTTCCTGATCTTCATAAATGACCTCCCCGACAAAATTGCCTGTGAGATGGGTATATATGCTGATGACACCACACTCTATAGCAGGCACGACAGGAAAACAAATGAACATATATCTAAAGTAATGGTAGAAACACTAGAGGATGACCTCCAATCAGTAGTGGAATGGGGACAAAAATGGATGGTCACGTTCAATGCCGCCAAGACAAAACTGGTTTCATTCAATAATTACAAGAAACCTTCTCTACCACCTATAGCAATGGCCAACGACTCTTTATCTGAGAGTACGTCTCTCAAGCTCCTTGGCCTAACGTTCACAGGAAACATGAGCTGGAACAATTACATCGAGAGCATTGCCAGAGCCGCTGCGAAGAAGGTGGGCTCTCTCTACCGTGCTAGAAAACTTCTAACACCCGAAAGTATCCTGTATCTCTACAAGGCCACTATTCGCCCATGTATGGATTATTGCTGTCATATTTGGGCTGGTGCATCGGCTACTAGTTTCTCGCTCCTTGACAGGGTTCAAAAGAGAGTCGCAAATCTGATAGGCCCTAAATTGGCATCTAAGCTTCAGCCTCTATCCCATCGTCGAAACGTTGCATACTTCTGCCTGTTCTACAAGTATTATAATGGTGAATGCTCTGATGAACTGCAAGCACTTGTGCCCCCACGACGTAAACACCCTCGACAGACCCGACAAGCTGCAAAATCCCACCCCCACACTGTAGAGATCCCTAGATGTAAAACATCTTTCTACTCCAGTAGTTTCTTCCCAAGAACTGCTAGACTTTGGAATTCCATTCCAGGTCACTGCTTCTCCAACTGTACTGACATGCATAAGTTCAAGTGCAACGTGAACCAACATCTCGCTGCCCAAATCCCTACATAGTACCCCAGTAGATGTTTCCCCTGATAGTAGCCCCCTACACCAAAGTGGCAATGTGCCTTGTTTGGGGTGAAAATGTAATAAAAAAAAAGACTTGCGTAGTTGATTCATGCCAAATATATTCTTCTTCAATTACATCTTGATACGTTGTGAGAGGCGCTTTAGTAATATAATAGATAATATAAAATGGTGGGGTAGTTTTGTTTAAAGTAAATTCAAAACTTTTTAAATATAAACTTAAATGCAGATTATAGGTTAAATTCAATAGTTTATGATAATTTTAGAATTAATTTATTTCAATCGCATTGCTTTTTTAAAAATAACTGTATAAATAATTTTATTTAATACGTTATATACGTATAATAATAAATAACTTTATTTAATACGTAAAAACATTAACAACTCATTTTTATGTGTTCATATACGTATATAAACCGTGGATACCTACAAACAATAAAAACAAATGTTATTTAAACCAGGTAATTCTTATTTCATATTTTGTGGGGCAAGAGGATCGCATAAAGAGAGAGAAGATATACAACAATTCAACAAAAAAGGGGAGATAATATTTTGGGATAAATTCACTCCACAGAACTCAAGGGGATCAAACTACTAAGTACACTGCACTCCTCTATAGGGGAAGCACTGCTTGGCACAAAAAAACTCGAGGCATTACAACCTCCCTAAATTAACAATTGATTTTCAGTAAATGAACTATTGATTTACACTAGTGTGTAATAGTACAATTAATAAAGTCATAATTTAGTACAACACAATAACGTTATCGTCAGATCACCGAAGTTAAGCAACGTTAAGCCTGGCCAGTACCAGATGGGCGACTATTTAGGAAGGCTATGCGCCATATACACCTTCTGCGAAGGATGGGCGAAAAAAGAACTCCTTGCTACAACACGATCTACAAAAGTTGTGGATGGCCTATGCCTCTCGAGGGGCTCACGGATTGATAGTTCAGCATCCAGACAGACACACACCAAATCTCCATTAGTATCAGTAGTACACTGATACACTAAATAGAAGTAATAACGGTTCTAGGTAAAAAAAATATTCAAGCTCTTCGTAAATAATACATGCATCAAATTATTTTTTTTTAGATTTTGAGGAGAAAATGATTTGATTTAAGAGATATATTCAATTGATATTTTTTCGATACTATCGTTATATTTAGCTTTCAAATCAAAGAACGCATCCGACAAAAATGGCTGATCGGCATTAACAAATAAAATATCGCTGAAAAGAACACGATTTTCCTTTCACATTGTAAAAGTGTTTACGTGATTTGACGAGTCTTGAATATTTTGCTTCTTCTTGTTTTTTAGAGAAAATCTGAATCGATTCGACTACAGAGTATCGTCACATACATATTTCAGAACGCGACCGAATTCGGGAAAGTTCTTAAACGAAACTCAAACGTTCTGTTTTCCTAGTAACATTGTTACTACATTGCAGTGGTTTGTATTAACCTATTTTTAAGTGGCTGTCTTAGATGCTTCTTTGTAAGAATATGTCTAAGGTCCAAATACCACAGTGGATCTCCGATTGAAATAAATGAGGAATATATGTACAATGATAATGAGTGATAATATATCAAATTAATAATTATTTGTTTACATTAGACTTAAATATTACCATGCTGTAGTTGCTAGGGAAGCACACTGTACGGCAGATAGGCAATTCAAAGGAACTAACGTTGTCTCCAAAACCTTTCTTCCTCCCATTATTTTTCTTAACCATCCCCTTCCAGATGAGCAACTTTGCTATGCTTGATAGCCACTCATCTTCATGTGAATCGTTTGGCTAGCTTTTGTCTGGCAGGTTAAAACTTGACAGTTTTTCTAGCTGTGATTCAGATTGACAATATATGTGCTGTTACTTCTTATCAGTTGTTCACCCTCGATTCAGAATTGTAACCTAAATGTCTCTCACAGTATGGATGCAATACTTCAATTCAATACGCCTTGTTACATGTATTTGTAGGTTCCATGTCCACCACAGCAGTTGGATTGATTCCTTGAGGCATGAGACACAACTGTAGCTTCATTTATCTCATTTCCTTATAATAATTATGTTCCTGACATAGATCACAGATTGGGATGATGAGCAAGCTTTAATTTTAGACTAATTTCTAACCACTGTACACGAGGAGTGTGACACATATGCCTATAGTTCACTCATGAAATACGATTACCTTGTTATGTTGGTTGTCAAAACCATAAGTTCACGATCCCAAACTGAGGATGCACCATGGACTAATATCTTACATGTTCCTGCTAAACAGCATGCCAATGAGACAGTTGAATGGTGCAAATCAGACGGTGAATCACATGTTTCTACAAGGAATTACTATAGCAACCCCCACTCTTTCTATGGTTCACTTCAAATCACTTAGCTGTCAGTGCACAAAGGCAGCATACATTCCGCTGATTCGTACATTTCAACTACAAAGAGACGTTTATAGATGCTGGTAAGAATTGTAAAAGTAACCTAGCCGCAGCCAAGGGATAGTGTAGCGAAGTGAGCAGGAAACGCATCGATTTGAAGAAAATATTAATTCATCATTTCTGGAAAATGTATAATAATGTGATAAATTGACAATCAGCGATTCCTCCACTATCCAACAATCATGAGGTCTCTTATATGGGGACATATTAGTTGCGCTGCTTGCCCCGCGGTCTGCCTCTACCTCACACATCACAAACCACTGCCTTTTAAATGCTTTCTTTCCGACATAAACAAATTCCTGATGAATTGCCCTTTTAAGAAAAACACTTTATCAAATCTCCAATAATACTAACGATTACTACGATACTATCCCATTGATTACTGTACACGCAATAATCCTTATGCCTGAGTAGCTAGTTATGAAGCATCTACCACTAATATCCCACACTCAGACAGAATCGAGAAAAACTCAAATATAATGGGGCATGCACTATCGGCCAGGTTTCAACACTTACCCTGTGGTTGCAATGTTGCATCGCTATGCCTGCTTTACAAATACTATAATGCAATATGCCGCTTCAGCGTACATATTTCCGAAATACTTGACAAACAGCAAAATCCTATTTTCTTTTTTGAGGTTCCTACATGTTGGACAAACCTCTGCTCTATAGTTTCTTTCCACGATTAAGTTTCAACTACCTTTGCATCCTTCCTGCTTCTCTGACTGTGCTAACATGCAATAGTTTAAATGCATTGTACAAAGACTATGTTCTGTTAGCAACGATCTCAAATTGTAGCCTCTTTACATTTCAATTGACAATATGCCTTACTTGGAGTTAAAATGAGTAAAATATATTTAAATCTTAATTTTGTGTAATAGCTCCATTTGTGCCTATCAAAAATAAAACAATACATAAATCATTTATGTGGATTATATACTTTATAAGTAGAGCTAGGGTAACAGCATATTATTTTCATTATTTGGACTCTCGAGTGTGTATCCGTTGATATCTTATATGCTTTTATATAGAGTGAGGTGGTTCTCAGTGGATTAACTGTGTCTAACTATGTCGGATATATAGTCAAGATTAAAATCAATGGAATGAATATTTTGTTGCCTATCTATAAGTAAACAGTTTTCTATTTCTCGAATAAATACTTTTACTAGTAAAACAAAGTACGCAGAGTTTATATGCTTTCTCTACTTTTTATAAAGAAGCACGAACTCGTCAAATCTCTATCTCTACGAATCTATAAAAGTTACTTTGTGTGTGGGAGTTCCTTCCTTATAGGTTCCGAAACGGCTGAGCCTTTCTTTCGCAAAGTTCACACAAAAATAATTTATATGCCCGCCAGTGTTCTTAGATCTGTTTTATACAGAAATCCATCCGATAAGTATCGAAAAACGAAAAATCGGATCGTAAAAGTACGTTTTTTTCTTATGGATAAATTAGATTTTTTTACAAGGAAATATTTTACGCTATACTGGCCAAGAGAAAATAAAATCTCAGCAAAGCATTACTTCTTAAAGAAAGTAGGTTTGTTGTCAATTGGAGAAATGCTCAGTGATGGATCATTCGATTACAGATCGACTGATCTCCTGTTCATGTCCGGGGTTAATTTTTTCTTAATAATCAGTTTAATTTACGATAAAAGAAGACGTAGCATTTAACATCGCCGCAAAGCATTTCTGCGTTGGCATATTATAAAAATAACATTAATCAGAATAGACTTTTTCCAGAGCATTCATCATCAACCAAAATATCAGCTGACGTCATATTGTATACAAATACAGACGGAATTTGTATGAACGACGTTATCATTATTATTTTTAAAAACTTTTTGCGAATTAAGCCATCGAGCAAATTATTCATCTTAACATATAATAATTAATAGAGGGTTGATTTTATCTGCATAAAATAAAATATAATGTTTACGTGTATTGTATGACCGGACAACGCCAGATAGTCAGCCAGTCCACTATATATATGAAATAGCAGGCGTTTAAATGCAGTAAACACGGCATCATTTCTCATAGGAATCACAGCTGAAACATAAATGATAAATTCATGAGGCAAACATTAGGAGAAATTGTCCTTATATTTTTTTATTTTTTCAGGTGAGCAGTTATAATTAGTATTCTTGCTATTATTAAAATTACTGTTCACATTTGGAGTGTATACTGACCAACGTTTCGGCCGGTGTAAGACTTGCCTTTGAATGTGTATATTTTGAATTGAACGTGTATCTTTTGAATTGTGAATCTTTCTTCGAACGGGGAAATCTATTGAGAATTACAAAAAATAACTTTAATACATCCACTGGGGTATTATGCAAATACTCCCGGCGTAACGGATGGACTACAATATAAATTCGGTTCTAAGTGACATTTTTGTGGAAATTGAAAGGTTCAATTCTCAGTAAAGGCGATACTAAGAATACAATCGCGATTTTTTAAAATATTTCATTGATAGAAAGCATGCTACTCCATGGATTAATAAAGGATTCAGTTCAAAATTCCGAGTTCGAAAGAAAAAATTCCACGGTTGAATAAAAACAACCTTGCAGAAGGTCGGAGGTTAGATCAACCGGGAGTTCGTGAGAATATACACCAGTTCAGAACTGTAACCTGACTAACTAATCCAAATAATAAACAAATAGGATTGGACCGCTGCATTCACAACATGTACACACACACACACACACACTCACACACACATGTATATATATATATATATATATATATATATATATATATATATATATATATATATATATATATATATATATACGAGATAAAACCCTTAGGATCAATCCGTCCTAGATGATATTGTTTACCGACGAAAACTCCCAAACTTTATCACTGTATGGTAGGGTCATCATAATATAATAAAATGGATCTTAAATATTTTCAAAACCTAACGCATTCGCAGTAAATATTACCTGAAAGATTCATTTTATTTTGCAGACTTTATTCAAAGATCTAAGGTTGTTAATAAATTTATGGTTTTTTATGACATTAGCCACCTATTTACTTGCATCCGGATTTTAGAGACTATAGATATCTTTACACATTTTAATACCGTAGCAAGATATCCCCTCCTCCCATTTCTGAAAGCATATTTGTTGAACTAGTGAGATTTGCCACTACATTTGTTGAATTTAGTTTTAATGATGTAATGTATCGGCAAATTGAAGGTGTGTCGATGGGCTCAGTTTTGAGGCCGATATGGCGAATATTTTCGTGGATTTACACGTAGAGCAATTGTTCTCTGGACACATGACACCCTTGGTCTATTTTCGCTATGTGGACGACACATTTTTGCTTCTTCAATAATCAAATAGAGGCAAATATTTTTTCTCCTTACTTAATAGGATGTATTCCGCGTTACAGTATACTTATGGAAGGGATTTAAACTCGTCCATAGCTTTCCTCCATGTTTTAGTAACAAAAATATCAACCAGTTACTTTACATCAATATACCGTAAACCTACATTCACGGGACTGTTTTACGCGCTGGGATTCATTTTGCCACTGAAAACGTAAGATCTATTTAACTTGAACCCTAACATATCGTGCTCTTATAATCTGTCGAAATCAAAATTGGATGAGAAATTTTAAATAATTACTGATATTCTATCCAAAAGTGGTTAGCCTCTGGATGTGATTAGGTCAGTTATGCAAAGAAAAACAGTTAATAAATTTCCAGTATGTCTGCGTTTACCGTGGTTAGTACTTTCGAGTAATTTAATCGCTTTTCCCCAATCCCCCCTCATACATAATGTAACGCAACGTGATTTTATTTGTAAATATTTTCGATTTACACTCGTTTATTTTTTTCCAAAACAAATCCCTCAATACAGTTTTGCCAAAGCGAGGGCGAAATCGATCAACTTACTCATTCACTTTTATTTTATCTTCTCTTCATTCAGTTGAGCTTATTTAAACGTTTTTAATCATGATTGCGGTATATAAATTTTGTACCCTCAAAGAATCATGATATATATATATATATATATATATATATATATATATATATATATATATATATAATAGAAAAACATTAATTATTGTGTATGAAACACTAGTATCTGTTGATATAGATATAATTTTAATATGTATGTGAAAATATAATATATATATATATATATATATATATATATATATATGAAAATGATTAATAAAACATGTTAAAAAAAACATCTTGAAAAGGATTTAAAATATATTTAATTTTAAAAAGTAAGCATCAGATAAGTGGATAGTCCTTAATCCGTGGAGTTTCGAAGAAATACTCCCCTCTTCATCAGAGGGCAGGAATTAGCAAAATACGGAATCGGATTTTGCATGTAAAAGTATTTAATGAAACGACAAGTAAGTCACAGATCTTACTTGGTTAAAAAAGGGGGAGGTAAGGGGGATAGGAGGTAAAAGAAAAACTATAAAAAGATTTCACATGAATGGATTGTTATATATATATATATATATATATATATATATATATATATATATATAGTAAGTAATAAATATATCTATGGCGTCGCATTCTCTCGAGGGTTCGTCAGGCGAGAATGAAAAGCAGAATGTTCTGTGTAGCTTAATTGCTATATATATTTTTATTACTTACTACCTAGCTCTACCTATGTATTGAGCATGTTGAAGTAACTACTAAAATTTAAGCATAAAATTATATTTTCGTATATTAATTTGTGATTAAATGAAGTAGACACACTCACACACACACAAATATATATATACATACATATATATATATATATATATATATATATATATATATATAATTAATGTAGGAATGGATTATTATTACTGAGGAGAAAAGTCGAGACAATTTAATAAGTAAATCTTTACTTTGTAGGCCAAGAAATTAGAGAAGTTAAGTACTTATAAATTCCCTGTCGCCGGTCATGCATAGAATAAAATAAGAGAATATGCTACGACCAGACGTCGAAATATTGCATTTGGACTAAAGTTATTTTTGTTGCTATTGTTGTTTGAATTTCTTAAACAAGACTCAACTTTCAATTCTTAAAAACGCTTTATAATTATGTTTTAAATAAATATTAGGTTGGTGCAAAAATAATGTCGTTTTTACATTCAATTTCACGTCCAAAACGACATTATTTTTGCAACAGCATAATATTAGTAGTTACTTTATACCTGCGCTGAATGCTGTTTCATGCTTAGCACTCATCTTTGTAGAAATATATATACATATATATATATATATATATATATATATATATATATATATATATACATATATATATATGTGTGTATATATATACGTATATGTATATATATATATATGTATATATATAACAACACATATATATATATATATTTAAATCGCGCTAAAATGATATCCTCCACAAAAAAAGCATTGCTAATTGAAATAAAAAACATTAAACAAGTACTCATCAATAATCATTTCCCCAATTACATTGTTGATGAACAAATAAAAAAAATGCTACAATCTTCCGATAACCAGAATAATAACGTTAGCCAACACCGCAATGCAAACCCCATTAATATATTTTACCAAAACCAAATGACGCCTAATTTCAGAATCGAAGAAAATGCAATAAAAAATATTATACGAAGATACTTGACGCCTGTTGACAGTAATTTTAAAATTAAATTTATTATCTATTATAGGAAATTTCGAACACAAAACCTTGTGGTTAAAAACAACTCTTCACCGGCGATAAAAACGTTGGAGCAAACCAATGTAGTGTATAAATTTAAATGCTCTATTGGAGAATGTAACTCCAAAAATAATACATACATAGGGCATACAACAACAACGTTGTCCCGGCGAATAACTATGCACCTTAACGATACAAGCGCGATTTACAAACATTTAAAAAAAGAACATAGCTGTCCCCCCTCCAATGTTAGAAAGGTCCTCGTTGACAACACAAAAATTATACAACGGGAAAATAATGTTAAAAAATTAAAGATTCTTGAAGCGTCGTACATTAGAACTCTTCAACCTAATATAAATGACATTGCATTTCAAAAAAGCAGTAACGTTCTGAAATGTCTTGCGTAGTCCGTGTTGGACGGACTTCGTACATGGTGTCTACGAACTTGCTGGTTTTAACACTCGAATTTTTAATCGATTTTTATTCTTAATCGACTTTTATTTTAACTCATCACTGACTATATATATTTTAGTTTTTATTTTTAATCCTCATTTTCGCAATCCTGTATTTTTAACACCTGATGATGATTCGTGGACGAATCGAAAGCGCTCGTAACAGCAACATGTATGGATCCTTTATTAATATTTTTGATTTTGAAACAAAAAAGACAATACGAAAAATTGAAAAATTAAAAAAAAGAATTATAAGACAAAATGTCTCCGTTGTATTTAATAATATTTGCTTGAATATATATATATATATATATATATATATATATATATATATATATATATTGTTATAGATGGTCAGCGTGATGTTATACATTTCCTCCCCATTTGCTAGCAATAGGATAAATATTAATAATTGTTTTGAACTGAGCTTGAGTCCACCAATTTATTATTCTCTTAACACTTAATGTTAAAGTCAGTCTGACGGGACGAGAACGTGCAACCACATTTGCTTCCTATTTACTTGATTCCCCACGAGAGCAGTGTTGGGCAAAAGATCGAGCTTTGAGGGAAGGAGTTCCAGCTCCCTACAGAAGGGTGCTGGGGACGTAGACAGAGATAGAAATTGTCTCAGTCGCGAAGGAATTCTCTTCCATAGACTGAGGATAGAAAAAGTAAAAGTGTAGCAGCAGAACAGATACTGCACTGCCATCCGGTCTCGAAAGTTAAGGATTCAACCGGCAGCGAAGAGGTGAAGAAAGAGATTTCATCAATTCTATATTTGGATCGGAATGCGAGGCGGAGAAAGGGAAAGGCAGGAAGTGATCCCCCTCATTTTCCCTCCCCATTTCTTTTAAGACCCGGATTCCGGCTTCAGTCAACCTTTTTCGCTTCGGCCGTTGAACGGCCAGGAACTCTCTCCTCCTGGGAGAAGAGATGCCTCAAATAATATTTTTTTAAATAAGGAAAAAGGAACACCATTTCGTAAAACCGAAAACAAAAGACAGACATTATACGAGATGTGGATGATAAGAAAAAAGAAGAAAAATGGAAAAACTGTGAATTTATTATTTGAACTTTTCCCACAAAAGGATTATCCCGAACGTACGTCGCTAACACGTTGTGAAAAGCAAATGTAAAAAAATTGTAAATGAGTGTAAATTTTGTTTCCCCTTCTATCAGACTGAAAGTTTAATTTTTCTCGTGGTCGCGTAATCTCTGATTAGGCTGTTAACCTCTTTCCGAGACTCTCGTTCATGTTACATGTTTAGAAATTTCCCAAGCCCCATAGTTTTGAATATATTTTTTTTGTTAAATTTCTTCTTTTTATCTTTAATAAACCTATTTTATATTATTTAGAAAAGTGTTTATTTCGTTAGTTCTCGGATGCTGTTGTGTTCAATCGTTGTGTTTATTTTTACATCCCGCTTGTCTTCTAAGAACCGGCTATTGTTTCATTGTTTCAACATTTGTATGTCATAATTTTTTTTATATTCCCTTATGGCATGTGTAACAATATATATTTATATATTGTAGAGATCAATGTACACAACCGCACATATTACTTAGACAAACAATATATAATGAGTGCGTAGAAACTTTCCATGCTAAAAAAATAGCAATGGTGTTATGTTTTCTTTTACATCTATGTAAAATTGAATTCTGTAAGGATTCTAGAGCGATTCCATCAGTATTACATGTCTTGTGTATCATAATTTATTAGTTCAAACATAACAGTTTATTTGTTCAAGTAAGACGCACACTATCGTAAAGTAAATAATTGTCTTTGTAAATGAAAGAACTGAGAGTATACAGTCGGTGGTTAATTAATTTCACTATCTGAAAGTTGTTTTATGCAAATGTTAATCACAATAGAAACATACTCTAATGAACATAAAATATTAAATTGAAAAAAAACATCCAAAAAGATAACCGACATATATAATCTACTGCATTGTTGTGTCAAGAAATCAAATTAAAACAAATGATTTCTAGGATCAAAATTAATAATATAGCGAATTCGTAAGATACTCCATGCTAAAATTGTCTAAACAAAAAATAAAGAGGAAATAATGGTATACCAACTGTATTATGTATTTGTAATTTCTTAGAAGAAAAATTGATGGCATTAATTTCTCTCGAGGCTTCTCTCGCAAAACCAGATTGTATAAAAATGCAAAGACAAACAATTTTCATTTTCAAAACGTTGGTTCGTGCGATGTGGCTTACGTTTATAATTAAATTTTTACCGCTGATTAATACCTCAGAGGAAATAGGGTTGAATTCTTTAATCCTTAATTTTATATTCAAAGCGAGTAACGACCATATTTTCACATAATTCAAGCATCTCTTAGCCAGCTAATCTATTCAAAGTTTGCGTGCGTCGGAAAACATTATAATGATTATCTGTATAAAGATTAGAAAGAGTTTATGCAAGAAAATAAAATTTAAAAACAAACAAATCAAACGAAATAAGGTAGAAATGCAGAAACGAGTTAATTGAATAATTTAGGAACCTAAATCGAACCGCCTGGTGAATTCAACTATGGTTTTAATTTCTACTTAACAAACTTTATATGATGTATTATTATTTCAGTGACCCTAATTCTTTCAATATCAACGTGTTGTAAACAATCAAAAACTCAGATATATTATCAAGATGCGTTTGATCTTCGTTCGAGTATACTTTCAATTTAAAGTGTAAACCGTTTTAGATGATAATTCATTAACATCAGGAGCTTCTGAGATAAACAAGGTACTTTAAGTTTGATGAAAATAGGTTTTCTTCCCTTTTTTGTTGTTGTTGAATACCATCTACTGGTTGATCAGTTGTGTACAAATCGCAAGAGCGACAAGAGCTTTATCGAAGATGCGTCGCTGTACGTCTCATTCTCTCTACCGATCCAAGTTATGACAACATGACTATTGCTAGCACCCTTAAAATGCATCGGTGGATTGCCACAAATAACATAGATGTGCCCAGGCTGATGAAAACGATCGGTGTGATTTCAAGTGAGGACCATATGATGCCTCCTCAAATATTCTAGATCAGCTATATCCAATGAATGGGTCGCTCCGAAGAAGCCATGTTACGGGACCTATTCAACAACATCAGCCTTGACGACAGGACACCGTCACAACTACTGCGACACATGAAGTCACAGCTCGGACGAAATACGATGTCCGAGAATATACTGCGACGATTGTGGCTGGACAAACTTCCCTCAAGTGCGAGGCAAATCCTGGCTCCAATGGTAGACACCACTCCCATCGACATGTTAGCAAGCTCGGCTGACCGAATACTAGAATCTACCAGCAGCCCACGAACAGTCAATGCACTCGCCACTCCTAGCAACCAACGCAGCGAGCTGCAGCAGTTAAAAGCTGAGATGGCCGAATTGAAAGCCATGCTAAAGACTTTCCAAAGTCAAAGCCGGGAGTCAAGTGGTCGTCCATAATCCCGAAGCAGACGCCATGGGAGTCGTAGTAGAGAGAGGTCCCCTTACAGCCAACCCCTGGGTGGTATTTGCTTTTACCACTACAAATTTGGCAACGATCGGTGTGATTTCAAGTGAGGACCATATGATGCCTCCTCAAATATTCTAGATCAGTTTGACAGTCAACACCAAAATGAACCTAGATGTGAAGCAGAGTGAGGTGAACCGCGGGTGCAATCAGGTTACTGTTGACAGACCCTGCGTGTGGCAGAAGGACTCAGGGCACACCCACAAGTCCAAAGAGACCCAGGCTTGGCTTCAGAAGAAGTGCTACGAATGTGTACCCTTCTCTCATTGGCTCGCTTCTCTCCTAACATGAGCCCGCTGGACTACTCCGTTTGGTCATATGTCAAAAACATTACCAACAAGACCTCCCATAACACAAAAGCCAGCCTAATCGCCGTCATCCAGCTGAAGGCGACTACATTTTATAGATATAAGCTCAACTATTTAATAAAGTTCAGAATTGATTTTTCACTAAGACTTTTTAAATATATTGTAATATTGTTTTCTTTGCGGCAACACTTTTATCGTTCCATCCTCTATTATGCTAGATTATCTGTTTACGTAAACACTTAAGCATGAAACCTATAGAATTATATTGATATGGCCTGTAATACTATAAACAGATTAGTTATACTTAATATGTACGACTAAAAATGACGTACGATTATTGTACGACTAATTTCCACTGTTACTGATTAAAGCAACTTCGACCCAGGCGATCGACTTTGTCTGTCAGCGGAAAATATCGTAAAGCAATCTCGTAACCTTCTATAATATAAATTTCACCCGTCTGTTTAAATGTATATATGTATGTATGCATGTATGTGTATTTGTATGCCTGTCTAAAACTTTCAACAGAGGCGACGGGTTTTCACAAGATCTATATCGTTCGGAATCTCGACCTTTCGGACGACAAATATCGAAATATTGGTTAATTCTTTCACCCTCAACTGGGCACTTTTTAAGGGGGTATTTTTTTTCGCCGATTTGTTCGAAGGTCATCCTCTCTTTTCGATTGACTAGCCTTAATTTAAACCTCTGCCACTTCCCGTTTCGGGATAGATACAACAGCAACGAAGTCATGTTTTTATTCACGTTCAAGGTACGGGTAAGAGCCTGCCGACCTTCTACCACTCTTTTCTTTCTATTTTTTCTTTCTTTTTTCTTTCTATTTTTTTCTTTCTTTTCTTCTTTCTATTTTTTCTTTCTTTCTTTTTTTTCTTCTTATTTTTTGCTCAACGCACACCCCCAAACACCCGGACAACGCCGGGCACCCAGGCTAATAAACAATAAAACGAATTTTCTTAGAAGTTTCGAGGGGTTATTTTTTGGCAAATATCTTTTTACGCCTATACCTAAAAAGATGTTTACGAAATAAAACTCCCGATATTAAATATTCCCTCTTGCAAAAACGATTTGCCAAGTCCGTTAGGTCAAAAAGATGTTGTTATTTAAATAAACAATAAAACGATTAGTCGCGATTACTTTTGACTAATTCTTTAAAATGGAAGCTTTTTTTTTTTCAATCAATTTTTATTTTTAATATTTGTAAAACAAATAAATAAATAAATAACAAGTTTATTTCTTTATTATTGAAAAAAAAAAGAATTTTAGCCGAAAGATTTTTTTTTTTCGTTTTTTCAAGTTAAATTTTATAAGTGACCTTTTTTAAAATTGGATTTTGTAACAACATAACACTAGAAGAATACATCCCTAAAGACTGAAACACTGTTTCTAATCTCTTTTGGAGGAACTAGTTTTTTTCATATTTAAAACATTAGTGTCTAACTGCTCTCAACGGGAGGCAAGTAAATAACTATTATTTTTTAAATTCTTTTTTTCTTTTTCATTGTTTTAATAATATTGTATAAAGTTCCGTTTTACGATAGCTCGACTTGGGATAATTTCTCAAAAATAAAGACAATGTGTTCTACTTGTCCAACCTGTAAAAGGTGTTTATTACGAAAGCCATTCTCAGCATAATGGGATTGAAAATAAGAAAATGCTTTTCGGAATTTCACCCGAAATCCCTCCATGTTAAGAATTGCTTTCGAAATAAGCATCATCAACCTTCTCGTGTTAAGAACCAACAAAAGCACAGAAAATCATATTTTTAAAGTTTTCTCAGGCATTTTATAAATCATCATATTAACGATTACTGACAGTTTTTTTTAATTAAACTGGAATAAAAAATACTTCAACTAAATCAGAAATAAACCCAAAAGCGTTTTCTTATTAAGCTTTGATTGTTGTAACATCAACTATATTCTAAAACTTTGAAATAAAAAACTTAGAGCAAAATTTGAAATATCTCGCAACACATAAACGGTTGTATTTCTATTTATTTTGTTTACTTTCTGGTTTAAGAGAGAATATTTGTAAATAGTTTATTTTTGCAAAGATCTTTATATGTGAAGCTAAAAAGATATTTGCCAAAAGTAAGCTCCCGATTAAAATTTGTGAGTAAATTCATTGTGTTGTATATTTTACGAATGCAACAGATATTTACGATATTTTGTCGCTGACAAACCCAGTTGCTCATCCGTGTAAAAGTTGCGTTAATAGCTAACTAGCAACAGGAGCAAATAATCGTACCATTTAGTCGTACAATTTTAGTAAACCCTCCGATGTACGATTAAAATAAGGCACGACTAAATTGTCCAATTCGGGTCCTGCTGATTCAAGCAAGTTTATACGTGGTTTTTCTATGACAAACAGCAGGAGCAGTCAGTCGTACAATAATGTGGTCCCGGGTTGCACTAGCTTACACCACTGCATTTATATTTGCTCTCTATCGCCACCACAACAGTGTGGTAACTATCTTTAAGAGCATATCTGAGAAAATTGACCACATCCTGTCTGCTCATACTTCGGCTAACATTCACATTTGCGGTGACTTCAATGTCCATAATGTGGAATGGCTGACCCACTGAAATAAAACCGATGACGAGGGGAGGTTGTGTCATGATTTTGCGATTGCCTATGGCTTCACTAAGATTGTCTACGAACCCACCAGCGTGGAAACAGCTGACTGCATAAAACAGATAAACTCGAACAAAGCCCCTTGGCTGGATGGCATCCCTGTTGAGCTGTTGATACATGGTGGTGTCAATGTGCATTGTGTGGTCCACTCTTTGATACTGTCAGTATGGCAGGGTAACCCGGTTGCCCAAGATTGGGTAGATGCCATCTTGGTTATGTTGTACAAAGGAAATGGTACAAGGTCTGATCGTGGAAATTATCGAGGTATTTCGCTGCTGAGTGCGATTGGAAAGGTATTTACACGGCTCTTGTTAATTCGATTGGAAAAGTATGTATGTTCTAATATCCTGCCGGAATCTCAGTCTGGTTTTATAGAGGTGGGGGAGGAACTGTGGATATTGTGTTTTCTGCTAGACAGCTCTTGGAAAAATGTATTGAACAGCGTATGCCCCTTTGCCAGGTTTGTGGGCTTAACCAAAGCGTTTGACACAGTCAACCGTGAGGCTCTCTGGAAAGTGCTGGATAAATTTGCATGTACACCTGCTTTTACAGACAAGTTCAAGCAACTTCATCGTAGGATGAAAGGTTGCGTCAACTTCAATGGTCAGCTTTCGGAAGAATTCCCCATTGATAATGGTGTGAAGCAGGGTAATATAGCTGCACCAACATTATTTTCGCTCTATCTGACTGCTGTGCTCTGGTATGGTTTCCACGATTGCGATATGGGTGTTTATATTAAATTCCAAATGACTGGAAAAGTGTTCAACCTCAGAAGATTCCAAGCCAAAACACTTGTTAGTGGTGGACTTGTTAGGGAACTGTTATATGCTGATGATGCTGACCTGGTAACACACTCCCCAGTAGATATGCAACTAGTGATGGATCTCTTTACAAATGCTTGTACCTGCTTCGGACTGACAGTTAACATTAAGAAAACTAAAGTCAGGTACACCCCCGCTCCCGATGATCTGTATGTGGGACCTTATATCTTCCTGTGTGGAAAGAGGCTTGAAGTCGTAAAAAGTGTTGTCTACCTTGGGAGTGTCTAATCAAATGATGGCACTCTTAATGCGGAAATAAGACAGAGAATCAGCAAGGCATCTGATGCTTTTGGAAGGTTACAAGATAGAGTCTGGTTTGACGGTGATCTAACTCTGACAACTAAAATTTCAGTATATCAAGCATGTGTAGTACCATTCCTACTCCACGCATCTGAAACTTAGACCTTGTACCGGTCACATATAGAATTGCTCGAGAAGTGCCATCAGCACTGCCTTAAACTAATTCTTGGTTTAAAGTGGTATAGCGTTGCCCATGATACATATGTCTCAAAAAAGGCCAAAACAACCAGTATTGCTACCATTGTTATTAAGAACCAGATGCGTTGGGCGGGTCATCTTATCCGGCTTGAAGACTATCGACTCCCCAAAAAGTTGTTCTAAGGTGAACTCTTTCTTGGAAAAAGATCCCAGCACAAGCCCAAAAAACGTTTTCGTGGTAGCATCAAGGAGAGTCTGGTGAGCTTTCATATTCCTGTTGACAGTTGGGAGTCCCTAGAATATGATCGCGAGCAGTGAAGGACACTGATATACAGGGGTGCAGAACACTTTGAAGCAACCAAAATAGACCGAGAGAAGCTTAAGAGAGAATGTAGGAAATGCCAAACCTTGCCGCCCATCCATGGAGATTTCTGGATCTGTAAGGTGTGTGATCGGGCTTTGATGTCTAAGGCATATTTTGTTAATCACATGAAAGCCCACGATAATACAGGTTCCGCTGCTGTTAGTTTCACATAAATCAGTGAACGTTTTCAGTGTCATGTCTGCTTGAGAGTGTGCAAGTCGCTGGCAGGGCTAAAAAGTCATCTTCGGGCAGATGAACTTTTAGTTACTGAGGGAGTGGCTCTCGTCTGACAAGACGTTGCAATCATCATATATATATATATATATATATATATATATATATATATATATATATATATATATGGTAAATATTTTTGGATTTTTAATTTCATAATATTTTAAAGAATTTTTTTATAATATTCAAAAATTAAAGTAGTAAATCCGAGTGTCGAATAAAAATAAAAAAAATATTCGGAGGCAAAATGAAACGAATTGTTTATTAAAGCATAATAATCACTGGATTTTAGTTATTCTGAAGTATACATACACACACACATATACATATGTGTGTATGTGTATATATATATATATATATATATATATATATATATATATATATATATAATGGCTTGATATAAAGTTAAAATGCAAAAGTCAATATCATTATTCACGCGTGCTTTAAAGAGAAACATATATTTCAGACACACGTATGTTTGTTTGAATGCGTTGAATGTTTTAATATGAATATACTTTCGACGAAATTGTTAAACGATACCGACATATATATACGTATACGGTTGGATTCAAAGATAAAACATAAAATGAAAGAAGTGGGGAAATAGCAAATTATAAAAGTTCTGTTGGAGTGAAACAATGCTTCATTTGATAGTTTTTATATAAAAAAAAACATGAATATAAATGGATAAAAAGAACGGAATTTAGGACGTTGTTAAACGTAAGGAAAGAGAGTTTTATATATCAGTAAAGATCGCGGTGCGAAGAAAAGGGAGAAATGCGGCCTACGTGCATTGCCAGAAGCTTGGTGAAAATTTGGTTTATCATATATATATATATATATATATATATATATATATATATATATATATATATGGGGGTGGGGGTGTTTGTGTGTGTGTGTGTGTACTTGTCTGTGCGTGTGTGCAGTCGTTTGTGTTTGTTTAGTTATTCAGCAAATTTACGTATGCTTAACTAAATAGAAAATAACGTTTACGTTACATGGCTATCGGCGACCAAGATTATCGATTTGTATTAAGACATTTACAGCGTATTCGACTATAAAGTTGTTTTAGACGGGCACACATGAGTATAGGCTGTCCAGAATCCGTACAAGTATAGTCGTTTGCGTTTAAGTCTTTATTCTATTTGATGGTGTCTAATTGTTCAGTACGATAATGCACTCAACAATAAATCAAATATAAACGAATGTACGAATCTAAGAGAAAGTCTTCTTCGATTTTCCTATGCTACATTGAATAAGGTTCATTCTCAATATATGTTTATGTGTATGTTTCAAGTCTCGGATAGCAACTGAATAAAGTAGGGAGATATGATCCCTTAAGTTTTCATTAAAACATATCGTTCACACCAAAGATAACTCTGATATACATAATATAAGGCATCTTCTTTCTAATTATATACATTTTAACTAAAGTGAGAAGGCACTGGGGAACTCGCTTAAAGGGTTAAATCACTTTTGTTTAAAACCTTTTTATCATTTACAAAATATTTACTCAGGAGGGATTAATTGGGCATGTAATGAACCCGTTGAAAACGCATGTACCAACATCGTCATGACAAGTATGTAAACGACCAAGCCGGTATACGAGGTCATGTCACGGCGGAGGAGAAGGGAAAGGATAGCGCAAGGAACAAGAAATTACGTGAACGGCAACACCAAGACGAAACATATGCCAGCGAGAGAGATTTTAAAAATCTGCGTGAAACGAAGATATTTGTAAAACCAAGATGGAGGTGTAGTTTGGAAAGTACAATGAATAAGTGCCTTTTATTTTAACTAAAAACAGCCGAGTAAAATTTATTTATTTTTTTTTTTTTTGCCCATTTGTGAATGCCTTTGTACAAGTTTCTGGGTCTATTTAAAAGGGTACGGAATATTATACGGAACTGTTAAAAGGGCTGCATCCCGTTACAATGGTAATGCTTTAAGCCAATTTCGCAAGCATCATCTTTTTCAATGTCTACATAACACACGTATAAATATAGCTGGTTCTTTGCAAAAAGCATCTGATTGATGCATATATTTTTATAAGTTCAACGTCAAAATTGTATTGAACTCTAACACTTGTTATCTAAGTCGAATAATTCATGACTGGAGTAGCGAACTAATTTCAAAATCCAAGTGATCATATTCAATTTCATTCATAGACATGTTAAGAACCGAAGAACAAAATTGTCAGTATCTTATTTTTTTTTTTTATCAAAATCCGTATTTTTTTTTCAATTATGTCTTAGTTCAACCAATTGCAAAGCAATGATGCAAGGAAACATGTATATGTGTATGCTTTTATGCCTACTTCGTGTTATTATATCGTTCTACGATATGATATATTAAATTTTCGCTAGTCCATTGATGTTAAGTAACGTTAAGAATGATTAATATTAGAAGCGTGGTGAGTTAGAAATATCAGATACGACTGAATGCACGTTGTGAATTTAATATTTCTTAGAAAATTACACATTTAAAGAAAGTCTGTCGAACCCATTCACGGTTTGTGTCGCACAATGTAAAGATAGAAGATTTAATCTGTGCTCGTATACCGTTGAAACTGAGTGCACGTTGTAAATGTATGTTTTATTGTTTTTGCTCTCTTTGTGTTTCATTTGTGTTTTCAAAATCCTATTTAAAGAATTGTATTACATACTGTTCTTTATCGTCAAAACTGTAATAATATAATGAAGGAGTTATAGTACTTTGCTGATATCAAATAAGCACGATGTTATTAAATATATTGACGTTCCATATCTCTTTATTTTTAATTTTACGGTATTTATCAGTTTTCTCTCTTATTAGTTCCGATGAAATGCTTTTACCGCTTGTTTTTATTGGATTGAAAATAGTTATAAGTAATGTATTTTTTTATTACGTTTTCACCCCGGACAAGGCACGGTGCAACTTTGATGAAGGAGGCTACTATCTGGGACAAAATTGAAGGGATACGATGTAAGGAGTTGAGTAGCAAGATGTCTATTTACATTATGTTTTAACTTCTGCCTATACAGTCTGGGAAGCAAGAAGCCGGAAGGGAATTCCTTAGTCTAGTAGTTTTAGGAAATAAACTATTAGAGTACAATGATTTCTGACACCTGAGGATCTCTACTGTGTAAAGTTGAGATTTTGCTGCTTGTCAGATTTGCCGGGGATATTCACATCGAGGGGGTACAAGGGTTTGTAGTTCGTCAGAACATCTACCATTAAAAAAAACAGGCACAGCGATGCAACATATTGTCGATTAGACATAGGTGGCGGCCTAGTCGACAATTCAACCCCTATTAGGTTGGCGACTCACTTTTGTCTAGGAGTGAGAGGCTAGTAGCAGATGCTACATGATTGAACGGTGGACTTGTAGAGGTACCGGATGTTTTCAGGCGCAAATAACTTTCTAGCACGGTATGGAGAGCTCAAATTCCTCGCACCAGCCGCGGCAATACCCTCGATGTATCTTTGTCAACTAATGTTTCCTGTGAATATTACGCCTAGGAGTTTCAACGAAGTACTTTGACGTATTATATCATTAGTCATAATTATTTAAGGAGGAGTCTTATAATTGCTAAAGGAAACAAGCTTAGTGTTGACAGCATTGAATGTTACAATCCATGTATGTCCCCATTCCACTACAAACCGGATAAATAATAAAAGGCGATCGATCAACCCCCTGAGTCACACCCGCATTTTTATCATATAGTCTTGACGTATGACCATCGAAGACTACTTGGATTCTTCTCTTATTTTAAAATGATTTAATTATTTTAAGTATTTGTCCAGTAATACCATATGATCTGATTTTCCTTAGAAGACCATAGTACCATACTTTGTCAAAAAACTTAGATATATCTATGGCTACTGTCCTACATTGCCCTGCTCTATCCAATACATGGTATATATGTTCAGAGATTGCAGTTACGATATCTGCAGTAGAACGAGCTTGCCTTAATCCATATTGATGGTCGGACAGAAGTTTAGCCCGTGTAAGATGGTGGAATAGAGCTTGATTAACTATGAGCTTAAATACTTTTGCAAAAAGAGGTAGAGGGCTAATGGGAACGCTAATTTTATGTGCCAAGGTTTTTCGCCAAAATTTTTCGAAACTGATACCACAGAAGCAGGTTTTTTAGCAGTCAGGAAAGCAAGATTCGTTAAGGCATTCGTTTGGGTTGAAGAGAACTGGAGCAACCTCAGCGGAACGGTTTTTAATAGTACACCCTGGATGAGATCAGGTCCAAATGTTTCTGAGATATCATGTTTTTTTTTTTATATAATATCATGTACATGGAGGTGATTTTAAGATCATCTAATTTTGTTACGTCCGCTAGAGAAAATCAGAGAGGAATTAGTTTGCTGGTTCCAATGTAGAGTTCAAGGAAAACTGACAAGCAAGCCTGTTAGCGTTCTCAGTTGTTGTGCAAACCACCTCATGAGTTATTAATGCAATTCGGTGAATGAAGCTTGATATACCTTGTGATAAAGTTCATTTACACACACATACACACACAAATATATATATATATATACATATTAATATGTATATATATATATAACAAAATTAAGTAATCAAATAATATATATTTAACAAAGATAACTTATCGAGATAATCTTTATCTGTATTAAGAAGAGCAATTAAATATATTACATAAAAGATTAGAATGAGAGTGTCATATAAATTTAATATATTATCAGTTTATTAAGGAAGTAAAATAAAGAATATCATGACATTTGGAAGCTAAATGCTTCTCATCAGAAAATGAGAGAGGCAAAATGGTACAACACGTATAATATAGATAAACACTTACTAAAGAACATTTATATTTGAAATAAACGAAGTATACATTAAGATATATAAAAGGTTGCATGAATACAAGAAATACACACTTTAAGTAATCAACATCCTAAAAATGTTTAAATACATCCACATTTTTATACAATTTAAAGTGAACTACTTAGAATGGGGTTATGAACAGCAAAGAAAATGGCGACTGTTTAAAAGTCCAAAGAGCAAAGAGGTGTGGGTGAATCAAGTCTTAGTAAAATCTTTGTAAATCTTGGTTAAATTCTGAAAGTTCAGCTTGTGTTTATTTTTCCAAACAAGACATAAGTTAATAACAAAAGGATAAAGACGAAGAGATTCGATTTTAATTAGTACATCAGAGTAACTAAAATTTATATTTTATGTATATAATATAAAGATTGAGTTGGCATTTTACAAAATTGCATATTCTCTTGTTAATGGTTACAAGCTTATCTATAAATTCTCAGATTGTCTTTATCTTATATGATACCTTCATTTATATGTAAATTTGATAAAATCAATTTAGTCATTTATATAATTATGAGAAAGCTTCTTAATCATTGATAGCTATGTTTAATGACACATTACCTTCAAGTACTTCGTTTAAACTCCTCGGCTTTACAATCACAACGAACATGAGTTAGAGCAGATTCATTAAATTCATTGTCAAGACTGGTGCGAGGAAGACGTCCTCTTTCTTCCGTGATTGAAAGTTACTAGCGCTTGAGAGTATTCTGTTCCGCTACAAGACAACTATTCGCCTATGTATTGCGTATTCTGGCCACATTTGGGCTAGTGACTTTGCTACTTGACTCTGACGCTAAGACAGGGCTCAATAGAGAGTCGCCAACCTAATATATTCCGCATTATTAGTCAGGCTCCATCATATGTTCAATCGCAAAATATTGTACCCCGTTTTCCTGTTTTACAAGTACTTTAATATTAGGTGCCTCAACGAACTACAAGTTCTTGTATCACCTCGACGTAAAACCCAACGACAAACAGCTAAATCTTTCTCCAACACAATTTTTGCACTGCGTGTGGAACGTAATTTTATTTTTAAATCTAAAGAATTCTATTTAAAAAACACAAAAAATAATATAAATGTATTTTTAGTCTTACAATTTGGGCTCGTTTCGTTATTTAAGCGCCTTTTTATATAAACCACTAATATTTGTACTCTATAAGAAAACGTTAAGAAAAATAGAAGTTTTTTTTTTCCTGAAATACGAATGCTATATATGTGTGTATATTTTTTAGCTTAAGATTTAATCTATGTAAACGAAAATATTTGTATGAATTAACAAATTGTATGTTATGAAAATGTTCCGGTTGTCAGTTCAGTCATAAGTAAAATAAAAGGTCTAGTGATACATAAAGCTGTACAACTTGAATACTCTTCTATATGTAGATGTAAATAGTTCGAGATTCTCATAGGGTTACCTACTAGAAGAAACTCTCTAAAGTCAAAGAATATGCGATTATCAGAACGATGCATGAACTGAGATGAGAAAATGCTTTCAAAATACATAACAGTTTTTTATTGTTTCATAAAGACTAATTACGACGCGATTACAAAGTAAAAAAAACATATGATCCCACAACAACTATGAAGCAGGTCTTGGATGAAGATTGTCTTAATTCCCGTTTGAACATTTTTACTGAACAAAATTTCTGTCTCTGCTATTAAATAGAAGGAACTTTGTCTGTATGTGTGAGTTCCTTCCTTATAGGCCAGGATATTTTTTTAAATTTCGCACGAAGGTGCTTTTTGTAGCTGGAAGTATTCTTATGTCGGTTTTGTATCGGGATGCTTCCGATAAATATCGATAATCGATAATCAAAATATCAGATTAAAGAATAGTCACGAAAATCAAAAAAGAAGTCGTTTTCGAAATAAGGTTTCTGTTCAGATCACAAATGAAACATGATACTTGAGTTTTGGATTTTAAACTTAAGGTCGGGCTATTATTTACAGATATTTTTATCAAATCAAAAGTAGATGTGTTACGATGCAGTGTAGAGTAAAATGTATTGTGAACTAAGGAGGTGTGTGACGCTTATCTCCCAAAACACATACTAAAATCTTTCGTTGCTGATGACACGACCATCTATGGCAACACATCAAAGGCCGTAAATGACGAGGTTCTCTCTGATTCTCTCTCTCCTCTGATTTTGAGCGTGTGGTAGAGTGGGAAAAGAGGTGGCTGGTTACCTTTAATCCATCCAAGACCAAGCTCCTATCTTTACATCATAAACGCTCTGATCCCCATCTGGCATCAATTGAAATGGATGGCTCTCGTCTGGGGGAGGCCCCAGGTTTTGATAAACTTCTGGGTCTGTCCTTTACTCCTGATCTTAAATGGAACACATACATCAAGTCTGTGGCCAAAGTCGCTGGAAAAATGGTGGGATCCTTCTACCGCTTCAGAAGATATCTCACTTCTGATGCAATTCTCTATCTATATAAGAGCCAAGTACGTCCAAAGATGGAGTACTGCTGCCACATCTGGGCGGGAGCTGCTAAAAACTGCCTATCCTGCCTTGACAGAGTATACTTCGTGGCATGGTGGGGGATGCCCTTTTCTCTACCCTGCTACCTCTTTCTCACAGAAGAGACGTAGCTAGCCTGTCGTTTCTCTACCGTTATTTCCCTGGCAAGTGCTCGTCTGAGCTCCAATTTCTGGCCCCCCTCGCCAATCTTTTTTCAAAAAAACACCCGACTAGCTGAAACCACCGTCAATAATTTTCCCCACTCCCTATCTGTGCCTTAATCAAAACGTAGATTCCATGAATAAAGCTTTTTTCTTAGAACTGCACGCCTGTGGAATTCTGTTCCGCTTGCCTGTTTCCCTCCCGACTTCAACCTGGATGTCTTTAAGTCCAACACAAACAAATTCCTGATGAACCGCCCCCTTAAGTAATGACACCTTACCAATTCTCCAATACTATTGCTACACTATCCCTTTGATTACTGTGCACACAATAATCCTTATCCCCGAGTGGCCATTGGGCCTTGATAAGTGGTGAACTCCATGTAAAAAAAACACTACAGGAGTCCCTAACTAGAGCAGTCAATCGATTTGATTGAGATTTCACTGATTTCAAAAACAATATAAGTATGAGAGTGTACACAATTTCTTCATCCTCATTCAATCCCGAACAACTTCTTGTCTCCATGCTAGTAATTGAATATTTTTTCCTAATAAAAACTAATAATAATTAATATAGCATTTACGCAATAATTCTTCTCTTTTATCAAAAATTTGATTCATCCAAACATGATCCGGATGTTGTTGTCGAGAATCAGATGATTCTTATTGGAATCTGTTTCACCGATATTGTTTTCGGTTAGAATTAATTTAAGAACGACTAAGTGGAGATTGCTGACATCTTTAAGTGAAAATATTTCCGTGTAACGAACTGGATTAAAACTTGGTTGTATGAGATGAGTATTTACGTAGATTATAATTTACTGTTTTCCACATACTGGATCAGCGTTTATCAAAAATGGTCTTTCGCGAAACATCTGTTTAGAAATATTTACCATACAAATTAAAACTATCCGCAAAGAATAGAATTTCTTATCATCGTGTATTCTTTTCGATCAGTCGCGTTATATCTAAGTATATGCATATTAATATACAAACCTTTGTATTTTTAACCATTTTATTATATAATATACACGCTATTACATAAACATATTTGTTGACCATTATTTTTCATCACATAAACTACTACGCTAACATTTAAGTATGCTTTGAATTGAACAGTTTTTATTTTTCTTCGCCATTATTTGGCAATTTTACAAATTGTATTCTACAATTTAGCAAATATTTCCGTTGTATCCTCTTAGTATGTTTAAAACAGCAGAAAGACTGAAACTTTTTTTTAATGAGAACCAGATCATGGCACTATATACAAAAGTTGTTTGTTTAAATGCTACAAAATTCAAACATATATGTTATTTTTATCAATAGATAATATTTTCTAATTGGTGTTTTATTTTGTTGTGTGTACATATCTGCTAGTAGTAAAACGGTTAGTACTAACACTCGACTAGCTACACCCACTATATACGATTTCCGCCACTCTCTATCTCTCTTTTAATCTAAACGAAGAGTCCGCGAACAATGCTTTTTTGGCAGAACTGCTCATGTGTGGAACACTGTTCCACTGGCCTGCTACCCGTTTGAATGCAACATAGTAGCCTTCAAATCCAATGTAAACAAGTTCTTGTTAAGCTACACCCATACATTATCAAATACTACCCAATTTACACTATTAGAGATTACTATACTATCACTATTACATGTATCATAGGGGCACTGCATTATGTCATGCCGTGAGCCATGAGCACCAATAGTCTTGCGGTATATGTCCCTCTTCCGGCTTTAGAGTATATACAGTGCCTTCTACTACCAAATAGCCACCGATTTTATTGGGGACAAGATCCAACATCCTCAAAGATAAAAATGCTATTAACAATATGCAGTGCATGCTACTTAAATGTATTCTAAGTTATAAAAATAGCCTCTATGTGGTCGATATCTCTACTTATATTAATCGATAAATCTTATCGCATCTAAGAAAATATTGATTTATGAACTTAGTTTAATAACACGGATCTGAGTTACATATTTTATTCTAAGTAAACTTGCGGCAGTTTATCCCACGTGACCATATTTATGTATGCTACTTTACTCAGTTATATATAAATTGTCTCACTTTTAATATCTTTCATGTGTATTCTGTGCAGTTTCCCCTATATACCTTATATTGTAAATATATTAGGTAATATTTATATATCTCTATAATCTGTATAATTAATTGAATTCAATTTTGCTGTCGGTATCTAATCACGAAAGCTTTTAAAACAGGTGCTATATAGAATTCAAATATAGTATTCTAATATGAAATGACAATGTAGAATTCTTATATAGAATTCCAATAAGGGATTCAAATGGAGAATCCCAGAATAAAATTCCTATATAGAATGCGAATATAAAATTCCACTCTAGGATTCCAATATAGAATTCTAATGTAGAATTCAAACATAGAATTCTATATTGAATTCCAATATTGAATTCTAACATGGAATTTCAATATAGAATTCCAATAATGAATTCCAATTTAAAATTCCAATATAGAATTCCAATATAGGAATTCCAATATAGGATTCTAATATAGAATCCATATGTAGAATTCCAATTTGCCATTCTAATTTAGAATTCCGACATAAAATTCCAATGTGGAATTCCAATTAAAAATTACAATTTAGAATTTCAATCTAAAATTCCAATATAAAATTTCAATATATTATTCCAATATAGAATTTCTATATAGAATTTTAATAAAGAATACCAATATATAATTCCAATATTACATTTCAATATAAAATTCCAATAAAAAATTCCAATATAACATTCCAATATAAAATTCCAAAAAAAAAATTCCAATATAGGATTCTAATATAGAATTCCACTAATAAATTCCAATATTAAATTCCAATGTAAAATTTCAATATTCAATTCTAATATGGAATTCTAATATAAAATTCCAATATCGGATTCCAATATAACATTCCAATATAAAATTCCAATAGAAACGTCCAATATAAAATTCCAATATAAAATTCCAAAATAAAATTCCAATATAAAATTCCAATATTAAATTCCAATATTAAATTAAATGTAAAATTTTGATATTAAATTCTAATATAGAATTCCAATATAAAATTCCAATATCGAATCCTAATATAAAATCCCAATATAAAATTCCAATATAAAATTTTAATATAGAATTCCAATATAAAATTCCAATATGATATTCCAAGATAAAATTTCAATATAAAATTCCAATAAAACATTCCAATATAGAATTCCAATATTACATTTCAATATAAAATTCCAGTATAAATTCCAATATATAATTCTAATATAAAATTCTCATAATTTCATGTTGTATACCACCCCGTTTGCAAAATAGTGATGCAGAGAAGAAGACACGGAAGCTTTAATTAAAATGGAAAATTTCATCAGCAGACCATACTTAAACCATCTTTACTTATTTTCGTTGGAAAATTGTTCATGCCATTATTTCATGTTTTTAGTTTATTGTATTTTCATTTTTTATTTATTCACTAAACATTGAGCGCTCTCTAGCGTGTATATTGGCTGACTTCAATACTATTTTAAAGTAATCAATATAATTGAAAACAACTGAACATTGTTAACTATTATCATGTGTCATTTCTTTATTCTATTATAACAGTTAATTCAACACTTCAAATTTATAGACAATTTGCATCAGTTAAAATACATTAAAATAAATTAAGTTAAAATTCTCACATATAAAACAGATTAAAAACTTTACAGTATATATATGTTAAGAATTATCCTCAAACACATTTTACTTTTATAGATATACAAAGTTGTTGTTGTATTGCTTATGATTTCTCAACTGTTTGCTTTTTTGTTTGTTTTTCATTGAAAGGATTTTGTTCTACTTACTTACCTAGATACAAAGTTATACAAAACGTCGATTTTTAATGTGGGCGTCAATGTGTTTTCTCGAAAAAACATTCTAGATTGGCACCAAAATTTGTCGCAAGTTATTTTTTCCACAAACACACAGTTTTTTTTATGTTTTTGCTACATACCATCGGTTTTTACTTAAAAGATCAGAGTAAAACAAAGTATCGTTTTTAATTTTAAATAGAGAACATGCACCTCTTCAGAATTGGAACAAAACTGCGACGGTCGTAAAGAATTTCTTCCATATCTGGACCCTTTTGTTTGCAATATTAAAGATAAGTCTTACATTAAAACATTTAAGAAAATCAACCCAAAAGACATAATCTTTAAATGTAAGGCATGTTTAATTTCAGAATAGTTGTCGATAGGTTGCTATTCTATACAAGTTTTTAAAATGATAATTTTACATTGGGTTGCTGTCCTGTACTTGTTCTGGACTTAATTATTTTGCAGGCAAAGAGAAAAACATCTCTTATTGAAACTAAGAAAAAAAAACTATGTGCTGGAATGCTAAAAGATTCAATTATTATGTTTTCATTCTGGTTTTTGGTTTGTTGATAACAGAACCTGGTTCAATTCCTATCGGCGGCGTTTATAAATAGAATGTTTCAACTTTTCAGAGTTCATACTCTCATAGTATATAAAGAAGATTGCAACACCACAATATTTTTTATGTAATTAGAAAGTTT
The DNA here is from genome assembly GCF_053919585.1 of Euprymna scolopes. Classification (NCBI taxonomy): domain Eukaryota; kingdom Metazoa; phylum Mollusca; class Cephalopoda; order Sepiida; family Sepiolidae; genus Euprymna; species Euprymna scolopes. The sequence goes on from NC_136491.1 coordinate 4,220,402, forward strand.
TCAACTCATGTTGAATTCTGTTCAAAAATAAACACACGCACACACACACACACACATATATATTTTTTTTATTCAATTTTCACCCCAAACAAGGCACAGTGCCACTTTGAAGTAGGGGGCTACTATTAGGGAATTAATTTGCGGGGTCATTATGAAGGGAGAAGAGTAGAAAGATGTTTGTTAACATTACACTTGAACTTCTGCATATCATTGCAGTTGGGAAAGCAGAATCCCGGAAGGGAGTTCCAAAGACCCGCAGTTCTGGGGAAGAAACTATTGGAGTAAAAGGCTTTCTTGCACCTAGGGATCTCCACTGTAAAGGGATGAGACTTAGTAGCTTGTCGGGTTTGTCGGGGGTAGTTACGTCGGGGAGGTACAAGTGTTTGCAGTTCGTCAGGGCATTCACCATTAAAGTATTTGTAGAACAGGCAGAGGGATGCAACATCTCGTCGATGGGACAGAGGTTGAAGCCTAGATGACAGTTCAGGACCTATCAGGTTGGCGACTCTTTTTTGAACCCTGTCCAGGAGCGAGAGACAAGCATCAGATGCACCAGCCCAGATGTGACAACAGTACTCCATACATGGGCGAATTGTTGCCTTATAGAGGTATAGGATACTGGCAGGCGTAAGTAGTTTTCTAGCACGGTAGAGGGAGCTAACCTTCCTTGCAGCAGCTTTGGCAATGCTCTCAATGTATCTATTCCAGTTCATATTCCCTGTAAACGTTAGGCCGAGGAGTTTAAAAGAAGTACTTTCAGGCAATGTGTTCTTGGCCATTGCTATTGGTGGTAGAGAAGGTTTCTTGTAGTTATTGAAGGAAACAAGCTTAGTCTTAGCAGCATTGAATGAGACCATCCATTTTTGTCCCCATTCCACTACGGATTGGAGGCTATCCTCTAGTGTTTCTGCCATTTTCTTGGATATGTGTTCATTTGTTTTCCCCTCATATCTGTTATAGAGAGTGGTGTCATCGGCAAATATACCCATCTCCGAAACAATATTATCAGGGAGGTCGTTTATGAATATCAGGAACAATAGAGGTCCAAGGATAGACACCTGAGGCACTCCCGCATTTATGTCATATTGTTTGGATGTACGTCCGTCGAGGACAACTTTGATTTTTCTATTACTTAAGAAGGATTTAATTACGTTATGAATTCTTCCAGTGATTCCATATGATCTAATTTTCCTTAGAAGACCATCGTGCCATACCCTGTCAAAAGCCTTAGATATATCAAGGGCCACCGCTCTACCCTCCCCTGTTTTATCCAATGAACGGTATATACGTTCAGAAACTACAGTTAAGATATCTGCTGTTGAACGGGCTTGCCTGAATCCATATTGTTTGTCAGTCAGGAGTTTAGCAGCTGTAAGGTGCTGGACTAGGACTTGATTAACTAAGGACTCAAATATTTTGGCGAAAAGCGGGAGGGGGCTAATGGGGCGATAATTTAGTGGGTCAGTTCTTTCACCAGAATTCTTGAAGACTGGTACCACAGAGGCGGTTTTCCAGCAGTCGGGAAAACAAGATTCGTTAAGGCATTTATTGTAAAGTTTGGACAGAACTGGAGCAACCTCGGCAGAGCATTTTTTTAATAGCACAGCCGGGATGAGATCTGGTCCACATGCTTTAGAGGTGTCTAGGTTTTTTATAATAGCATGTACCTGAGAAGGGGTGATTTTCAAATCGTCAAGTGTGGCGTCTGTTCGCAGAGGAAAATCAGGGAGTGAGTGGTGTACCGAGTTCAGTGTGGAGTTTGAGGCAAACCGACTGGCAAGCAGATTAGCCTTGTCAGTTGCCGTGCAAGCAACCTTATGGTTGTTTGTTAGTGGGGGAATAATTGACTGTCCATTATTAACTACGCTGTTGTAGATTTTCCAAAAATCCCGGGTTCCTAATTTCTGTGCTTCGATGCGCTTTCTGGTGGTTTCAGAGTAATCTGATTAGCTGTGTCTATCACTCTCTTACAATTATTTCTAGCTTCTATAAACTTCTGTTTATTTGAGCTGGACTTATGTCGGTTGAATCTGCGGAACGCATGCTGCCTTTGACAAATGGCAGCTGCACAAGCAGAAGTAAACCATTGGGGGGAGTGGGGCTTGCTATAGTATTTCCGTGCGGGAACATGTGCTTCAATAGCAGTTTTGAACCATTCAGTTGTCTCATTTGCACACTGTTCCGCTGGAAGAGTAAAGATATTTTGCCATGGGGCATCTCTGATGAGCTCCCTGATGGCTTCCCAATCAGCCTTTTTGTAATACCTCGTTGTTTTGAGTAGTGGGTCTTCAGTTTTAGGGCGAGAATTTAGGCTGATTTCTACCATTATCACAGCGTGATCAGCATTCCCGAGTGGGCTATGGGCATTTGTTGTACAGTCATTGGGAACCGTTGTCAGGAAAAGATCTAGAAGTGAGGCATGTTGATCGTGCTGGTCTGGGAAACGTGTCGGAAATGTAACCAATTGAGATAGGGAATGAGATATAGAGAATCTATATGTGGCGCTACCAGCTACGTCTGTGTGATTTGAGAATCCTAGCCAGTTACTGTGGTGGACATTGAAGTCACCAAATACATGTATTTGTGCGCTAGTATCGAGGGAGAGTGCTATATCTATGCTGTCTGAGACTTTGTTTATTAGGGTACAGTCTTGGTTTGAGGGAGAGCGGTAGAGAAAATACAAGTAGCTAATATTGTGTTGCATATTTAGTCTGAAGCACATAAAGGCCTGGCCCTCTGATTCTAGTTTTATTTCTCTAGTTAGGGGGAGGGTGTTTCGAATATAGACTCCAAGTCCATGCATATGTCTGTCCGAGTCCTTACGGTAGAGTGGGAGATAACCAGGCATGTTAAAGTGGTTAGAGGGAATGGAGGAGTGAAGGTTAGTTTCACTTAATGCTAAGATATCCGGGGTGTTTACAAGGAGAAATGACTCAACATCATCTAAGTTAGTTCTAAGCCCGCGGATATTAGTAAATGCACGCCTCAAGGGAGGAGGCAGGTTGGTTTTCTTTGAGTTTGGTCCTGGTTTAAACGTAACTTTTGCTTGAGCTGTCATTTCATTTTATTTTATTTAAAAGTTTCAGTTAGGGTGGATGAGTGAGGGGGTGCTGGACAAGTAGTTGTGCAGAATACCAGACATGCAATACAAGTAGACCATCAGCTGTCCTCACCCTCAGGATTGTGGCCTCAGGAAAGCCCACCGGGGATGAGTGCAGGGTCCCTTTCCATGCGCGACATGGCACTACAAACATCCCGATATTTTACAACTGTTGATGGAGCAGCCGCTCTAAGCGCTACCAAAGAGTTAGGGCTCCTGTACTATCAGTCGGAAACAGTAGCCAGGAACTGTCAATCCGGTACCCTCAATCCATTAGGCAAAGCCAGCCCAGTCCAACTGCACCGACATATATGGCACTGAAGCACCCCACTGTGTCCAGTTTAGGGGGATGGGATGTGGCGGGAGTGGGGAAAAGCGGCGTTCATTGCGCTAGTCAGGAAACAAGGTCAACCACTGGGTGATTCAGACGTCCCTGTGATAGTACCTCTACGCATGGCCAATAGGCAAAGAAGGAGTATGAAAGCCGGGCGATAGACAGAGTCTATCTCCTCCTTAAGCAGTTAAGGTTTGCCAACCGGTGATTTGTTTGAGTCACCAGCTCTAGGAAGGTTGTCGTCCAGGACTGAAGAGACCTCCCTCCCCTAGGTTTAGTTTCAGAGTTTTCCTTCTCCTAGACGGATGGCCTGGGAAGACCTACGGGTCCATCAGCTCCGAGAGGGTTCGCCCCGCGCCTGGGTCCTAATCCAGGTATTTCTGCGACCCCGCATGGGTAGTTAATATTTATTGGTTATTTAGGTTAATATCTCCTGGAAAAATCGGGCATTTAGGTTAGCTTCTACAGAAGATTTTCACTCCTCAAGTGTGGTTTAAAAAGGGCATTATTATGCTGTCCATTTTCATTTTTACTGAGAGAGGGTATAGGTAAAAATTCATGCAGTGGAAGCAGCTAAATTTGCTACAGTATTGGATCGAGAGAGACGAGTTAATGTATGGTTAGATATAGTTTTGTAAGTTTAGCAATGTATGGTTAGATATGGTTTAGTAGGTTTAGGAATGTATTGTTAGATATGGTTTAGTAGGCTTAGGATTAGGATAAAGTGTTAGAGTATGATCTACTTTCTATTAGAAATTCTGATTTGGTGCCCAAACCGGACATTTAGTAAGACTGAAAGATTAGATATGCTCAGTATAGAGACAAGAGAACATTTGATATGGAGTACAGTTATACCTGATAGATATAGGTTATTGCATATTCTGTAAGTATAGTTAAAGTATAGATGGATGGATAAGTAGTATTGTATACGAATGCATGGAATTTTAGACAATTTGAGTAAGTTGCCTTTAGACTACAACGAAGGAGAATTACTTCGCCTTTCTCTTAATATCCGGAAGTTTTTATTTCAATGAGTACCGGTTTAGTTTGTGTAATAATTATTGCAATACTATCTCTTAATAAAGAGATATTAATGGTTACTGTTCATTATAGATTACTTTGTTAATGTATTGGACTATGGCTAGTAAGTATTTACTTAGAAGCTTGGATTATGGGTTGGGAGTTATAATCAGGAGCATGCCTAGGAAATTTTAGGTGTTAATGGGTATCGATTTACGAGTTTGTTAGGGTCAAGGGCGGAGAGCAAGGACCCATCTAAGGTACGTGAGACGGATTAGGTTTAGTGTCAACTTATGAAATAGAGCAGTTTTGATTTGTTAGTGATCAGGAGAAAGAGAATGTAAGTAAAAAATAATAAGGTTTGTCATGCAAAACAGACAAGGCAGTCATCTTGGAGGTAAAGTATCTCTAGGAGGTACTTACTTAGTATACAAGCAGCAGTATTTTGTAGTTTTGAGAGGAATTTAAGGTACAATAGTTTCATGGCTTATTGCACAAGTCCCTAGTCAAGGTGAGGGACGATGTACTTATTCATTATATGTAATGAATATTACAAGTACATCATGTGAAATGAAACACAAATAGTATTTGGTTTGTTTATATCTTTACATTTAAATTTAAATCTGGGTATGTAAAATAAGGAATCTATCTATAAAAAATTTGTTCAAATATTTTTTTTAAGTTTGTGTAACTTAAGAAAAAGAAAAGAAATTGAATTTATTTTTATCTTTAAAAGGTGAGCATGTGAAATTAAAGCCATTTTTAATTTGAATCCTGCATTTTCATTCTAAAATAATATATATTTTGATCCTGCATTTCCATTCTAAAATAATGTATATTATATATATATATATATATATATATATATATATATATATATATATATATACGTACGTTTGTGCGTGTATGTATAGTTAAAAGTATTAGGTTGGTGCAAAAATAATGTCGTTTTTGACATATAGTTGAACATAATAAAGACATTATTTTTATACAAGCCTAATATTTATTTTTTATTTTGTTAATTAAAATTAAATCGAAGCAAAATAGAAAAGAGGAAATACTTGTCTAATTTTCGGTATATTAGAAAAAGTATATTGTGCAAAAATCAATTTTGATTTATGCGCGCCTTAAATTAAGAATATAAAAAAGTATTACAAAGAAAATGTTATCAAAAAAAGAAATTTCTCATTTTTTCATGCAGTTATATTTTATTTTATTTCATTTTTAGTAAAAGTTTAAACATGTGTTACGCATTACTATGTTAAAAATGTTAATGCAAACAAAATGGATGCAGTTTACCGCGAGTAACATACTATTGAGAAACTGGCACGGTCTATCCTTCCCTTGAGGGTAGATAGGACTCTGTTAAGCCGTGGTATGCACCCCATCTAATGATGACGTCACGATAAAAATATCCTTGATAGCCCTGGCGAAGCATCAAATATTCAGCTTCCGACAAGATTTTAATTACACTACAAACTCGTATAGTGAGTTCAATCTCAGCTATGGTCGTGCTGTCTAGATGGATTAACGTCTTTCTCGGGATATGTTTTCTATTTTTATAATATATATGGGCTTGAGAAAAAGTTATTTAAAGTAAAATTCCGACAAGTTTATAAGCAAAACATTTCAATATTATTTTTGCCGGTGTTTTTTTTTGGTTTTTTTTAATATATCGGCGATATTTTGTTCTGATGCTATTTAATTTACAATAATGGATTCTTCTTTACTCTATTTCTTGTGAAGGAATGTGTATTGTCTATATGCTTGGATCTTTGGTGAATTATTTTTTTCTGCGATAAAACTCTGCTGGCTTTATTAGCACAATTAATTACTACGGCAGTTTCAGTTAATTCTTGTTTCAAGACAGTCTTAAAATAGTTTAAGGTATAGCGCTTTTTGTGCAGAATGTGTAAGCGCTATAAATTCCACCTCACACGTACAATCTGCTGCTTTTTTATATTGCCATGAAATACTAGGCCCATTTTCTGATAGCCTAAAACAATATCCAGTTATACTTTTTCGATTTCATCGTCTCCCCAATTTGAATCTGAAAACCCCGGTGAAAAACTCTAGAGTTGTTAGTCATGTTTAGTTTAAGAACTTTTTCCGATCGTTATGTGTTCTACACAAGTCCTGGAGGTGACTGGTTGTCAGAATGTTCTAGAGTTGGAATCCACAGAGCAAATGATCCTTTCCGTGTTAACACGAAGGCACCATATGCAAAGTTATTACAGAAAAGGTTTAATATTTATGGAGCAATTCTGGTTTAGCAGAATGTGAATTAATTTGATTCATCTGTTCCTAGCAACATCGTTTATAAATAGAATCTCCCGACTATGCGAATAACTACCCCGATTAGAGTTCAAAATTATTGCAACAGGGGACTTGTTCGTTTTTAAATACTAAATGCTGATCTTTAATTCTTTTTTAATAACGAAGAAATTGTTAAGCTCTGTTTAACTCTTTCATTGACGGTCTTGATAATTTTCGTGATAGTTTTGTTGCTGTATAACATATGTCAGGTATCGTAACATTCATTAAGTTTATCCCTCGGTATAATTTATCGTCAATTATTTCAGATTATGTGTCTGTATTTTTATTGATGTCATTTTCGATCGGTGTAGAGCGTTTCTAAAATACTTGCATTTCAAACATTAATAGGATTTTATCAATGTACCATGATTGATTTAAATGATTCAACTTTTCGTAAATTAATTTTACTCCCAGAAGCCATGATATCTTGCCAGGTCGGGCATTTTGAATTTTTTTAAAAATTTAATCTGTTCTTAAAATCGATTAATATTATGTCAAAATTTGATGCGATTTAAATGTCATCGACTCCTAAAACTAAAAATAAAATAAATTATTGTCTTTGTTTGGGGTATAAAAACAGGGGTCTACTGGGCATTGTTTGACTTGTTGTTCAATCATTTAAGCATTAATTACTGTATTCCAAATTCGACTGCTCTGACTCGGACCGTACAATGATTTTTTAAAACATCTACACGCATTTTCTATTCATTTTCTAGAGGGATAATATCATTTTTTTTTAATTTTCTGGAGGAGTAATAGAATTTCTACACCCTATTGGCCTATTTGAATAAGCATTTTATGCGTTCCATTGATGGATGTTAAGTTTATAATGCGCTGCGATTTGCAATAAAATTCTTATTGTCGTCAGTTTTGTAGTCAGTGAAAACGTAGAAATATATGCTAAATCATAAATCTGAGGGCATCCCTCAGCAACAAATCTCGATTTGTACTGTTCAACGCCTGAAGCTGTAGTCTTTTTGTTCATTTTTTGGGAGAGGCACTACTGAATAGGTATTAATTTCTGTTTAAGATCTATTTCAATTGATATTTTTTATTGCTGACAATGTTCTGGATTAATTGCTTCGTAAAAAGCTTTTGGGCATACTATCCAAGAAATAGCAATAATCGACCTGATCGTCTTCCAAATTGTCGACCACAAAAGAAATCGTGTCGCCTTCTTGCGACTTCAGTACCAGCAGCATATCTGTCATCATTATTAATACCGTTGTCCTCGTCAACGGCGATTTCGTTGTTTTCATTTTATGAATTTAAGAAAATATATATTCCTCCTATTTTTCGTCTTCGAAAATAAACATGTCTTATAATTTTACACATACGATTCTTTCTATTTTATTTTTGTCTAGAAAGAAATACTAAGTAGGTTGTGCTCTTCTGGTCATACACAAGGAATATACGTTGACCAGTTAAGATATTAAATTGCTTTCTTATCTATAAGTGCGAAGCAAGTTGAACCAAATACATTTTGCTTAAATTTGGCTTTGTATCACAGAAAGCTTCATGTGTGGTTCTATGTAGTAGTTTGTTAAAAGACCGGTTACGTATATATGCAGCAGAAATTAGGGCATGCATCCAGTGATTTTAGGGGGTGGTCGATTAAGTGAGTAGACACTTTGCCATTTAAAATGTGTCCACCACGATATTTCCGTAGTTCCGTTTTTGTGAGGTGAGTTAGGGGTTGACTTTTAATGTTTGATACGATAGTTAATTAATAAAAGTTCAAAGTCTTTATTACTGAATTATGTGTCATTGTTAGAGAGGATACACTTTACTGCACTGTAGGGGCCATGCCAGCTAAGTTTTTTTTTAGTTACTAGCAAGGCATGGGACATGTTTTTTTTTAAGAAATAGACCATTATTAAGCCAAAATAATCGTCTGAAAAATTTAATACATAACTGAAGTTTTCTCTGTCACTCGGTTTTCACGGGACCGTTCAAATCACAATGTACCAGTAATAGGATTTTCGTGGCATTCTTGTCTGACATCTTGCTTTGGGAATTTGCTATTTTACCTTTGACGAACGTCGACGTTTGTCAGGTTTTTTTTAAGTTTTTATTATTATTCAGTCTATCACATTCAGCAACTTTTTGATATCTGCACTATTGCAGGGCCCAAGAATTTTATGCTATGTTTGTAAATCATGGCAGGTTTTTTTGATTGCTATACGCTGTTTAAATAATATAGTCTTCTATTTACTTTTATATGGAATGCAGTTACATTCGTGTACAACAGTTTTGATTTATTGGGACTAAAGTCTATATTTGCACCTAGTTTACAGAAAATTCATTTTGTTTAAATTTTGGGATTAGAAGACCGTTTTCAAGAATACAGAAACAAAGTTCGCTCTTATTATTCCTTAGCGATATTTTAGTATCGTCTTCCTTCAAAACGATACGGGCTATTCAACTTCCGTCGCCCAGCTCTATAAAATGACTGTGAGCGTTAAATTTGGGATCAAAATTGATAAAAACTTATTTCCTTGTAATTATACGGACCGTTGCACCAAAATAGACAAGAAAGCTGTTAGTGTTGAAGCATTAAACGTACATAAAAATAAAAATGTTCGCTAATGGAGCTCTCCACATTTTTAATGGAGTCCGCTCGAAATTTTTTAATTACATTGCAAACTCTTGTGACTGAGTCGCTCAAATTTTTTTTTTTTAAAGTTGCGAGTTTTATTTTGGGTAAACGTATAATTTAATTTTAGTGGTTTTAAGTGTGCATTTTTTAAATTTCATGGTATTTATAGATTCGTTTTTTTTTTTTCTCTGATAATTTTCTAAGTTTCCTCACAAATCCCAAGTGCTGCTTCGAATCGACTAAAAGTCATGGTATTTTCCTTTGGAGTTATCACGATGGAAAACGGTGTAAATAATTTGGCGACTCTCTAAGGACAATAGACATTAAGAGAGTCTCGCTAGACATTTCTGAATCAATTTGCTGTTGCTTCGGTGCTTATAACATAATCTGTAATCGTCTTGGATTTTGTACAATTTAGAGATGCCAGTTCGTTATATAAAGAGAAAATTTTGGGGTTTCCCTTCTATAAATAATGTTTTTTTTAATATGTTAGATGCTTTGCAGGCATGGTTCAAGGCTTATCGTAAGGTAGATGTCTGTCATAGCACAGTATTAATTACGCAAATACTATTGCATTCTTTTTAATAACCTAAGGGTCCTTCCTGTTTTCCAGCTTGCGCGTGAATTAATTTGTGTACGTTTTCGATACGTAAATATCCTAAAAATTTCACTTGCCCAATTCAGATTTTTACTCTGATACATCGAAATAAAGTCTTCCGCTGGGCGCATCACCTCTTGAATTGGAAGGCATGTTAAATTTCAGAAGCGTACTCGCTTATGACGCTATTCTATACAAGCCCTTGGGATAAAAAAATTCATCGGGTAGCTGTTCTGTACTGGTTCTGGACTTTATTATTTTGTAGGCAAAGAGCAAAATATCCTTCTCGAGTTGAAACTAAGAAATTATTTGCTGGAATGCTAAAAGATTCAATTTTTGTGGAGCAAGTCTGGTTTCTGATTCGTTAATACCAGAACGTTGTTCAATTTTGTCCGTCTGTTCCGCAGCGTTTATAATTAAGATCTCCCTATTTTCAGGGATCATACCCCCATACTATATCAGACATATTGCAACCTAAATAATAAATTTAGGTAGGGCTGAACAAAAAAATGTGTTACAGATAAAATATTATTAAGGCAAATAGATCACGCGTTAATCTAATAAGTAAAGACATTCAGAAAAGCATTAGAATTCAAGAACAAACTGTATATTTATTGATATTTTTAGTACGGAAACTATCATTTCTGCGCTTATAACGAAAGTCCAGTTGTAATGCGATCGTTATATTGCTAAGTCGGATGCGATTTTGTGCATTAATATCTCGCAAGGAAACAAAGGAAATAATTTCGATAAGAGTTTTTTTTTCCTGTTGAAAGAAAAGGCATCTTTTATCTGTTGTTTCTAAACTAAGCCGCTTACTCATATATACCAATATTATAGCGGCAATATTGTTGCATTTCAACTTTTCCATTCGGAATCCATTAACACTTAAGTTTTCCAGCTATAACCAAATGTAAGGTTACGAATTCGTTCCACCGTATTCGATCGTCCGAAAATCTTGTATACATTTCGGTGGATAAACGTGTCTTGCATTTTGTTTGAAAGTTTTTTTATCGTCCGCCACGTAGTTAAAAAAATATCTGTCGTGTCCACACGTGCTTCATCGATATCATGGCGTTCGTAGAACTACTTAATGACTAAAAATTATATTAGAGTTCGTCGATCCTTTGGAGCAATTCTTTTCTTGCAAAGGCACTGATGAGTTAATTTTTTTTTTCAGTGGTAGAATGGATGGTAGCATGTACAGGGAGTTTCTAGCGAAGAACCTTCTGAAATTACTACATGACATGGTCGGAATTCCATTCTCCAAAAAACAATAATTCCAAACATACGGCAAATTTACAAATGAATGCTTATTAAATAATAGACATTAAATTTTATATTAACCATGTAAGATGCCTAGACACTAATTTCATAATTTACATAACTGTTTTTTTTTTCAATCATTATTTTTGATTGAGTAACAGAAGACATATCATGTTCTTTCTTGAATGTATTCAGTAAATTTTATTAGTGTTTTGTTGATCACATAAATAAGTGCTTTTTTTTCGCATTCTTTTAAAATAAATAACTTTTATGTCTTCATTACTGTCCATGTATTGTCGATATTATGAAAATAATTAAAAGCATAGAAGACAGATAGAAAAGTAAAAAAAATAATTAACTACACATTTCTCTTCCTTCCTGTAACTTTTTATTCCCGCGACGAATTTCTGCCACTCCTCTCTCTCTCTCTCTCTCTCTCTCTCTCTTGTTCTCTTTTTTTCTCTCTATCTCTCTCTTACACATGCTCACATTAACACAAACACATATATACATATTCTCTCTCTCTCTCTCTCTCTCTCTCTCTCTCTCTCTCTCTCTCTCTCTCTACGTCAGCTGCGCGATTGCAAACAGAGCTGCGCCAATATTGTCTGTTCATGGAATGCGGAATAATCATTTTACGCCTGGATGCGTAAAATAACACATGTTGGAAAATATATTTCATGAGAAAAAAGACACCAATATTGAAAAAAGTTATAATTCTATTTCTGTCACGCATATATCATTCAACCAAGGTAGTGGTTGAATATATGCTTAAGTCCGAAATTGAATGAATCGAGACACATTCAAACCCCCACCACTAATTTCTTTCGCAACCAAATTTCAAACAGGTTATATATTTGGATAGAACACCTCATTAGCTACATTTTGAAAAAAACAATTTCGAAAATTGGTTCAGTAGAAAAAAAGTTACAACAAAATATGTGGGTTCACAAACAGGAGAGTAAGTACATAAGTGACTAACGCTTTTTTTTATTTTGCATAACTTTTTTTGTATATAAATATTTTTTATTGCGATTCTGCCAATATGACATGTTAGCGTAACGGTTAGAGTACCGGGGGTTTGTGGAAAGATTTTAGGTTCGATCCTGTGTATCGTTTTTTTTATAATTAAAAACCGAACTTTTTTTTAATAACTAATATTTTTTTAAACTCTCCTTATGATTTTATAGCAAAAAATAGTGAATTTATCGATTAAAAACATAAGTGAATTCTATGACATACATATTCTTTGAATGAACTCAAATTTTTCGTTATCACATTTGATGAAAAATGTAGTCCCATTTTGGCAATGCGTCTGACCAATGATGCTTTTGAACCCACGACCAGCACTGCGATGTCATCAGCAGCAGCCTGGGCATAAATGTTCCTATTTTTAGACTCCTTTAAAAGAGGATTCAGCATACAGTTCCATAGTAAAGGTGATAAAATCCCACTTTGGGGGTTTCATTTAACTACTTCCCTTTTAACAGTTACCCTCAGTAGTTCTACTTGAACTGTTCTGTGCCTCACCATATACTCAATCCATCAGATGAGTACTGGTGGCACATTGAGTTCTCGTAGCGACTTGAACATACTACTGAAGGGTATGTTGTCAAAAGCTCCAACGATATCTAAAAAGACACCGAGTTCCATCTTCTTTTTTGTTAGTTTACGCTCTATACAGATCACGAATTCATGAACCGCAGTCTCGGTAGAGACCCTGGCTCGGAACTACTGTGATTGAATGATAAATATTGCATAAATGTGTGTTTGAGAGCTAATTTTTTTTTTACAATCATTAATTAATATTATAAATTTATATATTAATACAATAGCAATGCCTGGAAAAATCATGGATTATATGGAAAAATGCGCGCATGAAAAGTAATATTCTTAAGATTTTATTAAACCTGGAAAAGTAAAGAACAAGATATTCTAGTAAAGTAAAAAATAAGAATTTTTTAGACTTAAAATATTGCAGCTAAAAATAAAATTTGAATATTGATAAATATTTTATTTATTATTTGCATATGTTGTTGTTTATTGATGAGTTAGAAAGAATTAAATGATCCTAATTATGATATAATAAAATTATTAATTTTTGTGTAAATTATAAAATTATTAATTCCATCTACTAACTAACTAACTAACTAATGAATTAATTTTATTCAAACAATTTTCACTACATAAAATATATGCCAATAATAGGGGGGGAAATAAGTTCAATCCAGCGACTGACACCCTTTCTAACTCAACAATAAACAACAACATATGCAAATAATAAATAAAACATTTATCAATATTCAAATTTTATATTTAGCTGCAATATTTTAAGCCTAAAAAATTCTTATTTTTTACTTTACTAGAATATCTTGTTCTTTACTTTTCCAGGTTTAATAAAATCTAAGAATATTACTTTTCATGCGCGCATTTCTCCATATAATATATTATATGGAAAAATGCGCGCATGAAAAGTAATATTCTTAAGATTTTATTAAATCTGGAAAAGTAAAGGACAAGAAATTCAACTTGTACATTATTCGGCTCGCTAAAAAAAATTGTTAATTTATTTATCAAAGATTTTAAAATGGCTTTTTTCGTATGAATATTATTTTTTTTTTGCTTAACTTAAATTAATTATTTTACTTAACATATTCACCGAATTTCACACTTCAGAACTCAAAAGAAGGATAATTAAACACAATCGAAGTTCTGATATTCAGACGTCAAAATAAGGTATGCAAACATTTTTTTTTAATCTATAATTCTGTCCCTTACAACAACACAATATGTTGAGTTCAGTTTCAGATGATTATTTTAAGCATATTTGTTCCCACTTCAAAACAAGGGGGGATTTGTAAGCAATATATATATATATATATATATATATATATATATATATATATATATATATATATATAAATATCGTTTATGAAAAATAACTACACTGTTTAAAAGTTCATTCTTCTCTTAATAATCGCTGAAAATTTCGTATTGAATAATTACTTGATTTTAAGTAGATTTTTAAAAAGACGGTCCGTCAAAAAGTACTGATCTGCCCCCCCCAGTTTTGGCGGTGCCTAATATATATATATATATATATATATATATATATATATATATATATATATATATATATATATATTATATATATATACCGTATATTATATATATTATATATATATATATACCGTATATTATATATATATATATATATATATATATTATATATATATACCGTATATTATATATATTATATATATATACCGTATATTATATATATATATATATATATATACCGTATATTATATATATATATACCGTATATTATATATATATATACCGTATATTATATATATATATACAGTATATTATATATATACCGTATATTATATATATATATATACAGTATATTATATATATATACCGTATATTATATATATATACCGTATATTAGATATATATATACCGTATATTAGATATATATATACCGTATATTATATATATATACCGCATATTATATATATATATATATGTAATATACAGTATATATATATATGTAATATACCGTATATATATATATAATATACGGTATATATATATATAATATACAGTATATATATATATAATATACGGTATATATATATATATAATATACGGTATATATATATATATATATTATACGGTATATATATAATATACGGTAATTATATATATATATATATATATATATTATACGGTATATATATAATATACGGTATATATATATATATATATAATATACGGTATATATATATATATATAATATACGGTATATATATATATATAATATACGGTATATATATAATATACGGTATATATATATATATATATATATATATATTATATACGGTATATATATAATATACGGTATATATATAATATACGGTATATATATATAATATACGGTATATATATATAATATACGGTATATATATATATATATATATATATATAATATACGGTATATATATATATATAATATACGGTATATATATATATAATATACGGTATATATATATATATAATATACGGTATATATATATATAATATACGGTATATATATATAATATACGGTATATATATATATAATATACGGTATATATATATATATATAATATACGGTATATATATAATATACGGTATATATATATATAATATACGGTATATATATATATATAATATACGGTATATATATAATATACGGTATATATATATATATATATATATATATAATATACGGTATATGTATATATATAATATACGGTATATATATATATATATATATATATATATATATATATATATATATAATATACGGTATATGTATATATATATATATAATATACGGTATATGTATATATATATATATAACATACGGTATATGTATATATATATATATATATATATATAATATACGGTATATGTATATATATATATATATATATAATATACGGTATATGTATATATATATATATAATATACGGTATATATATATAATATACGGTATATATATATGTATGTATAATATACGGTATATATATATATAATATACGGTATATATATGTATAATATACGGTATATATATATATATATATATATATATAATATACGGTATATATATATATATATATATATAAAATAACAATCTAAAACGGTATATATATATATAATATGTATGAGCGTTACACTTGTGACGTAAAGAAAAAAAAAGAATAATTTTCATGTTTTGCTTTCTCTCCTCAATCACCAAACTTTAAAGAAATGGTAAAGTGACATGTCTCATTTAACGCTCGATGGCCAAAAAGTGGATGCGCATTTTACGATAAAGTCGTATAGGAAATGATCCCCCACTCTAATAAATTAAATTTGAAGTTATTATGAAAAGTTGTACTGTCATATAATTTATAAAGGCGTGGCCAAACAAACTAGATCTTAATATTTTTAAGAGTTAAACAGCGATGTGTCACGGCGTAAAACTGTACCATTGTTTTAATATCCCTCTCTTTTTACTGATACGAAATTTTAATATCTCTCTCTCTTTCTCTCTCTCTCTCACTGTCTCTCTGCTGATACGATGATTTTAACATCTCTCTCCTATCTCAATATTTGAGTTTATTGAAGTTGTTCGTATTTCGTTAAATTTAAATGATAAGGTCGAATTTATTTTCTGTGATACACAGTCATTTCATTCCAGTACAAACATTTCAGTAACCTTAAGCAATATGATGAACACATTCCTGTAATATATTATTTTAATAGTGTGAGAATGGAACTTGTAGCAATGTCGACATGCAACGGCTCTTCAGAAACAAATAGAGTAAAACGTAAGGATATTATCTGCCAAGAGGTGCTGAACTAAAAGAATCAATTAAAAAGTGTCTCTTACAATGTGATTGGATTATTTGTATTAAACTATGTGGTGCAATTTTACTTTCTGGGTATTAAACTTATTGATGTATCTCATCTGAATCATTTCTAAAATAATATAGACACTATTATAAGAGAAGTATTAATAAAATCATATCTGCTGTGTACTATTAGTATTTTCTGTGCGAAAAAAACTGATTTTTGCGCTATCTAGAATAGTATCACATTCATAAAACATGTTATGTTATTATAGATGACGAATCATATATTCGTTGTTTCATGTTCGTATTAGTGAGAGGCAGATATATCGTTGTTTGAGTGTTCATATTGAGACATAGACAGATCGGTATATACAAAGTGAGACAGGGCACATTTTAAAAAGGACGACGACATGTAATAGACATTGAGAGGGGATGGATAGAAGAGATAAATAGGGAGATATAGAGATTGATATGTATACAGTTTTACCAGTTCTGGGAGTGTTTCTATAAACATTATCTTTCTTTAACATATATATTTTTAGATAAGGATTTTCAGTCTTTTATCATAATTCATTATTTATAATAGCTGAGGGGGAGACGCATTCTGAAGATGATAGAGACACATTCTTAGATAAGTTTATACACACGTTCTTATAAATACAGATGCGTGGAACACGTCTTATAATACGAATTCAAAATACCTTTCTTGTTGAATGACATAATACGAAGACGACAGTTACAAAAATATGTTCGTTTATTCCATTCGACCGGTCAATGGCTTCGCATCAAGGAATTCAAAGTTTCTACATTATTTACACTTCTCCCTTTGCTTCCAATGTGGATGTCAGCTCTGTCTGTCCGAGCCTGTTCGACCTCTGACTTCTCTCTGACTCCCCTGACTTACTGACTTCTTTCTCTCTGCCAAGCTCTAACAATATTGAGAACTCATGACGTCATTGCATGACCAACAACGTGCATATCGATCCCGTTCCCTGATATGCCTCCGTGTCTAAGCATGCCTGTTCCTCACATATATACAAAGACCGATTTTTCTAACGTAATTTTCGATTAACCCACTTTATAAATATGTTTAACATTTTCTATTGTTCGGATTTAGATAACCTCAATTTTAATTCCATTTCATTTCATTATCACACTTGCATCAGAAGATTTCTTTTTTTCAATAACATTCTGCATTATTTATTATAACTTATTATCGGAATTATCATTTTAAATTCATTAAAACATTTAAAACGATTAAAAAATTAAACAGCAGAATAATATTTATCTATAATGGTATTACTTGAGCTCAAGCCAAATCAAGATGATACCGTCGGTTTTAATCAGGGTGAGTTTGAATCTGAGTAGTTATCCCCAGTCAAAATTGTGAAATAATAGTGAAATATATATATATATATATATATATATATATATATATATATATATATATATATAATTATCCACTGCCACCTGCCACGTGGTTCGTCATCTACGACTCATTAGAGTGGCTGAATCTAGTGAGATTCGAAATCGAGACCCCACGGTAATGAGGCAAAACAGCTCATCCATCGACTGTTTGGATATATCGCGATTTACTTAGATGTTGTTTGTTTTTGTTTTTGCGATACGTTTTGAATGAATTCAACTAATTATTATGTGGGCGTACTAAACTGCTTAAAGGAAAAATTATACTCAACTCGCATTTAGGTAAAAATGCACTTTCGTAAATATATGAATTAATTCAAAACGTATCGCAAAAATAAAAACAAACACACACACACACACACACATATATATATATATATATATATATATATATATATATTTATATATATACATGTGTGTGTGTACCTGATGCAAAAAATAAAATATTTTTATCCATAGACATATATAATTTTTACGTTTTTATTTACCCTCGCCACTATGTAATTACGTAATAGTATCGTCCCGGATCCACGTCTTCTGAATCCTGGCCACATAACAACTCATCAACGTATTATCCCGTTCTCAAAAGCGAGAGAAGTATGCCGTGTATTTCTTAACTGTTAATACAAATGTCATGATTCTAAAATAAAATCAATCTCCCAATAGAGAAAACCGTGCAATATGAATAAAAATGTAAGTATATAAGCACTTGTATTGGAACCAAATGATAACGTTATTGGAACCAAATGATAACGTTATTGGAACCAAATAATAATGTTATTCGAACCAAATAATAATGTTATTGGAACCAAATAATAATGTTATTGGAACCAAATAATAATGTTATTCGCACCAAATAATAATGGTAGTGGAACCAAATAATAATGTTATTGGAACCAAATAATAATGTTATTCGAACCTAATAATAATGTTATTGGAACCAAATAATAATGTTATTGGAACCAAATAATAATGGTATTGGAATCAAATAATAATGTTATTGGAACCAAACAATAATTTGATCGGAACCAAATAGTAATGTGATTGGAACCAAATAATTATGGTATTGGAACCAAATAATAATGTTATTGGAACCAAATAATTATGGTATTGGAACCAAATAATTATGGTATGGGAACCAAATAATTATGGTATTGGAACCAAATAATGTTATTGGAACCAAATAATTATGGTATTGGAACCAAATAATTATGGTATTGGAACCAAATAATTATGGTATTGGAACCAAATAATTATGGTATTGGACCCAAATAATAATGTTATTGGAACCAAATAATTATGGTATTGGAACCAAATAATTATGGTATTGGAACCAAATAATAATGTTATTGTAACCAAATAATAAAGGTATTGGAACCAAATAATAATTTTATTGGAACCAAATAGTAATGTGATTGGAGCCAAATAATAATTTTATTGTAACCAAATAATAAAGGTATTGGAACCAAATAATAATGTTATTGGAACCAAATAATAATGTTATTGGAACAAAATAATAAAGGTATTGGAGCCAAATAATAATGTTATAGGAACCAAATAATAATGTTATAGGAACCAAATAATAAAGGTATTGGAACCAAATAATAATGTTATAGGAACCAAATAATAATGTTATTGGAACCAAATAATAAAGGTATTGGAACCAAATAATAATGTTATTGGAACCAAATAATAATGTTATTGGAACCAAATAATAAAGGTATTGGAACCAAATAATAATGTGATTGGAACCAAATAATAATGTGATTGGAACCAAATAGTAATGTGATTGGAACCAAATAATAATTTTATTGGAACCAAATAATAATGTTATTGGAACCAAATAATAATGTTATTGTAACCAAATAATAAAGGTATTGGAACCAAATAATAATGTTATAGGAACCAAATAATAATGTGATTTGAACCAAATAGTAATGTGATTGGAACAAAATAATAATTTTATTGGAACCAAATAATAATGTTATTGGAACCAAATAATAATGTAATAGGAACCAAATAATTATGGTATTGGAGCCAACTAGTAATGTTATTGGAACCAAATAGTAATGTTATTGGAACCAAATAATAATGTTATAGGAACCAAATAATAATGGTATTGGAACCAAATAGTAATGTTATTGGAACCAAATAATAATGTTATTGGAACCAAATAATAATGTTATAGGAACCAAATAATAATGGTATTGGAACCAAATAGTAATGTGATTGGAACCAAATAGTAATGTTATTGGAACCAAATAATAATGTTATTGGAACCAAATAATAATGTTATTTGAACCAAATAATAATGTTATTGGAACAAAATTCTAATGTTATTGGAACCAAATAATACTGTTATTGTAACCAAATAGTAATGTGATTGGAACCAAATAGTAATGTTATTGGAACCAAATAGTAATGTGATTGGAACCAAATAATAATTTTATTGGAACCAAATAATAATGTTATTGGAACCAAATAATAATGTTATAGGAACCAAATAATAATGTTATTGGAACCAAATAGTAATGTTATAGGAACCAAATAGTAATGTTATTGGAACCAAGTAATAATGTTATTGGAACCAAATAATAATGTTATAGGAACCAAATAATAATGTTATTTGAACCAAATAATAATGTGATTGGAACCAAATAGTAATGTGATTGGAACCAAATAATAATGTTATTGGAACCAAATAATAAAGGTATTGGAACCAAATAATAATGTGATTGGAACCAAATAGTAATGTGATTGGAACCAAATAATAATGTTATTGGAACCAAATAATAATGTTATTGTAACCAAATAATGAAGGTATTGGAACCAAATAATAATGTTATAGGAACCAAATAATAATGTGATTGGAACCAAATAGTAATGTGATTGGAACCAAATAATAATTTTATTGGAACCAAATAATAATGTTATTGGAACCAAATAATAATGTTATAGGAACCAAATAATAATGTTATTGGAACCAACTAGTAATGTTATAGGAACCAAATAGTAATGTTATTGGAACCAAATAATAATGTTATTGGAACCAAATAATAATGTTATAGGAACCAAATAATAATGGTATTGGAACCAAATAGTAATGTGATTGGAACCAAATAATAATGTTATTGGAACCAAATAATAATGTTATAGGAACCAAATAATAATGTTATTGGAACCAACTAGTAATGTTATTGGAACCAAATAGTAATGTTATTGGAACCAAATAATAATGTTATTGGAACCAAAAAATAATGTTATAGGAACCAAACAATAATGGTATTGGAACCAAATAGTAATGTGATTGGAACCAAATAGTAATGTTATTGGAACCAAATAATACTGTTATTGGAACCAAATAATAATGTTATAGGAACCAAATAATAATGGTACTGGAACCAAATAGTAATGTTATTGGAACCAAATAATAATGTTATAGGAACCAAATAATAATGTTATTGGAACCAAGAAATAATGTTATTGGAACCAACTAATACTGTTATTGGAACCAAATAGTAATGTGATTGTAACCAAATAATAAAGGTATTGGAACCAAATAGTAATGTTATTGGAACCAAATAGTAATGTGATTGGAGCCAAATAGTAATGTTATTGGAACCAAATAATAATGTTATTGGAACCAGATAATAATGTTATTGGAACCAAATAGTAATGTGATTGGAACCAAATTGTAATGTGATTGGAACCAAATAGTAATGTTATTGGAACCAAATAATAATGTTATTGGAACCAAATAATAATGTTATTGGAACCAAATAATAATGGTATTGGAACCAAATAGTAATGTGATTGGAACCAAATAGTAATGTTATTGGAACCAAATAATAATGTTATAGGAACCAAATAATAATGTTATTGGAACCAAATAATAATGTTATTGGAACCAAATAATAATGTTATTGGAACCAAATAATACTGTTATTGGAACCAAATAGTAATGTGATTGTAACCAAATAATAAAGGTATTGGAACCAAATAGTAATGTTATAGGAACCAAACATTAATGTTATAGGAACCAAATAGTAATGTTATTGGAACCAAATAATAATGTTATATGAACTAAAAAATAATGTTATTGGAACCAAATAATAATGTTATTGGAACCAAATAATAATGTTATTGGAACCAAATAATACTGTTATTGGAACCAAATAGTAATGTGATTGTAACCAAATAATAAAGGTATTGGAACCAAATAATAATGTTATAGGAACCAAATAATAATGTTATTGGAACCAAATAATAAAGGTATTGGAACCAAATAATAATGTTATTGGAACCAAATAATAATGTTATTGGAACCAAATAATAAAGGTATTGGAACCAAATAATAATGCTATAGGAACCAAATAATAATGTGATTGGAACCAAATAGTAATGTGATTGGAACCAAATAATAATTTTATTGGAACCAAATAGTAATGTGATTGGAACAAAATAATAATTTTATTGGAACCAAATAATAATGTTATTGGAACCAAATAATAATGTTATTGTAACCAAATAATAAAGGTATTGGAACCAAATAATAATGTTATAGGAACCAAATAATAATGTGATTTGAACCAAATAGTAATGTGATTGGAACCAAATAATAATTTTATTGGAACCAAATAGTAATGTTATTGGAACCAAATAATAATGTTATAGGAACCAAATAATTATGGTATTGGAGCCAACTAGTAATGTTATTGGAACAAAATAGTAATGTTATTGGAACCAAATATTAATGTTATTGGAACCAAATAATAATGTTATAGGAACCAAATAATAATGGTATTGGAACCAAATAGTAATGTTATTGGAACCAAATAATAATGTTATTGGAACCAAATAATAATGTTATAGGAACCAAATAATAATGGTATTGGAACCAAATAGTAATGTGATTGGAACCAAATAGTAATGTAATTGGAACCAAATAATAATGTTATTGGAACCAAATAATAATGTTATTTGAACCAAATAATAATGTTATTGGAACCAAATTCTAATGTTATTGGAACCAAATAATACTGTTATTGTAACCAAATAGTAATGTGATTGGAACCAAATAGTAATGTTATTGGAACCAAATAGTAATGTGATTGGAACCAAATAATAATTTTATTGGAACCAAATAATAATGTTATTGGAACCAAATAATAATGTTATAGGAACCAAATAATAATGTTATTGGAACCAAATAGTAATGTTATTGGAACCAAATAGTAATGTTATTGGAACCAAGTAATAATGTTATTGGAACCAAATAATAATGTTATAGGAACCAAATAATAATGTTATTTGAACCAAATAATAATGTGATTGGAACCAAATAGTAATGTTATTGGAACCAAATAGTAATGTTATTGGAACCAAATAATAATGTTATTGGAACCAAATAATAATGTTATTGTAACCAAATAATAAAGGTATTGGAACCAAATAATAATGTGATTGGAACCAAATAGTAATGTGATTGGAACCAAATAATAATGTTATTGGAACCAAATAATAATGTTATTGTAACCAAATAATGAAGGTATTGGAACCAAATAATAATGTTATAGGAACCAAATAATAATGTGATGGGAACCAAATAATAATTTTATTGGAACCAAATAATAATGTTATTGGAACCAAATAATAATGTTATAGGAACCAAATAATAATGTTATTGGAACCAATTAGTAATGTTATTGGAACCAAATAATAATGTTATTGGAACCAAATAATAATGTTATAGGAACCAAATAATAATGGTATTGGAACCAAATAGTAATGTGATAGGAACCAAATAATAATGGTATTGGAACCAAATAATAATGTTATAGGAACCAAATAATAATGTTATTGGAACCAACTAGTAATGTTATTGGAACCAAATAGTAATGTTATTGGAACCAAATAGTAATGTTATTGGAACCAAATAATAATGTTATTGGAACCAAATAATAATGTTATAGGAACCAAATAATAATGTTATTGGAACCAAATAGTAATGTTATTGGAACCAAATAGTAATGTTATTGGAACCAAGTAATAATGTTATTGGAACCAAATAATAATGTTATAGGAACCAAATAATAATGTTATTTGAACCAAATAATAATGTGATTGGAACCAAATAGTAATGTGATTGGAACCAAATAATAATGTTATTGGAACCAAATAATACTGTTATTGGAACCAAATAATAATGTTATTGTAACCAAATAATAAACGTATTGGAACCAAATAATAATGTGATTGGAACCAAATAGTAATGTGATTGGAACCAAATAATAATGTTATTGGAACCAAATAATAATGTTATTGTAACCAAATAATGAAGGTATTGGAACCAAATAATAATGTTATAGGAACCAAATAATAATGTTATTGGAACCAAATAGTAATGTGATTGGAACCAAATAGTAATGTGATTGGAACCAAATAGTAATGTTATTGGAACCAAATAATAATGTTATTGGAACCAAATAATAATGTTATAGGAACCAAATAATAATGGTATTGGAACCAAATAGTAATGTGATTGGAACCAAATAGTAATGTTATTGGAACCAAATAATAATGTTATAGGAACCAAATAATAATGTTATTGGAACCAAATAATAATGTTATTGGAACCAAATAATAATGTTATTGGAACCAAATAATACTGTTATTGGAACCAAATAGTAATGTGATTGTAACCAAATAATAAAGGTATTGGAACCAAATAGTAATGTTATAGGAACCAAATAATAATGTTATTGGAACCAAATAATAATGTTATAGGAACCAAATAATAATGGTATTGGAACCAAATAGTAATGTGATTGGAACCAAATAGTAATGTTATTGGAACCAAATAATAATGTTATAGGAACCAAATAATAATGTTGTTGGAACCAAATAATAATGTTATTGGAACCAAATAATAATGTTATTGTAACCAAATAATACTGTTATTGGAACCAAATAGTAATGTGATTGTAACCAAATAATAAAGGTATTGGAACCAAATAGTAATGTTATAGGAACCAAATAATAATGTTATTGGAACCAAATAGTAATGTTATTGGAACCAAATAATAATGTTATATGAACTAAATAATAATGTTATTGGAACCAAATAATAATGTTATTGGAACCAAATAATAATGTTATTGGAACCAAATAATACTGTTATTGGAACCAAATAGTAATGTGATTGTAACCAAATAATAAAGGTATTGGAACCAAATAGTAATGTTATTGGAACCAAATAGTAATGTGATTGGAGCCAAATAGTAATGTTATTGGAACCAAATAATAATGTTATTGGAACCAAATAATAATGTTATTGGAACCAAATAATACTGTTATTGGAACCAAATAGTAATGTGATTGTAACCAAATAATAAAGGTATTGGAACCAAATAATAATGTGATTGTAACCAAATAATAATGTTATTGGAACCAAATAGTAATGTGATTGGAACCAAATAATAATGTTATTGGAACCAAATAGTAATGTGATTGGAACCAAATAATAATGTGATTGTAGCACAATGACCGTTGATTGCATTCTTTTGATTTACTAAGATTCTTTAGAAGACTCACGAATTTCAATTCGAACTCGCAACTTATGAAGTAATGGATATATGGTGCAGTAAAACAATGGACATCTTCCAATAAGTATAACACAAAAATCTCCGTAGTGAAGCAGTTTTTACTCTATTTGAATATAAACAAATAAAGAAGAAATCATATAAATAGGATATACTTCATTCTGAGAGTACATTCGTACGATGCGCAGTGAGTTTGTGAAAACCATTAAAATGAAATCAAGATTTTATGCCTTTGAAGAGAAAATGAATGACTTCTACGTTAAATTTGAAACCAAAGAGGGAATTATTTTCTGCTTTTGCATTCTATCCTAATTAAATCGGTATCATGGCGTTCGTTCCGCTACTTAATAACTAACAATTAGATTACAGTTCGGCGATCCTTTGGGGAAATGCAAATAAAAGACAATTAACTGCTTTTCAGTGCATACACAATTAGAATAAAGAGAGAGAGAGAAAGAGAGAGAGAAAAAAAAACATTCCTAATTCCGGTGATGAGCTTATCATTTTGAAATCGTTAGAATGGATTTCAATTAATCGCTAATAAAATCGATTGTCTTCCATTTTCCACGGTTTGACGATTTCCTTTAAAAAGGCGCTATTAATTTCACTTAGTATTATCACAGCAGCTGTTTACTATTAATTTCTCATTGATATTAGTGTTAGATTATGCCGGGGCAACATCCGGTGGGCTTGCTGATAGTCTATTTCGAAAATAGACTATTAATATTATTAAAAAGTGAACGTTAAATAAGGAATGTTATTATTGTGTAAACTGTTACTTAAAAAATGGTATGCAGAGAAAATGTTTGAAAGAAGCATATTTAGTAAAATATTTAGGTTAACTTAGAACAATCAAGGAGGGAATGTTGTTATGGCCGCCCCGCAACCGGAACTTTTTTCATCAGTGGCAGGCTTTCACTTTTCACCGGTTTTTTCCTTGTTATTGTTTTTATTCACGCTGCGACGTGACTTTCTTTATCTTTTTGCTTTTTACTTTCTCTGGTCTTTTTCTGTCGTTAATTTCCCTTCAGCTTAACTTAATCTATTTCCGGAAGATTTATTCTATTTCTTTAAATAATAAGGATCGTTGTCTCCACGTGACCGGCGCTTCCGCGGGTTTTTTAACTAGTGCAACTTGGAAGCTTCGCACGCGCTTCTTCCTTCTTCAACCCTGAGTGTGAGATTAACTAGTAAGTCTTGTTTCACTTCAATTCTCCAACTATTTTTGCTATTAAGTTCAATATTAATTCATTCATATTTTTTCTACCATTCGTCAATTAACCACTAACTTAGAACCGTACGCGAATTTTCCATGTGTTATGTAGCTAGCCCCCTTTTCTTTCCTTCTCTTTATTCTACTTATTTTTTCCTTCTGCGTCGCAACGTGACTTATTATTGTTTTTTATTTCTTTCAGAAATTTTACCTGTTTCACGGAATAAAATTCCCTTTCTACTATAAATGGAATTGGTTTTTCTTTCGGTGTTTCCGAGTTTATGCTGGCTGTCTAAACCAAATGTCAATGGCATTTTTGGGGAGGGCAGCACAGTAAAATTTTAGTTACTTGCTCCAGGTTAGAAGCGGATACAGGGCCATTAAATTTCGGCGTTCCAGACACCGTCTCTTCTATCTTTTACACAGCCAACTCCTTCCTAGTGTTAGAACACACGTGTGATATCGGACTACCCAGCAATGGACAAAAGGTCATCGTCCTCCTATCGGACTCGCTCAAGGGTGTCCTCCTCCACCACCTCATCTAAGGTCATAGCAGAACTAGAAATGGCCAGAACCAATTTACAGTTCACCCACAGACAGAACAAGCTTAGGGAGGCTTGGCTTCAAACACAAGCAAAGATGGAGTCGGAAGAACGACTACTGGAAGCCGAAAGAGAGGTGCCCATGAAGGAGGCTGCAGCCAGGGCCTTCCTTGAGTCGGAGCGAGCGGCCAGTGACCTAGGATCTAGCAGATCCAGTATTATCATCGACCAAGAGCCTGCCGACCCCATACAGCGCACACAAGACTACGTGGAAAAACTAGTCAAGGGAGTACAAATGCTGTCACCTACAGCAGCACCATTTGAACCACCTAAGACACAAGAATGTCTAAAACTCCCCCAAAAAGAAATTCCCGACACCTTCTGCCAAGGTCTAAATATATATCACCCAACTCATCAGGAGCGTGTCAACACAGAAAATGGTGACAGCACCAAAGAGATTATGCGCCACTTCACCATGCGGGAATATATATGCCAAAGCATGGTGAATTTCACTGACCAAGCCAAGGATTACAGAGCTTGGAAACGTTCCTTCTGCAACTCCTTTGGCGATGTGACACTAAAACCCAGCGACGAAATGGACATGCTGGTGAGATGGTTGGGACCTGCGTCTGCTCAACACGCAAAGCGTCTGAGGAATGCCCACATAAACAATCCCGACAAGGGTCTCCAGGAAATTTGGAAGCGCCTAGACAAATGTTATGGGTCTCCGGAGGCCATTGAGGATTCCCTCTTTGAAAAAATAAATCAGTTCCCTCGCATCGGCCGAGATTACCATCGACTGAGGGAATTTAGTGACCTCCTCACAGAACTGCAGGCTGCCAAGGATGACGGTGGACTTCCTGGACTGAGGGTCTTGGACACTGCAAGAGGCCTTAAGTCCATAGTAGAGAAGCTTCCCTTTAACCTAAGAGAGCAGTGGACTACCCACGGCACTGCATTTAAGCGGAAACACCAGGTGCCCTTTCCCCCGTTTGCGGTCTTTGCACAATTCGTCGAACAACAAGCAGACGACCGGAACGACCCAGGTTTTTGCTTCGAGGACGAGACCCACCCTACCGGAAGGATAGAGAGATATTCCAAGGGAAGGAACCACGTCTCTATCAACAAGACCCAAGTCACACCCGGGGCTATAAATGAGGCATGCCCCATACACAAACTGCCACACCCACTGAGCGCCTGCCGAGCTTTCAGACAAAAAGCCCTGGAGGACAGAAAGGCGTATTTGGTTCAAAACCATCTCTGCTTTCGTTGCTGCTCGTCTAGTCACACGGCCAAGAACTGCGAACATGGCGGTGTATGTGAAGAATGTGGCAGCAACGAACACAGCACTGTTCTTCATCCTTATCCCGCGCAGAACTCATCGCCTGCTAACACCATGCCTCACCACGGCGGGGAGAGACATAATGTCGAAACCCATTGTACAGAGGTATGCGGCAAAAACCAAAACAAGAGATCCTGCGCAAAGATCTGTCTAGTCAGAGTTTACCCAGAAGGACAAAGGGTCAAGGCAAAAAGGATGTATGCAGTGATTGACGAGCACAGTAACCGGTCACTGGCACATCCGGAATTCTTTAAAGTCTTTCACGACAACGGACCCATATCGGCGTATTCGCTGAGGACTTGCGCTGGCTTCACGGAAACATCTGGTAGGAGAGCGCAAGGATATAGGGTAGAATCATTGGACGGCAAATCAAATCTACCACTTCCTACGCTGATTGAGTGCGCTGACATACCAGACAACCGGTCAGAGATCCCTACACCCGAAGCAGCTCGCTATCACAAACACCTGTCGCACATCGCAGAAGAGATTCCGGATTTGGATGACACGGCTCCCATCTGGATTCTCTTGGGCCGCGACATAATTGATGTCCACAAGGTTCGCGCCCAAGTTAATGGTCCTCAGAACGGACCTTACGCTCAACGGCTAGACATGGGCTGGGTGATAGTGGGTGACGTGTGTCTCGGAGGAACTCACAGGCCCTCTATTGTAAACACCTTCTTCACCAAGGGTGAAGTACGTGGTCGACCAACCAACTTTGAAAGATGCCCCTGTTCATTTCAGGCCAAGGACACATTCTATAAAACGGAGATGGGGCATTCAGTCTTTCAACTATCGGCAAACGACGAGCAGCTGACCCACTCAATAGAAGACGAAACCTTCATCGAGATCATGAAGGAGGAAGTGAGAAAGGATGACAATGGTAGTTGGGTAGCACCCCTTCCTCTCAAGCCATACCGTCGCCGATTACCAAATAACAAGCCTCAAGCTGTTAAACGCCTCCATTCACTCCTTCGCCAGTTCGAAAGGAAGCCACAGTTAAAACAAGACTTCTTCTCCTTCATGAAGGGAATATTCGAAAAGGAACAGGCAGAGGTAGCTCTTCCACTGCCAAGCAACAAAGAAATCTGGTATCTGCCCATGTTTGGAGTTTATCACCCCAAAAAGCCGCATAAGATAAGAGTCGTGTTTGACTCCAGTGCCCAACATATGGACAGGTCCCTAAATGAGAACCTGCTGACTGGACCAGACCTAACCAACAACTTAGTCGGAGTCCTCCTCCGTTTTCGACAAGAACCTGTGGCATTCATGGCCGACATAGAACAAATGTTCTTTTGCTTCTTTGTAAAGAAGGAACACCGAGACCTCTTACGCTTTCTTTGGTACAAAAACAATGATCCAACCCAGAGAATTATTGAATATAGAATGAAGGTTCATGTGTTCGGAAATAGACCATCTCCAGCTGTGGCAACTTATTGTCTTAGAAAGTCCGTGGAGGGGGAGAATGATCCAACAGTTGTTAAATACATCCAGCGAGACTTCTACGTGGATGATGGTCTCAAGTCAGTGGCTACAACCGCAGAGGCCATCTCCCTGCTGAAAAAAACGCGCAAAGTCCTCTCAGCCTCCAACTTGAGGTTACATAAAATAACGTCAAATAGAAAAGAGGTTCTCGATGCCTTCCCTTCTGAAGATCTCGCTACTGGTGTCAGAGATCTAGATCTCGATGAAGATACAATACCAATGCAACGCAGCCTAGGATTGGATTGGAACCCAAAAAGCGACTGTTTCAGTTTCAACGTCTCACAAGAGAAGAAGCCATACACGCGCAGGGGCGTCCTATCCACAATCAACAGTCTGTACGATCCCCTCGGCTTTGTGGCACCTGTCATCATTCAGGGTAAACTTATTTTGCGCGAATTGATGGCAGACAGTTTCGACTGGGACACTCCCTTACCACCTCAGAAAGAACAACATTGGACGAACTGGCGCAACTCCCTTCAAGCATTACGGGAACTACAGATATCAAGACCTTATACTCGTAGGTCTCCAACTGGTGCTCTCTGCAAACAACTATGCATATTCTCAGACGCCTCCACTAAGGCTATAGCCGCAGTGGCTTACCTGAGAATCCTTTACCCGGATGGCACTTGTGAGGTGGGATTTACCATGGGTAAGTCCAAATTAGCCCCACAACCTGAGGTCTCGATTCCCCGATTGGAACTGTGTGCAGCGGTCCTCGCAGTAGAATTAGCCGAGATGGTTATCTCAGAGCTGGATATCCAAATCAACTCAACCCTATTTTTTACCGATAGCAAGGTCATCCTTGGCTATATAAACAATGAGCAACGGCGCTTTTACGTGTACGTCAGCAACCGAGTACGACGCATTCGCAGCTCATCACAGCCAAAGCAGTGGCACTATGTGCCCACAGACAAGAACCCAGCTGACTGCGGAACCAGATCGGTACCTGCCGCCCAGCTCTCGACCACAGCTTGGCTTAACGGACCATGTTTCATCTCTGACCCTTCCTTTGAATGTCCTAGACCAGACTCCTATCCTCTCCTGAATCCTGAAAACGACAGCGACGTTCGTCCCACAGTGGCAAGTTACACCAGCCACTGTTTCCCTCCTTCACTTGGTGCCCATCGATTTGCCAGATTCTCCACATGGAAGACCCTAAATAGGGCAATTGCTCGTCTGATCCATATCACTGCATCATTCCACATGACACCTAACACCAGCCCCTGTGAAGGATGGCACTACTGTCAAACCCCTCTTTCCGCAGAAACGATGAGGCAAACGGCTAAAGTCGTTCTCCGGTCAGCACAAAGAGAAGCTTATGCATCTGAAATTTCTTGCCTGAACGAACACAAACGACTCCCTAAGACCAGCACCCTCACAAAATTGGACCCGTTTCTGGACAGCGAAGGTCTACTCAGAGTTGGAGGCCGCACACGTAGAGCAGGTCAAGAGCACGGCGACGCGCACCCGCTCATACTATCCGGCAAGCTTCATACAACCACTCTGCTTGTCCGACACCACCATGTGTTAGTACATCACCAAGGTCGCCACTTTACAGAAGGTGCAGTACGTTCGGCTGGATTCTGGATTGTTGGAGGAAAGAGGTGTATCAGTAGAATGATACACTACTGCGTCATTTGTAGGAAACTCCGAGGACCAATGCAAGTGCAGAAAATGGCGGATCTACCGGAAGATCGTTTGTCCTGTGAACCCCCTTTTACTAACGTCGGGCTAGACGTGTTTGGACCCTGGCCCATTACTGCACGCCGAACCAGAGGGGGTTTAGCCCATAGCAAGAGATGGGCCACCCTATTCACCTGCATGACGACAAGAGCCGTCCACATTGAGGTCTTGGAGTCATTAGATACCTCCAGCCTAATCAATGCCCTGAGACGTTTTTTCTCTATCCGAGGCCCCGTGAAGATAATCCGTTCAGACCAAGGCTCCAATTTCATTGGAGCGAGAAAGGAGCTCGAGATCAGCCCCACTCTGAATACAGAGGCAGTAAACAGACACCTCTCAAACCATGGCTGCTCCTGGCTGTTCAACCCTCCACATGCACCACACATGGGCGGCGTGTGGGAAAGGATGATAGGGTTAACAAAGAGAATCCTAGATTCTATGTTGCTTCAACACGGCAGCTCTAAGTTGACCCATGAGGTGCTTACTACCTTTCTTGCTGAGGTAGCCGCTATCATTAACAACAGACCTCTCGTCCCTGTTTCCTCAGACCCTGAAGATCCAGTTCCGCTAACCCCCTCAACACTCCTAACTCAAAAGATTGGATTCTTGCCTGCTCCCCCGGGCCAATTTGACGTGAAAGACGTCTCTAGGCGACAATGGAGGCATGTGCAGCATTTGGCCCAGACCTTTTGGAACCGGTGGAAAGGTCAATACATACCCCTTGTACAATCCCGCAGCAAATGGACTGCCAACATGCCTAACCTGAAGGCTGGCAGTGTGGTCCTTTTAAAGGATCATGAGGCCAAAAGAAATGAATGGCCTGTAGGGATGATCACCAGAGTGATGGAAAGTAAAGACGGAAGGGTACGTCAGGTCGAAGTAAGAATACACAAGAACAATTGTAGCAGACTCTTCCTAAGACCAGTAACAGAGACTGTGCTTCTCCTGCCCCCATGCACACCTGATCCGGCCATATGACCTACGTCCCCAACCTTAATTCTCTTGGTATTTGCTGACTGTTCCCTTCCCTCCTCTCTTTTCTTCTTGTAAAAAAAAAAAAAAATGTAGCCGAACTATTTCGACTTATGAGATTTTTCAATCTCAGACGGGGAGTGTTATGGCCGCCCCGCAACCGGAACTTTTTTCATCAGTGGCAGGCTTTCACTTTTCACCGGTTTTTTCCTTGTTATTGTTTTTATTCACGCTGCGACGTGACTTTCTTTATCTTTTTGCTTTTTACTTTCTCTGGTCTTTTTCTGTCGTTAATTTCCCTTCAGCTTAACTTAATCTATTTCCGGAAGATTTATTCTATTTCTTTAAATAATAAGGATCGTTGTCTCCACGTGACCGGCGCTTCCGCGGGTTTTTTAACTAGTGCAACTTGGAAGCTTCGCACGCGCTTCTTCCTTCTTCAACCCTGAGTGTGAGATTAACTAGTAAGTCTTGTTTCACTTCAATTCTCCAACTATTTTTGCTATTAAGTTCAATATTAATTCATTCATATTTTTTCTACCATTCGTCAATTAACCACTAACTTAGAACCGTACGCGAATTTTCCATGTGTTATGTAGCTAGCCCCCTTTTCTTTCCTTCTCTTTATTCTACTTATTTTTTCCTTCTGCGTCGCAACGTGACTTATTATTGTTTTTTATTTCTTTCAGAAATTTTACCTGTTTCACGGAATAAAATTCCCTTTCTACTATAAATGGAATTGGTTTTTCTTTCGGTGTTTCCGAGTTTATGCTGGCTGTCTAAACCAAATGTCAATGGCATTTTTGGGGAGGGCAGCACAAATGTGGTGTTCAATATGTTTCTATGAAATAATAAAACGTGATTTAAAAAATCACGTTAAAATATGTGAGTTTTATTATGTCATAGCAAGGATTAATTTGGTTATATACGAGCATAGTTAGGAGATATATAGAAAGACAGACAATCGAAGTCGAAAGAGGTGCAGATACAGTCTCCAAATCAAAATGGCTTCAAGTAGAGGGGGCAAAAATGGTGATAGTGTCAGCGTTGCAACTTTCCAAGATGTGAAAAAGAAAAAAACGCTCTGGAATAAAAAGTTGCCAAAAATAAAACTCGAGCCTCTGTCACTTCTTAGGGAAGAAGTTCCATTGCAGCGTTCTGTCAAATAATACCAAGAATGGGCCACATATATTCCCGATTCGTCAGATGTTGAAACCCTAAGTAAACCTTATTCGTTCTTTGTGTTTTAAATTTCAAAGGTACACAAGTATATTCTTGTCTCACCATAAACTGTAATTAAATGTACGTACTCAACGAACACTCTCTTTCCCGTTTGTTGACTGTCCTAACTATTGTGAGCTGCGACGTTGTTTTGCTGTTGAAATAATTATATAAATATATATATATGTAATCTGTTTATTATACAAACATTATTTGGTACATATGTGCATACATGTTTCAGTTGAATCTCAGTCCAAAGAGATCCACTACGTCAAATCAAGGAAGGGAACGCTTCTGAAATCAGAATCCCAGAATCTCAATTTCTCTCTCCCGCTCTCTCTCCCTTTCCCTCTCTCTCCGTCTCGCTCTCTCTCTCTCTCTCTCTCTTTACATATATATATACACACACACACACACACACACATATATATATATATATATATATATATATATATATATATATATATATATATAGTCATCCACATACAGTACGGTTTCGCTGTTTAACAGCTCATCAGTGCGGCTAGAAAGGCAACTGCCTCAAGCCATGATCGAAACCCGACCTCACAAATGATAGACAAGGCTTTTCTCCATTGCGCTATGCGGCTGCTGCTGTGAGAGGAATGAATTAACGATGTTTTGACATCGTCCAAATGCCTCCGCTCGATTTGTTTACACAAAGAGCGTTGCTTAATACGCTAATGGCAGTTTGTATATCTCTTCCCAATGTGCTCAACGCAAGATAGGGAGCATTATATATATAATTCATGAAATGAAATATATCTACTGGTATGCAAATCCAGTTATTTTTGTCTTACAAAATAGTATTAGCTGTAATATTTTATGTTAGACAATCCCAGCTAAATAAAATTGTTCAATATACTGCATAGAGCAAATGAATCAAAATTAAGGTATTAAAATTTTATTATTTAAAGAAGTTACTCTTCAAATATAGAGTGTTTTATTGTTTTAAAACAAAGGATAACATTGAATAAATCTATTTCCTTAACCCATGAGTTTTCCATGCTTATTCATCTCCTCAGAGGAAAAATATCAGCAAATGTTTTTATTGGTTTGCACCTTATATGCTAAAAGCAATAAACACAGAAAATTAAAGATTTTTTTTAATTTTTTTTTAATATTTTAGACACATTTGTAGAATAATCAAAAGAACTGTAGTAGTCAATAACACACAACAATAATAATAATAATAATAATAATAATAATAATAATAATAATAATATTAGTAATAATAATAACAGCAACACTTACCAAGGGCCCAGCTTATGCACAAGACAATATTTATTTGCATAAATATATATACAAAATGTGGCACAAGGCCAAAAATAGGGGGGGTAATGTGGACCTATCTAACATAAAGTTAACTTAACTAGACTATTTCACCAGAATATCAGAATCACTCTATGCGAATCCTAATTATAACCCGAAAAATGATATATACATGATGTGGGGGTGTTGGGGCTTAAAATTTTATATACAAAAAAGAATGAAATATTTACAATGAAAAAATAGTAGTTAGTAAAAGAGCCCCCCAACTACTAATTGTGGCAGATAGAAAGCTTTGTCAGTCGAAAAGACGCAGGTCCACACGAAAACTGGCTTTATTGAATAAAAACCACAAAAACGACCTGCATCACTGACAAAGCAGTCCATCCGTCACCTAATTGGGGTCGGGAATGGGGATTAGGGAACCTAAGGTGGAGGGGAAAAATAGGGGGGGGGACAAGGGCAAACTAAAAGAGGGACTGGGACGATGAACACATACATACTCTAGCTAAGCTAAAAAATCAAACAATAAAGCCTAACTAACCTATACTAAACTAATCGGTCCGATACTGATGTCTTGTTAGTTCAGGACACCCGAAATCCTTTTTGACCTAAATCAAATCAGAAACGAATTCAAGGCCAGCTCCAATCACTCTACACAATCGCGAAGCTTTCACCCACCTTTCGTTGAAATTCACAGGAGTGATTTTCACCTTCTCCAGCTTAATTCGCATTTTCAACCGGTGCTTGAACATGAGAACAAGCTGGGGAGCAGTGAAGGTCTCATCTCCGTAAACCTCCTTCTGTCGTGTCGACTAAATCACGCCTCTCATAACAGCTAGCAAACACAGAAAAACATAACGTTCCTCTTTCTTCATACTTGGCGCCCAATTGCAGCACGGGGAAACCGCATCCAGTACAAAAAAAACGCCCGTTTAGTATGCGAACCGTGAAGCTCTCAACTAACTCACATAACGGTCGAACGATAGCGCAGCGGAAGAAAGCATGGCTTAGGTCTTCCTCCCAATCTCCGCATCGGACACAACTAGGTGTCATTGTTAAACCCGCTATGAAAAGTTTTTTGTGAACCTAGAGGGCATCTTGGATTACC
Source organism: Euprymna scolopes (assembly GCF_053919585.1). Taxonomy (NCBI): domain Eukaryota; kingdom Metazoa; phylum Mollusca; class Cephalopoda; order Sepiida; family Sepiolidae; genus Euprymna; species Euprymna scolopes. The sequence continues at coordinate 4,256,904 of NC_136491.1, forward strand.
AGCCAGGTGAGCGATGCCTCGTAGTTATCGAAACAGCTCATCCCGGGCGCCCAAGGCCATATCGAGCGACGCTCCTCATTCGTGAAACCGAACTCCTCAATCTTTTCGTCTCGGACAGAACCCCTCACTAAAACCCTATATAGCGCTTTGCGAGACAACAGCCGGGTGTCAGAGAGGCTTTCATTCACCCGTTGAAGGAACCTCAACGCCTGTCGACACTCGTAATAGAAATGGCATTCGTTTCGGGGCCTCCTGCGTGCCTCCCCCTCAGCCGAATGCACACTCTCCAAAGCCGGAAAGGCTTTCTTAGTGTCTTCCATCCAGAAGACACCGTTCCCTAAGTCAGGTGTACACATTCGGTCCAGGTATATCAGCCTTAGAGTGTGTCTACGTATTTTGATATTAGGCATAACCAGACCGCCTTCAGACGGATGCAGGCAACAGATCTCCCGAGCAACCATGGCTTGCTTTCCGCGCCATAAGAACGCGAAAAGAGCACGCACTAGTTCAAGTAGTGAGGACTCCGGGAGTGGAAGCACTGATAGACGGTATAGGATCAGGGGGTAGATATGAGTATTGCATACCTCCGCCCGACCCTTTAAAGTTAGATTTCTCAAAGACCACAAATGAGCTGTGGTCTTGACCGCTTTCAACACTTCCGACCAATTTTTCTCCAGCTGGAGGTCGGGGCCAAACCAGACGCAGAGTAGCTTGCAGGGCCCATCAGTCCAGCCAAAGGGCCCCTGAAGGGGTGTTCCCCTCCAGGCACCAACACGTAAGCCAATAGACTTAACGTGGTTGATTATGGCCCCTGTTACCTGTGCATACCGTCTTGTTTCCCCATTATAAGCCTCTTATGATGGGATGTCTCCTAGCGGCTTCGGCTGCATGGAGACAGGGTAGTACCAGTCAAGGATTCGTCACTTGACACTCAGCCCAACAGGTGAGGGGCCGGGAACCGGCCCAGCACCTGTTGGACTGAGGTACACCGCCTGGGTAATACCTAGGAGGTCCACCCTCCCAGGCCTTGCCACCGGGCTTTCCGGTGGGGCAAGTGTATTGCTTGCTGCCTGAGGCGCCCCGACCGGGGAATGCCGACGGGGTTACTCGGGAAATTTTTAGAATTGCAGGAGTGTCCCTCCTTTAGGGGAGCCTGCGGGTATCCCACTTTCCAGGCCTTGTGCCAAATAATGCTGATGTGGGCAGCATTTAAATAAATACCGTCTTGTTTCCATGTCGACGACTCTAATCTCGGCATTTCTCGTTACAAGCACAGTCACGTCGTCGGCATAGGCGGTATACTTTACTGGGGTAGAACCACCTGGCAAAGTAATCCAGCGAAGGACCGGATTCACCCTAAGCTGGCGCAAAAAGGGATCAAGCGCGATGACATACAGCATGGGTGATAACGGACAACCTTGACGGATAGATCTTGTTAACCTGAAGGGCTTTGATCTCACCCCATTCACCTCCACCATAGCACCGGGGTTAGCATACAAGAGGCGAATCCATGAGCGAAACTGGGGTCCAAACCCAGCCGAGCAAAGAACAGCCCCTAGGTAACGATGGTCCACCCTATCGAATGCTTTGGACTGATCTAAATTGATCAGCGCGGCTTCTGTGTCGACTTTCTCTATGATCAAGCGTATCGCGTGCAAATTATCTTGAATCGTCCGGCCCTTAACAGAACACGTCTGTTCGGGACTTATGAGACGATGTAAAACAACCTGCAGACGATTTGCTAAGATCTTGGCCAAAATCTTTAACTCTGTGTTTAACATCGTTAAGGGCCGGAAATTGCTAATCCCATCCCCTCCATTTTTATCTTTGCGAAGCAATTTAATGATCCCCCTGGTAAAGTACTGAGGTATAGACCCGTTCCTAAACCAGGAGTTGAAGAGTGTGGCCAACAAAGGAATAAAAATGGGCGACAGCCTCAAGTACACCTCGTAAGGCAGACCATCAATCCCAGGGGTCCTGTCTAGCCCGACTTGCTTCAGAGCCTCAAGGACTTCTTCCTCTTTTATGATAAATTCACACGTAGCTGCTTCGGTCGCTTCAAGGCGAGAAAAGTCAGCTAAATACGTGTCAAACTGTTCAATCTCCAGACCGGGCTCCATGGTAAAAAGCTCCTGCAAATGAGCTCGAAACCATTCCATCATTTGATGTTACGGTTCGTCCGTCCGGCAATGTGACACTGGCGATGTGTCGATCAGTCGCACGTCGACGCTCCTCCGCACGCATTGACGCGGCCATATTTGTTGCCTTGTTCGGCACTCTTTTTAACCTAGCCCTAACTACTAGACCCTGGTCCTTCCTGTTATCCAGGGAGTCCAGTTCAGCCTTAATTAAAGTATAACTATCACTATCCCCCTCCTCCACCGCCCTTTTTAATCTATCATCTAGTGCCGCTTTCGCTGCTCTAGAACTAAGATTGAGTCGATGACTAAAATCAGCAGCGAAGGACCTAATTACTTGTTTAAGTTTTTCCCACCACTTATTCCCGATAATGGCTCCCGTCAATTCCCTCTGTATTGTTAGTAAAAGCTGTTCCCGGAAGCCCTTCCCGTCAAACAACGACGTGTTGAACTTCCAGTAACTAGCCATCCTAGGTTTAACGCTATCTAAGTTTACCCGAACCCGGACTAACCTATGGTCCGAATAAACTATGTTATGAAAACTTGGACAATCTAAAAGCCCTAAGTCGACTCTCCTAACTAAGAACCGATCGATGTAACTCGAAAGTTGCACCGGATCGGAGCCGCGTCTACCTGTCCAAGTCCAAAATACATCCCCGGGCTTTTCGTTTCGAAATTTATCGACAAGATCAAACTTGTCGATAAAGTCTCGAAACGCCTTAGCATCCCGGTTCTGGTTAGTAGCCCTTGAAGTATTACCCCCGCGATCTAAATCGGGATCCAGGACCGCGTTCCAGTCTCCCACTAAAACTATCCGCCGAGACGAATTCATGAAGGGCTCGATCCCCCGGAAAAAGGAAACCCTCTCGCTATGGCTATTGGGAGCATAAACCCCAATAAATCGAAATGCCACACCCTTTACGGTAACATCCAGCACGTGCACTCTTCCCTCTGGATCAGCATAGATTGGGTCACACGAAGCATCAAGAGCGGGTCTAACTAGCCAGGAAACACCCCTCGAGTGGGAATCAAAATGTGCTGAATAGAGCTGAAAGTCCCTAAGCAGTACACCCTGATGATCACTGGGAATGAAGTGCGTTTCCTGTACACAGCATATATCCACCCCGAGGCGTTGAAGGTCGCGTGCAACTCGAAGTTTATGAGAGGCGTCACTCAACACTCGGACATTCAAAGTAGCGAACCTTAAAGCCATTGTGATCTATCTAGGGTTGGGTATCCTTAACAAACATGGACGGTGCCAAGACACCGACAGCTGTCCCCAATGATCCAGAGGTCATCTCATTAGTGATGGCCCCATCAGGGGACAGACCACCGATGTCTAGAGGAAATGTTAACTTAATCGCTCTATAAAGTGAAGGGTGGATTTTATGGGGGCCCGTCCAACACATAGTTTCTCCATTTTAAGTATGTCGGAGTCGCTAAAAAAGGCTGCTGGAGGAATGATATTAAAAGCAGAGTTTGCTTCCTCCAGCATAGTCCAAACTCCTTTGGCCTCTTCACGACTTCTAACCACAGTTAAAAGCCTTTTGGCATTGGGAAAATTTTCTGGGTTTGTAATGTCCAGTTTGTTTATCTGCTTCGCCGCGTAGAGGTTTCGGTAGTCTTTTCTACCATGATTTTTTGATATGGCCTCTATATCAGCCGTGATCTTACACACGTCTTTGCCCTGTAAAAAAGGGGGTATTTTCTTTTTTTGGTCTTTTTCCAGGGAGGGACTTCTTTGTCTTTTCTTTTCAGAAGTAGAAGGGCGAGGTGATGGAGGAGGGGGCATGTCAATTTTCATAGGGGAAGCGGGTGGGAAGTTTTTTAGTGTATTGTTTGGGGAGCAGAATGGAGACGGTTTAGGGGACGGTTAAGGGGTCTTTTTGGATGGGGAGCCAAGGGTTGTCAACTTTGGGTCTCTTTTTGGTACGTTTTCGGGAGAGAGGGGTGGCGCTTTACGGGGTGATATTTTCTCTTTTAGAGGAGGGGCAGGCTTTTCGGGGAAGAGAGATTCGGGGAAATCTAATATCTTTTTTTTCTTTTTCTTTTTCTTTTTTCTTCTCGCTTTGCTTGCGCTTTTCATCAAGCGAGTCCTTTAGTTTTAGCAGGGCCTTAAACTTGTTGCGCCCCAGGTCTTTACTGGTCCTAATGTCTAATATCTGCTCTTTGGTCAGTTTATCTGCGTACGTTTTACGAGGCGATTTAGTAAACGGTACCAGTGTCCATTCTCTCTTTTTGGGCGATTCCATCTCGGCGTTGAATTTTTCCTCAAATTCTTCTGTTGTGATTTCTTTAATCACTTCAATTGTTTTGCTTGTATTTGGCGTTCTAGCCTAAGGTTTGAGGTTCCCAACAACCACCTCTTTAGGGTTTGTTGTGTTTGTCACATTGGTTTTTATCTTTTTCGGACAGGTGTAAGTTAAGTGACCTACTTCACTACAAATCCAGCAGGTCGGCCTCCTCCCTGTGACCACAATGGGGAGTTTTTCAGGTCCCGCTTCCAGGAAGTAGGGTATTTCGAGGAAAGCTTCTTTGTTAAATAGGATATCGAAGGACCAAACTCCGTTGTACTGGTCCACCTCTATACCAGTGATATCACCGAATTTCATGAGGTAGGCAGCTAGATATTCACCTGGGACCGCCTCTGGAACTTCGAAAATGGAAACAGTCGTTCTCCTCCGTCCTAGGTACTCCATTCTTAATATGTAGTCTTGTGTAATGATTTCCTTTTTGGTTAGTGCGACGCATTCTTCCTCTGTTTTAAACAGGGCGGCCCAGGTATTGTAGCCTCTGCATTTCGTTACACGATCCGCACGCATTCCTGCCGTTGCCAGTAATTTGGTTACCGTTTTCTTAGTTGACCTGATCAATTTTTTGGTCTTGCGATCAATCACAAAAAGTGAAATCATTTTCTTGGCAAATTCCTGTAGCCATATACTAAAATTCCGCACGAAAAACTTACATGGGCTGTAGATTTAGCTTTTGAAGGTGGCAAAGGTAAATATATAGACTTTTCAAACTCTAAAGCTTTCTGGTGTAAAAATAAAAATATCAAAACTAGTGTTTCTAAAGGTATTTTAAAAATACTTGTAAGTCATCTTATTAAAGAAAGCTATTTTCAAATAGGAAATAAAATATTACTCCAAACGATAAGTATCCCAATGAGATTGGATCCTGCACCATTTTGGGCAAATTTGTATTTACATAGACTCGAGTATATATATAGGGCATCACTATTAAAAACTGATATATCTATAACATATAACTTTCATGGGTGTAGGAGATTTATAGATGACCTTATATGTATAAACGATAATGATGAATTCGAAAAAAATAAACATCTTATATATCCAAACGAATTAAAATTGAATTGTGAACATAGAGGAAAACTAGCTACATTTTTGGATTTAGATATATAAATTGAGGATAGGATTTTTATTTATAAAATATTTGATAAAAGAAACGCCTTCCCCTTTGGAATAGTACGTATGCCGCATAAAGATAGCACCTGCCCTTTTTTTTTTGTGTTTTATGGAACCATTATGTCAGAGTTTTTGAGAATAGCCCGGGTTACTTTAAAATTAACAGATTTTATACCACCAGTTTCTAACTTAGTAATAAGGATGATAAAACAAGGTGGAGATAAAAATAAAATATTTAAACAGTTAAATAAAGCATTTGTTCGTTATCCTGATGCTTTTGAATCGTTTAAGATTAACCATACTATATTAATAAAGGAAATCCAAAACTATATTAGCAATGTATAAAATGTATTTATAATTACATATGATAAAATAAATAAAAAATTTTTAAATATATATATGTAAACATATTTTTAACCGTTATATATCTAATTTTAAATAAATAAGAATGTAAATATACTAAATACTAATCATAGTGGGGGTGATAAGTAGTTAAATGGATTAATCCGTAATCTTATAAATACAAGACTGTTAAATTAAAAAATATATCCATTTTAAATGGATAGTACCAGTCAAGGATCCGTCACTTGACACTCAGCTCAACAGGTGAGGGGCCGGAGACCGGCCCAGCACCTGTTGGACTGAGGTACACCGCCTGGGTAATACCTAGGAGGTCCACCCTCCCAGGCCTTGCCACCGGGCTTTCCGGTGGGGCAAGTTTATTGCTTGCTGCCTGAGGCGCCCCGACCGGGGAATGCCGACGGGGTTACTCAGGCAATTTTTAAAATTGCAGGAGTGCCCCTCCTTTAGGGGAGCCTGCTGGGTTACCACTTTCCGGCCTTGTGCCACATTTTGCTGAGTGGACAGCAAATAAATATAATCCATTTTAAATGTGGAAATTGATGAATCACACAGGTAAGAGATTCATTTTTATAGTATGAAAAGGTTAGTAACTGCAATTAAGAATAGGAAATTGGTTCAAATGTTTGTAACATGTCTTCTTCCTAAGATTAAGGGTGGCGGTGTTTGATCAACACTGCTGGGGAGCCATGATGTAATATACTGTTTTGTTTTTAAATCCCCTAAACAGTGTTTAATGGTAAACAACTGATGATCCCTTGAAAAATAAATTATTGGTACTATAGTAAATTCGAGAGCGAGTTGATGCAGTGAGTGCAGGTGATTAAATAACTTACTGACTAGATGGTTTTCTAACGAATGATAAAAAATATTTTTTGTATGGTTTTAAAGATTAAAAACTTCAAAGACTAAATATATATATATATGTAGAGAGAGAGAGAAAGAGAAAGAGAGTGATAGATTGATAGATAGATATATAATCGTATTACCTATCCATATACTTGTTTATGTTAATATATGTCTACCTGAATGTTGAAACTAATTAATATATCAGCCTGCCTTTGTGTAAGAATTTTTTACACTTAATAAACTTTGTCTTCAATTGAAAACATACCGATTTTGAATCATTAAGAAGGTTCACTTTTGTATTTGCTGTTTTCATCTTTCATCGCTTTCATGCCTCCTACACACAAAACTAAGATTTCGACATCATTTTAACTCGCCGGCCAATCACGTTCCTTGCACTAATCGCTAAACCACCGACTTTGTAACACGCAATTATCGTCGCCCGTGTTGTCCGCTGATTGACATCATTCTTATTAGAGTGTCGACTGCACCAATCACGCACCTCTCAATTTCACACCAATCACGCACCTCTCAATTTCACACCAATCACGCACCTCTCAATTTCACACCAATCACGCACCTCTCAATTTCACACCAATCACGCACCTCTCAATTTCACACCAATCACGCACCTCTCAATTTCACACCAATCACGCACCTCTCAATTTCACACCAATCACGCACCTCTCAATTTCACACCAATCACGCACCTCTCAATTTCACACCAATCACGCACCTCTCAATTTCACACCAATCACGTACCTCTCAATTTCACACCAATCACGCACCTCTCAATTTCACACCAATCACACACCTCTCAATTTCACACCAATCACGCACCTCTCAATTTCACACCAATCACGCACCTCTCAATTTCACACCAATCACGCACCTCTCAATTTCACACCCCACGATTTACCTTTACGTTTCCTTTCGATAATTCCCTGCAATTACATTCTAATCAGATGTTATTTGAGTTGCGCATTGTTAAAATGTAGAAACCGAATAAGAATTGAAGCAAATTCGATAAGCTTTGTTTCCGTTTACTTTTGAAGAAGAAATATACGATAGATAAAACGTAGTTAGAGAAGAAACAAATATGCATTTACAGTGTGTGGCATTTCGAAACCTTTCAGGGTTTTTTTTTTATATCAGAAATGCACCATAAGAACGTTAAGAATAATCTAGTTGCCATTTATAACAACAATAAATACGAGAAAACAAGCCGTTGATTAAATTCCAAAATAAAGAAGTAAGTCCAGAGAGGTCCATAACTTAGAAAAATATGTGGAGAGAAACGGACGTCTGGAAGATAGCGAAAAACACGGTTCCATTTTCAAATACGTTTTTTTTTTGTACTTTTAAAATCACAACTCACGGCTTGATAGTGTTTAAATAAAAGTCAGGAAAAGCATGTCTTAACAACCAAAACATATTGAAAGTTGTCCGCGGCCATGGGGACTAGCTACTTATCTGTCTTTAAGTCTAGTCAGAAAAAAACATATACAAATTAAATTTCGAAACATAAGAATTATTATCGCATTATACAATTCTTTGTCCCAAGTTATTATAAACATAAGTATGTACGTGTTCATGTATATAAGTTGGGAGGCACCCCACATTTTCCGGTCGTAAAATACGCTTAAATATGATATTTTAATTTGCCCAGATTCTGTGTACATTATTATTATAGAGTCGTGATTTCAGAAGTATTTGGGGGCTATCAGCTAGAATCGAAACTGAAATTGTAGCATTCAAATCTGGTGACGTTACCACTGTACTAAAGTGGCACACACATGAACGGATAAAAATTGTAAATTAAAAATAAGTAAAGACGAATGTACAAAATGTTTAACGATTTTTTTCAATTTTTACTAATTTTTGACCCCTTAAAACTATTTTAACCAACTAAAGACCCATAAAAGAAGGTCCATAAAGAATTTAAATAATTTGAGGTCCCTAGCGCCGCTCTGTAACTTTACGTTTCGGAGGAGCTAGAGTTTGAACATATGGAGACAGACAGATAGACAGACCGACAGACATATAAACGTTTACATATTAGACAATCCTCGCCAAATATAATTGCTTAATATACTAGATAGAGCAAATTAAGAATTACAGAAATTTGAATTACTTTCAGGAAATATAATTTTCAAAAACCAAAATGTAATATTTGAACAAAATTAAAATAATTTCCTGTGGTTTCCATGTATGCTGGTCGCCTCAAAAAAGAATATGGTATTGAGGTATTCGAATAAAATGGTAGTCTTGGATCATTTGCCTTTCACTCCGGATACTTGATTGAGCATAATTGGATTTTACTTCAATATGCCAATCTTCAATCAATCTGGAATCTAAAAACATCATTATTTTCTATTCCATGCCCGTTGAGGGTCAGATTTTGATATTAATCAACGTATCGTTTAATCACGATCATCTAGGAAAACAGTCGGTCCAATGCTAGTTTCGTACAGGAACAATGGAACTGGTTTGGTCTCCTGTTATTGGGTTTCAACCTCTGAAAAGTTGGAACGTAAATCCCTGATCTTGGAGAAGGAGACCTGCTAATGAGAGTCTACGTTGGAATTTGGAATTCTGGGTCTAATCTCGTATTCTCTCGCGAGAGTTTTCCTGATAGATTATATGGATTTGTGAAACAGGTTGGCAGAGTTGGTTAGAGCAGGGCAGAGAGGGAAATTCAATAACCCTTATCTCTGAGTGGCTTCCGGGCCTTGATAAGTGGTGATCACTGTGTAAAAAACAAAAACAATTAAAGGAGGCAAAGAAAAAATGTCAAATATTTCGCAGACGATGATTAGGTAAAATCGTAATATTATTCACCAATTTTATTCCGATTTTATGCTGCTAATTAATCAAAATGCATTGCTTAAAACATACAAAATGTCGTGCTGAGTCAAAAATTAGTTTGAAATTCCCGGTAAAATGTTTTACATGTTCGCAATGAAAACAATATAAGATATAACACAGCATAATATGGACGCCCCCACACCTTACACTTTTGGTGTCTAAATTACACTTTTTTTACAGAAACAAACATTTAAAATATTTTAAATTCTTCGAACATTTTATATAACATACGTTTGTTTATAATTGTATTAAAAATGATAAGTTATGGTTTAATTTATAATATTTCTAGCATTTTCATTTAAAATAACACGAACATTAACCGATATGATTTTATTAAAAAAACACTTCCTTTATCCCCTGGACCTCAACTCATTGTTTTGACGAATAGAGGAAGAGAAGTAATTGATTAGATTATTTATCGACTTTTATGAATTCATAGAATGAAGAAAGAAATGTGAAAACGTATAATCAGTTTCTCGAGCAACACAGAAATAGAAAGAAGCAAATCAGATCATGCTTTTCATGCAAATAAGCTAAAAAAAACATTAATTAAAGTGTTTTTTTTAAATTTTCTAACACATTACAAACCATTTAAGTATTACTCGTAGTTTTACATCCATATGTATAATTTTATTATTCGTAGCAATGCCAAGTTAAAAGCATATCAAAATAATGGTATTAGATTTCATAATTTCTCTCATATTTTTTATTCCGATTTTAAATATATATGCCAAAAAGTCCGATTATTCGTCCCGTCGTTAGCCATATTATAAACGTAGATTTTGTTTATTACTTTTCATTATCTTGTCTGACGGCAACTGTTTTAATATAAATAGTTAAATAAAATGAAAATTTAAAATTTCACCAGAATTTTCTTCTCAACCAAATAGATATTGCAATTAAGGAAATAAGAACCTTCCGCGTTTCATTTTGTAGATGTTCAATAGGTAAAAGCGGGAGGTTTTTATGTTGAATTATTGCTATATATTTTTATAGCACATTATGTACATATACAAGTCATATATATATATATATATATATATATATATATATATATATATATATATATGAAGCTGAATGTGTATGTGTTTGGTCACGAATAGGCTCCTGTATGGTTGACTATTTAAAAAAAACTGATTACATATAATGATAGAAGATGTATCGAGACACAGAGATGGTTATGTTTGATCTGGCAGAACGGTGGTTTATAAAAATTGTGGGGTCTGCGTTCGCGCTTGGTCCACAAAGTATGGAAATAAAAAAAATTAAAAATTAAAAAAAACATTTGCAAGTGTTTTTGATATAGATGTACATAATAATACTTTGATAAGTATGTTTTAACTTAAATAGGGATGGTATAATAAAATTGTGGAGTCTGCGTTCGCGCATGACCTCCATAGAATGGAAATAGGCACAAACTTTAATAAACACTTTTCATATCTATCTGCGTGAGTATACTTGGATAATTATGTTTCAGTTTGAAGAAATATAATATAATGAAATTATGTGGTGTTCGTTCTCACCTGACCTCCATAGAATGGAAATATATCACAAAGTTTAACAAGTTTTTTTAATATAGATCCACAGAATATTGTGATAAGTGTTTCAGTGTGAACAGGTATGGTATGATAAATTATGGGGTTTATCTATTTTATTTTTACTTTCATCATATTTTGCTTTGGTTTTGATACTCCCAAATTCGAAGCTATCTCTTTACAAGCCTTCCTTTTCATAACCCATCATACTTTCATAAATCAGAGTCCATTTTCTATAGGCGGTCTTTGAACCTAGTCAACGACGGGTACTTTTGCTAGTATATATATAATCAAAATGGCGTAATGGAAACATATTGAAGGTATATGCAGCTTCTCTTCCAATGTTCGAATTTATATTATGTCAAATCACACTTCATTTCCTTTTGGCGGATTGATAGTTGCTATTTCTTTTGATGAGTTAAGAGAATAATATATTCACCGATTGATATAATAATTAAGTGATTGATTTTGCACTACGAGACAGATACTGTTAAGAATTGTATAAGTCAACTGAATTAAAGGAATAAATTAAATAGTCAACATCATTAATTTTGAAATACAACTTTTTGTTATTTACTCTCTCTCTTTTTCTTTCTATATATGTATTTATATATATATATAATTATATGTATAATTATATATATAATTATATATATGCAATTATATATGTGTGTGTGTGTGTGCATATTTACAAATGTGTGTTTATTCATCTGTATGCTATATATACATATATAAAAATATATTTTATATATTATATATATTATATATTTATAATATATATTCTACATTTTATATATATATATATATATATATATATATATATATATATATATATATATATATATATATATATATATATCATCTGTGCCTGGGGATTGCAAATTAATCTTGTGCAAGGACGAACAATTTCATCGTTACCAATTGTTACATTTCATTGAAATTGAACTTCCTGGCAAAATGTGACTCTCTTCCATATTTCCCAGTAGATTTGTGCAAATGTGCACAATTCAAGATGGCGGAATTAATTAAAATTCACATTCTCAAGATACATTTCCTCATATCTCGATGGACGTCTCGAAAAAAGCAAATTAAGTGCACGAATCTATTTCAAAATTATTTTTAAAATATTAAGTATAAAACAGGAAGCCTAAATAAAATAAAGGTACACAATTTCCAAAGAAGTTTTTTCTAATTGTACATTGGATTCTAAAAACACATAAAAGAAGATTTACTACTTCTCTAAATTTCTTTATTCAATCAATCAATCAATGAATCTATCTATTAAACCCCGCTCTCTTTCACTCACTCTCTCGCGTTCTCCGCATTTTTTAAATTTTTTTTTTGAAATATTGTACAAAATCTTTATCTTTTAGTAGTAGGTTTACAATGATTGTAATTTGGGAAGCTTTTTGTCACCCGAAATTAATCACGATAGTAAAGATGTTAGTAAGAATTAACAATGACTTGCTTGAAAATTCTTAGTGATCAAAGAATACAAAGGAACATATTCAAGAACACTCGTTATCACCATCATCGTTTATCATAGACATGATGACAATAAACTATGTACTAAGAAAATGTGATTACCGTTATCAGACTAAAGACACATGACGAAGAATAAATAACTTCATTTATGATGATCTGAAATTATTCGTAAAATACAAGAAAATAAATAACACAACTGGTCAACACGACTAGAATGTCCAGTCAGAGACTGACATGGAATTCGCAAGAAAGTTATGTGCACTAATAGAGATAAAAAAGGGAAAACTGTAAACATCAGCGGTTATGAAACTTCTCAATCAAAAGCAGATGGAGGCGCTTGGTGAAGACGAGACTTAAAAATATTTGGAAGATTTTTTAAAACAGACACCATCAAATCTACAGAAATTAAAGAGAAGATTAGAAGAATACTTGAGAAGAACAAGGAAGCTCTTTCAAAACCATATTTAAGTAAAACAATTAAAGGTAGAACACTTTGGAAGTATTAGTAAAAGGATACTCTAGACCATTAATAGACTTGATCAAAGAAGAACTTAGGCACCTTGATCAGAATATGACGACATTAATGACCCTGCACAATGCGTAACACCCAAAATATGATACTGACCGATTTTACAGGAAAAATAAGAGAAGGTAGTTGAATGGCTGGAAAATGTAGATCACTGTGTAGAAATGGAAAGAAAAAACTTGGACTCGTGTACAAGTTTGAACAGAATGATTAATCAATACAACGATAGAAATCTTCTAAAAGTAGGAAAGAACTAGCAAAATTACCAAGAAGGTTTATGGGCTCAAGAGAGCTCTAACCAGACCTTCATGAGTGCGAAGACCAACGGTCGTTGAAAACGAGAAGTTTATGTAAAGCGACTATTACAATAATATCTAATCATTTGTAAAGCTTATCGAAAAAGGTGGCGAGTACTTGGGAGTCAGAAGAAACTTGTCGACTGGACACCAGAAAACATCACAAGTTATTGTCATAGAATTAGCACTGATTTCATTGTGCAACATTTCGAACGAAGTCAAAATAGAATGAATAGTTGTAGTTATTGTGAACCCCGGGTAACATGAAGGTCTACTTGTTTTAGTACTTTTTCTTGTCCGTTTTATTGAAACACTGGATTTAATTACATTTACTATGAGGAGGAAGATTTCAAGTTGCCGTCGAGTTTTTACTTTACTGAAAGACGACAGGAATACAAATTTGTTTCGTTCTATATATTTGCTCCGACAAGTTCGTGGTAATCTCTTGTTCTGGTAATATCAGCATGTAGCGTCATTCTCATTGCGGTTGACTGGTACTCATGGCAGGCTCCGAGTAGTCAGCTATATAACTGGTCAGACCTCTTTGAATGTTTGGGTTTTATGATAAGGAAACGTGAAATACTCTTGCCCAGACTTGGTAAACATTATTTTCGAAACATCTAATTTGGTAAATTTCATTGTGACCTAACCTATTCTGTCATTTAATGAACACCTCCCTAGATTATGACAAAATAGTAAGAGAGACTAACTACAAGGAACTAAAACGCAGTCGTTGGTAACACATTATAATACACTTATTTCATCATTCTTTATTGTCTTCCCTTAACGGTCACAAAAATAAAAACGAATATATAATTCATATTTTAATTCATCTCGGTTTACACTAATACGCGATTGGGTTTGTATGAAAATATATTAAATACATACTCAGTTTTCATGCAAAAATGTGTATATTCTCTCGTTAGATAAAATATAATGGTTGTGCTGTATCATAAAAAGTAACATTAATGCTAGAGGTTAGGTAATAGAGCATATACATATATGCATAACGTTATTGTGTTATTTTCAGTTTTTGGAGTGGGCAGTGTTAGTTTGAAATAGCACCGCATAAATATTTGTTGTAAGCACACGCATTTTTATGTAACGTCTTGCAATGGAAAATTTCTGGCACAAAAGATTGTGAAAATGTAAAATGACACACAATTATTTTTTTAAATAGAGCAACATATTTTTGGAACAATGTATTAAAACAAATGAAATGACAGTGCAAGTGTTAAACAATTTAAAAATAAATTCGATGCAAATAAAACATCAAAACTTTTCTCTAAAACTATAAAACATAAAATCAAATAGCGGGGTGGGTCCGGCTTTGCCCAGTCGTAAAATACGCTTAAATATGATATTTTAATTTGTTCGGATTCCATATATATTATTATAGAGTCGTGATTTCAAAAGTAAAAAATGTATTTGGGTGGCATTAGCTAGAATTGAAACTGACGCATTCAAATCTTCTGACGCTACCTCTGTACTAACGTGACACGCATAAGAACTGTTTAAAAATTCATAATAAACTAATCTGAATGTACAAAATATATAACGATTTGTTCAGTTTTGGCTCAATTTTGACCCCTTAAAAACGATTCTTACCGGATAAAGACCTAGAAACGAATGACCCGTAAAAAATCCAATCATTTGAGACCTTTAGCGTTGCTCTGCGACTCTTAGTTTCGGAGGAAATAGAGTTTGAAAATAAGGACACAGGCAGACCTACAGCATTTTATATATTAGATTTCTATGACATATTTCCCCACTTTGCGCAATAATAATAATAATAATAATAATAATAATAATAATAATAATAATAATAATAATGATAATAATAATAATAACCAACCATTTCAAAGCAAGGATCGATAAAACACAAGAAAAAAGCAAATGCAGACTATGTGGACAAAGAGACGAAACGATAAACCATATATTAAGTGAATGCAGCAAACTGGCCCAAAAGGAATACAAAAACAGGCATGACCAAGTGGGGAGGGGGTGCACTCGGAATTGTGCAAACGACTGCATTTTGAGCGTATAGACAAGTGGTACAAGCATAAACTTGCAACAGCACTCAAAAACGAGAACCACAAAATCCTATGTGACATGGACATACAGACGGACAAACCCATCCAAGTAAGAAGACCAGATGTCGTAATAATTAGCAAGAAAGAAAAATCCTGTCAAATCGTAGACTTTGCTGTCCCAGCTGACCACAGGGCGAGTATGAAAGAAAAGGAGGAACGAAGCAAATACACAGAGCTAGCCAGAGAGTTAAAAGGGATTTGGATGATGAAGAACATCAAAATAGTACCGATGATAGTAGGAGCACTAGGAACAATTCCGAAAATCTTCGAAAAAGAAAAGAATGTCAGAAATTGGAACCAGAGGAATAACTGCAAAAGTACAACGACTAACGATAATGAAAACGACTGAAATATTAAGGAAAACCCTTGAATGCGTTACAAGGAATGAAGAACACCGAAGCTGCATATCTACAATTTCTACACCCCCCATCATGCATCCCCCTCATTGTTTCATCACCGTTCCCCCCAATAACCTGAGATACAAAAGAGCAGAGGTCCTGGATATGACCTTAAACTATATCCGATGGTGAGGCCCCAGCTTGCAGGCCTTAGGGAGTATGGAGCCACCCTTTAATTGCCATTGCTCCCAGGGCCACTCTGACCCGGAGGGGTAGCACCTGTTAGGGTCCCATAAATAAAGGGTTAAATAGAATATGACTTAAAAAACAAATATACTATATTAAAAAATCGTTCTTCAAAATCACCAGATTCGGCATTAAATAACCTGAAAAGGGTTGATATGCCATAAAACAAAACAACCAACCAACCAAAGAGCTGAGAAGGGTCAAGAAGGGCTGAAAGACCGAAGAGAGAGCGCTAGCCAGACCTCGGCTGGACAAGCGCAAAGAGAACTGGGACCTTGGAGAGGCTGAGTGCCACTCAAATTCCAGTATAACCCAATGGCTCCTACCAGCGAGAAATCAATGGTAAGAGGCTGTTGCAATGATGCAAATTCATTAGCAAATGCTATCGAAGGAGGTGGAGAGAGCTGGACGTCTGGGGAGACTTGTTGTCACTCAGCTTCCAGAGAACATCACAGGTTTCCAATCAGATCGTTTGTTGACTTGTGTGAAAGCACCATGTGAGCCAATAATAATAATAATAATAATAATAATAATAATAATAATAATAATAATAGTGTATCACATTTCTGCAGATATTTGAGTATATCTCTTCATGGGACAAGGCTGACAGAAGGACACTTTGACACAATAAAAGTAGTCTGTGTGCAGTTTATGTAACAGAGTTAATTTATTTTCCCCTCCAAATAATTCAAAATATAAACATAAAAAGCTAAACCACTGCCAACAAAAGTGAGTACACCTCTTAGGGAAAAATGTCAATATTAATATACATTACGTGTGGCTAGCATCATTATCCATAACTGCCTTTACTCTTCTGGGCATGGAGTGTACCAAAGCTTCATAGGAAGCCATTAGAATACTCTTCAATTCCTTCATGACGACGTTGCAAAGCTGGTGGATATTTGAGACTTTCCGCACCTCCACCTTCTGCTTGAGGATCCTCTAAAGATGTTCTATTAGTGTGGTGTCCGTTAATTTCGATAGTTTTTGGAGGGGATTACAATTGTTTCAGTTTCCACGACTTCCTGTGTTTTAGTATTTCACTCCTGTGACAGTTTCTATATGTCCGGTTGGTTTCTGTAGTTCATGTGATTTAGTCTCCGCATGCTATATTTCAGTCAGTTTCATTATTGTTTTTATTTACGAAGGCAGAACTAGACATAAGGTCGGTTTTTAATGTGTGGAAAATCCAGCTCCCAAAGAAGGGACACTCTAGATAGAAATCAAAATTAAAATTGTCCCAGTCAGGAAGGATTTCTTCCCCCTGACCGAGGAAAGAACAGATACTACACTATGATCTTGCATTTCTCTGATTCCAATTTTATCCCTTCTTTTTTCCAAGTTTTTTGGTATTGTTTCTAGTATTATTTGTGTTATCTTGATTCTCTTTATCTTTCAGATTTCTTTTAACTCTCTTGCCAGTCACCTTGATATCCACTTATGGTCTGCCGGAGTGCTGAAATCTACGATCTGGCAGGATTTTCTATTCTTTTTTACTATCATAACATCTGGTCTTCTTGCTTGAAAGAATTTTGTGCCTTTTTCAAGTACTACTGATAGCTTCTTATTGTACCATTTTTCTGGGTGATCGAAATGTAATTGTTTGCATAATTCCAAGTGGATTGTCTTTTTGAGATATTCGTGTCTATTCTCATATTCTTTTTGAGGATAGTTTGCCGCATTCGTTTCACATATCGTTTACTGTTTTGTCTCTGGTTGTATTCTTGTGTTTCTCGACCCTTGTTTTGGTGTAGTTGGCTCTGGTTGCGTTATCTTGTGCAGCTGTTATTTGAGATTCAGTTTTTCTGTTTAAGTTTACCTTTTGTAGCCATGTTCATGTGTTTCTGTTAGTCTCATTTTTTGTAATCCTTATGAATCGTCTATGTAGCTGTTTCTCTTCCCATTTTTCCTTCCTTCTTTCTTCCTTTGCCTCTCTGTTTCCTGTCTCGTTTATTTTTCTGGTGTATCTTGTTTCATTAATTATCCTTTCCGTTTTCTGCATTATGTATTTTTATAATTCTGTTTTGTGCCATTCACACAGTCCTTTATACAAGTCAGCACTCTTCCTCCGTCTTCGTTTTTCACGTAGAATCGGTTGGCATCATCTTTTGGGCATAGCGCTTAGTGCATGGTGAAGATGCCTCAGTTCGCGTTTTTTTGTTCCACGCCTTAAACGATCCAAAGTATCTTACTTTATCTTCTTTCCTCTGCCGCATGTGTTTATATATTTGATTAGGTTTTTACCATATAGTTTACTTTCAAGAAGTTGTTTGGATTTTTTCAGGTATTCTTTTTAATATTCTCTTCCATTTCTGTTGCTTTGATTGTGTCTGTATCTATGAAACACAGATATTTGTAGGTGTCATTCTCATCAAGTGCCTTAATCTCTACTTTGTTCGTTAGTTACATGCGTTCTGTTGCCTCCAGTTTTCCCCATAATTTTTCCATCCCATTCAATTCAGATATCCTGGCTTAAGATTCTGATTGCGTTTATTGGTGTCTCTAATTCCTCTTTGGTCATTGCAAAAAAAATATTATAGCCCTTTTTTTTTTTACACAGTGATCACCACTTATCAAGGCCCGGAAGCCACTCAGGGATAAGGGTTATTGCAAGTACATTACGTTAGTGTGGAGATTTGATGAAGTGTTTACTTAAGGGGGCGGTTCATTAGGAATTTGTTAACGTTGGACTTGAACACATCCAAGTTGTAGTCCGGTGGGAAGCAGGCAGATGGAACAGTACATTAAGTTCTTCATTTTTTTAAAATCTGTATTAGGGAACCTGTATCTGACTTGGCACTTTCTTACCATATTTGTAAGGTGCATCATGGCTATGATGAACATTAGTAGTGATAAGGAATCTCCTAGGAAAATACCTCTTTGTTTTTTGTTTTTTTTTTATCTCAGTTATGTTTTGTCCATCAGCTGTCATTTCAAGTCTCCGAACTGCTGCATATCAGTACAGCCAGGGAATCAGGTAGCAGGGAGGGAATCCAAAGTTTAACTATTCGAAGGATGAAATTTTTAGAGTAGAAAACTTTCTTTCATTTAGGGACCTCAATAATGAAGGGGTTTGATTTTGTTGCTAAGCTGGTTTGTCGAGCATAAATATGTCGAGGGGTACAAGTGTACTGAGTTAATTAGAATACAATCCATTAAAATACTTGTAATGCAACATTGTGGCGATGGGACAGGGGTTGAAGCCTAGTTGCCAAATTGGCACCTATTGGATTGGAAACCCTTTTTTGTACGCTATCCAAGAAGAAGAGACTAATGGTAGATGCACCAGCCCATATGTTGCACCGATACCTCATGCGTGGGCGAATGTTAGCCGAATGGTAGCCTTTTAGAGGTACAGGATGCTCTAAGGTGTGAGTAGTCTTCTAGCATGATAGAGGGAGCCCACCTTCCATTTAGAAGCTTTCGCAATGTCCTCAACGAATTTGTTCCAATTCATATTTCTTGTGAATGTTAAGTCGAGGAGTTTAAAAGAAGAATTCTTAAATAGGGAGTTATTGGTCATCAACATCGGTGGGTGAAGAAGCTCTTTGTAATTGTTAAAGAGAAACAGCTTAGTTTTATTAACAGTATATGTTACCATCTATTCAGATCCCCATTCCACTATGGCATGGAGATCATTTTCGAAGGATTCAGCTCTTGTATTTGATTTGTGTACATCTGTCCTCCCCTTGTGCGTGATGTAGAGTGTTGTATCATTAGCAAATATACCTATCTCGGACACAATATTATCGGGGAGTTCGTTAATGAGTATGATGAATAATAGTGATCCATTGATCGAATTCTACTATTAATGTTATATTGCTTGGATGAACGTCCATCAATAGCAATGTGGATGCTCATATTGTTTAAGAAGAGTCTAAGTATTCTTCCAGTTATACTATATGATTTAATTTTCATTACCATATTCTTCCAGTTATACTATATGATTTAATTTTCATTAACAGCTCTTCGTGCCAGTATTTGTCAAAGGCCTTCTTCCTTCGTATGCCTTATCCAATGCATGGTATCTGCGTTCAGAGATGGCTTTTTAAATATCTCCAGTAGAAGGACATTGCTAAATCCGTACTGTTTGTCAGAGAGAACATTAGCTTTTGTGAGATGGTGGACTAGTACTGGATTGATTAGCGTCTCAAAGATTTTAGCGAAGAGGAGGAGGGGAGTAATAGGACAATAATTGAGGCTCCTTTACCAAATTTCTTGTACGCTGGCACCACAAAGACAGTATTTCAGCTATTAGAGAAGAAAGATTCAGCTAGGTATTTGTTGTAAGGTTTCGAAAATACGCGGGCTAGATCAGCTGAGCATTTCATAATTAGTATAGCAGGGATAGGAACAGGCCCACGCGCCTTGGGGTGTCTACATTTTTTATGCTATCGCGGACATTAGAAGGGGTCATTTGCAGATCATTAATTGTGACTTCTGTCCGCATAGGTAAATTTGGGAGGGAGTTGTTTGTTGGCTCTAAGGGGAGATTGGAGGCAAATCGCTGGGCAAGCAATTTTGCCTCTCCGTTGCCATGCATACAACTTTCTGGTTGTTGGATAGTGGGGGTGGGGGAATTATTGAATGCCCTTCATTCACTACACTATTATTAATTTTCCAGAAATCACGAGTTGCTACTTCCTGAAATTCTATTCCTTGGTTATTTCAGAATGCCTTTTTTTTTTTTTTTTGGCTGCGGCTATTTCATTTTTACAATGATTTCTAGCATCTATAAATTTTTTTCTTGTTTGTATTTGACTTATGGCGTATGAACCGGCAGAGTAATGCTGTCTTGGAGCAATAGCAGCTGCACAATCTGTAGTGCATCATGAGAGTGAATGACGCTTGCTCTAATACTTTCGTGTGGGGGCGTGCACTTCAATGCCTGCTTTGCGCCATTCAGTTGCCTCATTGTCACACTGTTCAGCAGGAACAGAGAAGATATTGGTCCATAAGGCATCTCTGCTATGTTTTGTAATATCTCATAGTTTTTAACAATTGCTCCTCACGTTGGGTTGGGATTTAAATGTGATGTCTATTGATACCACAAGGTGGTTTGTATTTCCAAGTGGACAGTGAGTATTAGTTACACAATCCTCAGGTACTATGTTAAGGAATAGGTCTAGAAGCGACGCCTGCTGGTGTTCCTGATGTGGGAGGCGGATTCGAACATTACTGTCTATGTGAGTGAATAGGCTATAAAGAAGAACTCTTTTCCGTTTGCCTGTTTTCCACCTGACGACAACTTGGAGGTCTTCAAGTCCAACACAAACAAATTCCTGATAAACCGCTCTCATAAGTAAGACACTTTATCAGATCTCCATTACTAACGATTAATACGATATTGTCCCATTGATTACTGTACACGCTATAACCCTTATCCTTGAGTGGCCTCTGAGCCTTGATAAGTGGTGACTTCCATGTAAAAAGAAAAAAAAAGCTACAAATAGAGCAACCAGCTGTATATCAGTGTTGAACTCTATCAAAGCAGGATAAATAAATAAAAACATTAGAAAAATTATAAGTAAAAACAAATTATTTCCCTTGGCGTGAAATTGGACATGAAAATAATTTATGACCTGAATGGAAATCGTGAACTTTTAATTAATTCAAGGGAAGGAACTCCAATAAAATAAGATAAATTTCAAATTAAATATAAGAAAGTTATTTCCCTTGAAATGAAATTGAGTTGAAAATATTTTCCCGAATTACTTCCCTTGTGCAATGACTAATTTCAGCGTATCTTAATATCATTTTTTAATATAAGTTTCTCATTTTCTGTGCAGCTTGCTGGATTATTGATGCCTTTGTAAAGAAAGGAACTGCTACATGTCGATTAAGGGATTCATGATTTTTCTCTCCGTTTTGCTATTTATGTAATTTTTTTTCTAGTGCCTTTCGAAAATTTGACTTGGGCTAAGGGATATAACTCAATTTTACGCGAGATTATTTTTATTTCCGTACGGAATTTAGAACGCTAAAACCAACGCCACTTCGAGGAACTGTACGAAAAAACACAAGAAACCACCAAGAATGAACCTCTTAAATAAAACAAGGATGAAACTTTTAAAGCTGCGACGACTTTGTTTTATTGTAACAAAACTTATTATAGGTTGTTTGATCAGCAACCGACAAGGCTAATATGCTTACCAGCCGGTTTGCCTCCAACTCCACACTGGACCCTTCCAACCACCCCCTGCCTGACTTTCCTTTGCGGACAGACACCACGCTAGACGATCTAAAAATCACCCCTGGTGATGCATGCTATCATAAAATACCTGGACACCTCCAAAGCATGTGGACATTATCTCATCCCAGCTGTGCTATTAAACAAGTGCTCAGCCGAAGAAGCTCCAGTTCTAGGTGTGTCAGAAACTTAATGAAAAATATTGATTAATTCCACCCCGTCCTTCCCAGCTTATAACTCCTCGAAAAATGTAATTCAAGCCCTAATTTTTGTTCAATTAAAGGAGAAAGGGCCAAGGTTTCATTAAAAAAATAATAAATAAAATAAAAATCAACGTGTTTTTTTTAAAGGTTTTAACTTCGGACTTTATAGGTAAATTTCTAAAAAAAAACACTTCTTTTTTTGTTTTAAATTTGAATATATTATTTATTGATCTTTTATCTTCAATTTGTGATATATAACACTTTGGTGTAAATTAATTATTTACTTTTTAATAGACATTTCATAATGGGAGGCGTAAATTATTCGACCCCCTGTCTTTCAAAGCTTATAACTACTCGAAAAATGTAATCTAAGGCCTAATTTTTTTTCAATTAAAGGAGCAAGAACCAAGGTTTCATTTAAAAAAAAAAACAAAAAGAAAAAACAAACAACGTGGGTTAAAAAAAGGTTTTAAACTTCGAACTTTACAAATAAATTTCTAAAAGACACTACTTTTTTCGTTTTAAATTTGAATATATTATTTATTGACCTTTTCTCTTCAATTTGTGATATATAAAACTTTGGTGAGTAAATTAATTATTTACTTTTTAATAGACACTTGAAAATGGAAGGGGGCGTGAATTTAAAAAAAAACATTTTTCTAAAATATTATATTCGGTTTATTGGAAAGAGCATAAAATTTCACATTGACCCTGAAAATATCTTTTACGATAGAATCAATAGAAAAATTTTGATAGATTTTTAAAGTTTTAAAATTGAAAAATATTGAGTTCGTAAAATTCATTACTGTTAAAAAAATTAAAAAAAAAAATTCTATTACTTTTAAAACAACTTTAATAGTTTATTTTGGAAGTATAATCCATAAAGAAAATAAACAACCCATTTTTAAAAGATAAATTACGAGTTGTTTTATATTTTATTCGCCGGTTCGTGTTAGGGGTGTCAAAAATTCCTACAGAAATTCTGATACACCTAGTCCAGTTCTCTCCAAACTCTACAACAAATGCCTTAATGAATCATGCTTTCCGGGCTGTTGGAAAACTGCTTTTGAGGGACCAGTATTCAAAAATTCTGGCGAAAGAAACGAAAATAACGGGAGTTCGTTGGTTTTCTTTCAATAGTCGCGTGAAGAACACTTTTTGTATTCTTAATGTTATAAACTTTGTTACATAAAAAAAATCGTCGCGGCTTTTTTTTTTTTTTTCTCATTTTTTTGATTAAAAAACATATATGTCTCGTCTTAAATTATGAAATGAAAAAGTTAACGAATCTCTGAGTAAACGAGAGTTGCGTCCCTTTTCAGAGTGATAAATTCTAAAACAGCACAAAAAGTATTATAATATTAATCGCAAAAATAATACAAAAATACCCTCTTATTATAATTTCTATTCAGTAATCATCGAATTTCACTTTTTTTTCTGCAATATTAATATGTTTTCTCTTAAACTTTGAGGCATTTAATAAAGTAACTGAAAAAAACAGTTCGAAAAAAAAATAGCCACATTTTTTTTTCTTGAAATAACTGGAATGTTTTTTGCGTATCAAATATCGTATGAAAAAAAATGAATCCTTTAGTAAAAAAGAATTACCTACGTTGGAACAACGAGTTTAATATCTCTGTAAAGAAGTAGTAACAGTCTCTTTTAATATAAATTCATGCAATTTTTTAATACTTTCATTCATTGTTGAAAAAAAAAGAAGGATAGTAGCATTTTCTATTTGTTACCGTTCTTAGAAGTTGAGTTAAATTTAACACCCTGAATAATCGTATTAATTATAACTTACTCTGTTTATAATGGAGTTATCTCCCCAGCAGAAAAGACTACACATCAAGGGAGATAACCTCTCTTTAATTTTATGCTCAAATTTCTGTTTTCACTTTGGCATCAATAAAGATTTCAGTTTGTTTTTGTTTAAATCTCAAATTATTTGAAATCTCTGTCAAGTTTTCTTTTAATAAAGAGTGTTTTCTTTTACAAAGTAAATACATATATAAAGATGTGAAATCACTTTAAAAACGGGTTTAACACAGATTAAGAAAGTGATAAATCAGTTCTTCTATTTTCTAAGTAAAAGTTTCCTGTAAACATTTCACCACAAGGCTGCTTCCCTTCTAACTAAGGCGTTGTCGTTTTCAAGTCCAATGTAATCATGTTCCTGTTAAGCCGTTCTTTTAAAAAATACGAATTCTACTCAATTTTAAACATTAGCGATCAGATCAGCACGTTGTTGTATCACTGGCCACTTGACAATAATTACTTCTTATCATAATTCTTATAGCCATTGATGGTATCTCCGTGGAAAAATAAAGAAATAAAGGAAAGAAAGTAAAAAAAAGAAAAAATCTAATTAATAATTGAAAATAATTTTCCGGCATAAAATCCGGTTACCTCCCTTACTTCCTCAGCATTCATCGACAGAAAAGAGGAAAAGGGTGTTTATATAATCGTAATCATTATATGTACGTGGATGTTTATGTCCCTGTTAACTTTGCCTCTCCACGAGGGCAGATTTAGACACCAGGTTCGTTTTTTTTAATGCGGAGAAAATGAACAGAAATAAAAATTGTCTCAGTCGTGAGGGATTTCTCCTAATCTAATCGAGAATTAAAAAAATCTTGAAATGTAGCATCAACACAGATACTACACGTTGATCTTGCTAAATGAGGAATAACAACCCTTACTTTTGCTCATCATATAAGTTTTGCAAAGTGTACTTAAAGGGGAATCACTCTGTTTTGAAAGTTGTTATTATCTGAGTTAGGTTCTCCTGTTTATGTAAGGGGGACAATTTCTATGTGTATCTTTATGTCGCTATAAATTTATTTTTGGTTTGTGTTTTTTAACTTAATGTAAGCATAAATGTAGTTATCATATATATATATATATATAAAAAAAAATGCTGAAAATGATTCCGTTTCGAAACCAAAACTGATAGCGTTCTATTAAGATCAGTATAATACGCCAATTCGACGGAGATAATTCATATTTAACCATGAAAAAATATTGCCAACCTTTCTGTTTTAAAGATCCACATTGTCTAAATAAAATATGCGTACATTAATAGGGAATTTAACCAATCATATTTGTTATTAAAATTTCTCCTTGACGTTTTCCCCTAAATAAGTAAGAGTTAAAATATGAAATAAACAATGTTATAGCAACTTAAAATCGTCGTGCAACCCTTCATTATTTTAAAATAGTTGTTGCCATTCTTGTTTTGTAATTTAGGATCGTCCTACTAATCATCTGTCATTTAATTATACAGTGTTATTGGAGCCGGTCTACCTATGATTGTATACTTATTAAGAAAACAAAACCGATTCGATGTTTCTTATATATATATATATATATATATATATATATATATATATATATATATATATATATATATATATATATATATATATATATGTATATATATATATATATGTATATATATATATATATGTATATATATATATATATATGTATATATATATATATATATATATATATATATATATATATATATATATATATATATATATATATATATATATATATATATATATATATATATATATATATATATATAGTGTACGGCATAATCACGTTGATGCACCGGTTCCCGCTGGATCACCGAAGTTAAGCAACGTTGAACCTCGTCAGTACTAAAAGGGTGGCCATTTCGGCATTTCGGATTTCTAAATGCTGAATGTGCTCTCCGCTTAACTCGGCATTGCTTCCAATCGTCCTGGACTTCTCCTTACCACTAGACCCAAAGAGTGCCGATTCAGGAGAGGAGTGGTTGCGTGTTGTGCAACCTTTGCCTCACAATTTCACACGCATTTGTTCCTGCAGGAATTATCCTTTGTCTTTCGAGACTGAACGAAGGTATCGCTGAAGTGTAAGGGAAGTTTCTACCTTTCGTCGCATACGTTTCTTATTATGAAACTCAGTGACGGTAAATGTATTTATTTAATACAAAATTCCGATGACGATTCCATTTATAAACTTATACTGAAAAGAATCTGTTAAGTTTATGATAAACGCTGAACACATTCCCTTATTTTAAAATAATCAATAGATTTAGATGAATCATGTTTTTCTTTTATTATTCTTATAAGAATTTATATTTCAGTCTAAATCTTTGCATATTAAATATTTTAACAAGCTAATTTCCGCACGGACACACACACACAAACACACACACACACGCAAACCCACACAAACACACACACACACACACACACGCACACGCACCCACAAAGACACACAAAAACACACAGAGGCACACATACACACAACACGTGCGCACACACACACTCGTGTGCGCACTCAAATGCGCGTACACGCCCACACGCACCCCCCATATATATATATATATATATATATATATATATATATATATATATATATATATATATATATATATATATATATATATGAATAAAAAATGAATACGAAAAATATATATATGTTCATATCTTTTCTGTATTTATTTCCTGTGTGTTGACGTGTAGGAATACATAAATCTTTTGAAAAACACAAGAATGTTTCCTTCAAAAGCACATATCTTCACCCGATCCTTCGATCTTTCTCAGTGTGAGTGATAGAAAACATGAGTGAGCCGGCAGAGTAAGCAGCGGGAGAGGGGGCATGGGTATAACCATTAAGGTAAAGATCTATCTTAATATGACCCTTCCAGCGTTTCCGATTTGGAATGGTCAGCAACCTGTGTGGCCTCCATTGAAAACTAAGTCTTTCATAAAAATGTGAATTGGACACCCACGCATCCCACGGACATACTCGTATATGTGACCATACATGTATATACATTCGCGCACTATCACATATGCTTCTTCACGTACTCATACATACACAGCATACGCGCACCCACTTTTATGGACGTGTTCGCATATTCAGCTGGAGATTGATGAGCAGATTTGGATGATAAGTTGAGTGAGTGTGAAGTGGAATCTCTTTCCAAGAGTTTGGACTTATTATGGGTCTAGGTTGTCTAGATTGTCTGCACGTACGCACCCACACACACATATGCACACACACACACACACACACACACACACACACACGCACACATACACATATGTTGTTTTTTTTTAAACGCTACTATAGATTTCGTTAATTGATATATACAAACATATAATGTTGGAAAAATAAATAAAATAAAGTGAAATAACTAAATAAACGGAGACTATTCTTTTGATCATCATTTACTTAATTTTTTCTATTCTTGTTGAAACATATTAAAATTTATTAAAGTATTTGGATTGTTCTTTTTTTTTCTTCTCCCACCCCCATGTATACTTCTATGTGCACATATATACATACATACATACATACATACATACATACATACATACGGTAAGTGCTAGTCATAGGGTGAAAGCATTGTTTTTAAATTAGAAGTCATCACAAAAATTAGAAGTCGATAAGATGTTAATAACGTTTAATGTTGGAAATGAAACTGAAAAATGCATTGCAATGCGTAAACGAGGAGTTGAATTATAGTAAAAACAACAACAATAGCAATCATATTGCTACTACTACTACTACTACTACTACTACTACTACTACTACTACTACTACTACTTCTACTACTACTACTACTACTAATATATATATATATATATATATTGTGTCTTGTTTGTATTAAGCTATGGTTGTGATAAATTAATGTTATATATATATGATCTAAATAATTCGAATATCATGTAATTTGAAACACAACATACTTGATTTATTAAAATAAAGTTGAATTTTCTTTGTTGACGGAGTATTTCAATAGTTTTATAATGAAACCTACACACAATGATAAACATAAGAATTATTAACTCGAACATTTAAATATTTTAGAATTCAAGGGAAATAAATGATAAATATATTGTTTAAAGTTATGTCCCTTGAAAATTATTTGAAATGCTTGTATTTCTTAGAAAATATTGTAGGTATACTTCCGTTCTTATAAAATATCCATTTTCGCTGTCCGTCTGTCTGTCTGTTTGTCTACCTCTCTCTCTTTCTCTCTCTATGTCTCGCTCTGTCTCTCTCTTTCTCCCTGTCTCAGTATATATATATATATATATATATATATATATATATATATATATATATATATATATATATATATATATATATATATATATATATATATATATTATTGAATAGCACCGGATTATTCTGTTTTACAATTTTCCTTTTTCTCTTCTCCAATCTCCGAATAGTCCTTTTTGTGTTTTTCTCGAAATTGTATATGTTGGATCCATAATCGCGAGCGCTTTCGACAGAAGTACTTCTATCATCCTCAGGCATATTGTAGAAATAAATGTAGAAATTGTTTTTTTAATTTACTTATATATACATTTTTGCTAGTCACGTGATTGCTTAGTGCAAGTTACGTGGGCGGACTCTTTTTTTTTTTGTTTTTATTTACATATATTAAACCCATTTATATATACAAACACATATATACATTTTCAAAAATTTATCCCAAACATTTCAAAACGTTCGGGCTGCACTCATAATTAATATTATTTATTTGAGGCTTCTTTGTTTTAATGTAAAATGCTTCGAGTATTCTTAGCCTATTTACATTTCTCTCACATTGCAATACTCTTGTATTTTCTACCATAATTCTTCGAAATTCCGTATGGTGGCAGCCATGTTCATTCAAATGTTGTGATATGGAGCTAGAGTCAGAGAGGTGGAAAGTCAATCTTCGCGACAATGTGTTAGTTGTTGAACCAACGTAGCTACTAATATTGGAGATACACTCTACTATTAAGCAGCTAAATTTGTAAGCTACATTGGTCCTTTCCAACAGGTCATTTGTTTGCGAAATATTGTTTTTATTACAAGGCTTGTCGTCTGTATTTTTTGTATAATATATAATAAATTTTATTTTTTTATTATTATTGGGAGCCACGTATCTACGGATTATATTTTTAAGAATACTCTCATCGATTTTTGAGTTCTTGTGTAACTGGTCACGTAATATATATATATATATATATATATATATATATATATATATATATATATATATATATATATATATGGTAAAACTGGTAATAATTAAAAACCTGAAAATTGCTCAATACTATTGCAGAGCAAATATGTGTTTTATTTTTTTATTACCATTTTATCTGTTTGGTTACATATGTTTCGGATGTTGGACCATGTTTACGATACAACAGCCTCGTTAGACCTTGCAGAAATGGTTGTTAGTATTTGGAAGATGTGTTTTAGAAGAAGTACGAGAAAAAAAAAAGAAAAAAGAATGTAGAAGATAATAAGGGGGAGGGAGACGGGTATCGGTAATATTTCAGTTTTTAAGGTAAAATACGTTAGATTGTAGTGTATGTGTGCGGGGGTAGCAGCGTGGGTGAAGATATATGGATATAGGGAGGGGGAGGTGGAGTAAAGAAAAAAGAGAGGGAGGTAAGGAGGTTTTAAATTTTTACTGCTTTTTGCTTGTTCAGCCATGTATATGAAGTAGATGAGAGAAGGGGAGGGAAAGAAAGTATTTTTTTTAGGTGTCATGGGTTTGACAAGTACACTGTTCTATTTGAGATTAAGATACATCTACTTCTTACTGGAGATATATATCTCCACGTATATTTATATATGTAGGTGTGTGTATATATAGACATATGTGTATATATGTGTATATATGTCTATGTACATATGTGAGTATGTATATACGTATAGGACTTGTTTGTGTGTGCGTGTATGTCTGCATATATATGCAGGTATGTCTGCATATACATTGTTTATATATATGTGTATGTGCGTGTGTGCCTGTATATAGATGTGTAGACATATACATATGTATGTGTATGTATGTATGCGTACTCGCGCGTGCGTTAGCGTATGTATTAATCCTTAACTACCTAAACTCACTGTCAACTGAAATGTACAAGTCAACTTATAGCGACTACGAAAATCTTAAATGGAACCTTGTACTTGTCAAAAAAATGGCACCTAAAAAAAACGTTCTCTCTCTCTCACACACTCCCTATCTTTCTCTCTCTCTCTCTCTCCCTCTCTCTCATCTACTTCATATACATGGCTGAACAAGCAAAAAGCAGTCAAATTTTAAAACCTACAAAATTGAAACTCCTCCCCCTCCTCTTCTTAGCCCCTCTATTTTTCTTTACCATCCTCTCTCCCCCTCCCCCTCCCTATATCCATATATCTCCACACACGCCTACCTGAATCTGCTACTCTCTCATACACACTATACAATCTAATGTATTTTAACCTTCAAAACTGAAATATTGTCGATATCCGTCTCCCTATCCCTTATTATCCTCTACACCTCCCTCTTTTTTTCTCGTACTTCTTCTAAAACACTTCTTCCAAATACTAACAACCATTTCTGCAAAGTCTGACGAGGCTGTTGGATCGTAAACATGGGCAAACATCCGAAACATATGTAACAAAACAGATACAACGGTAATAAAAAATAAAACGCACACAGACACACCCACATATATATATATATATATATATATATATATATTTATTTATACATATATCTATATACACACGTATAAATACATATACATATATATATTAATATATATGTATTTATACTAATATATATATATATGCATATAAGATATACATACATATATGTACATGTCGATATATATATATACATGTATATATACATATATATACTCATATACATATATATATATACATCTATAAACATATATATACATATATACACATACATATACGCTCACTAGAGACTGCTAAAATTCACCACAGAATTACCCCACTCTATATGTAACAGGATGTAACGTTATTATAAATTAATATTATCAGTATAACTTTTGTACCATTTAAAAGTAGAAGGGCAAAATAAACTAGTAATAATTAAATAAAATTTTCATCGAACGAAAATCGTGTTTACATAATTGGTACTCTAAAATAACGGTCCCATGTAGTAGACATTCCGAACGTGAAAACACGGCCGTATTTAATAAATCTAGCAAAAATCAACTTATGGTCAGATTTTCGTGAAATTTTCGATACTTATTCAATTTTGAATGAAATTACATATAGAATGCAGTTTTCGTAAAATATACGAGAGGAAATATTTTTTAGTGCGTGCCCCCTCCCCATATTTATTATTTCGAAATTCGAACAAAATATATTTAAATCTATTGAAATTTCAAATAAGTAAAAATATTTATTTTTTTTAATTTAAATACACATATTGAACAAAAATTTACCTTGAAGTTGCAATTAAAAAATTGATATAAACTTAATATCATTAGGTATATTTTTTTAAATAGCGTTTTTTCAAATTAATATATACTATAATCAGTTGAATTGCCAAGAAAAAGAAACTTCGTAAACATTAATTAGTTTTTAAAAGATTAAAATTCCATTATTTCAAAATGTTCAGTTAAACATTGATTTCTAATTAATTATGTTTAATTTTTTTTTAATATTAAGTTTTGATATAAACATGACTCTTGTTAGCTATTTTATCGCCAAATTAAAACCAATTTGAAAATATTATTGCACAAATATTAAGCATTTTGTAGCCCCCCTCCCTCATATTTTGTTTGTCTCTTTTTACCAAACAAAATATGAAATGCCGTAGGTAACCAAATGAACATTCAATAAAACCGTATTTCATATTTAATATACAAATGTTTATAATATTATTAATCGTTAAACAGTGTAAATCTTAAAACCTAACAAAAATTTATTATAATTGCAGTTTGAAAGAAAAACAAAGGTTATAAAAATCATTTAGTCGCTTCTGCTTTTCCAAAGTTCGTATAGTTAACACAAACCTGACGTCACGGAAACATCCGGTCCATTTTTGACAATCATTTGGCAGTCCTTAACCCTCCCCCCCATATATATATGTATGTATATATATATATATACATATATATATATATATATAAACAAACATCTTTAAAAACAAACATCTTTGCCCACTCAATAATGATTGCATCCATAAAGATGTTATATATTCTTGCACTATTACTGAGCTCCCACGCAATCCTCCCATAACAGACACTAATATTTTGTCTTCAAGTTATTCTTCTTCCACTCCTCCATCTGATATAGTTACTAATCCAATACACCATTCGAGCAGCCCTTCCATCTACAATCATACAACTAGTAATAATGATGATAATAATAATAATAATAATAACAATAATAATAATATTATTAATGAGAACAATAATATTTCTCCTAACAACCATCCTAACACTAACAACACTCATTATCCCCTCCAAAATAGTCCTTATACAGACATTGTCCCTCCATTTGTTGAACACTATGAACAAAATTCAAACTATTTAACTAATACAAATCAGCAAATTAATATTAATACCAGACCTCGAGCTTTTAATAAAGTACATACATATATCGGCGCTACTTCAACATTAATTAAGAAAAGAATATCAAACCACATTTTTTCTTTTAACAACCATAATTCTAATAATAACCAAGAAACTTCTCTTACCACTTTAATTAAAAAACTTAACTCTAACAATACTCCCTTCTCAATCAAATGGACTATTATAAAAAAGTTAAGTCTTATACTCCAGGCTCTAAGTCATGTCGCCTCTGCACAACCGAAGCTATAACTATAATTACTTACCCTCTAAGTAACAATATAATAAATTCTAAAAATGAACTGATCTCTTTCTGTAAACATGAGTCCAAATTTAATTATGGCAATTTTGAAATTACATAGTTATTACTTTTACCCTTCATATAGATATAAAATATTTTTCTTTAACTTTATTGTTTTTCGACATACTTCTTAATACTTTATAATTTAATAATCCTTTATTTTAATTCTTTATCTCTTCTTTGAATGGCCGGTTTTTTATCTGCATTTTCTGTTTTATGTATTTATTTTTTTTTTTATCTGTATTTTCTGTTTTATTCTTGAAACTTTCCTATCCATCTAATATATCAATCTACCCACACTTTCATATCTTGTATGTATATTTACTTAAATTTTACTATATCAATTTACTTATTTTTAATTTATTTAAAAAAAAAATTTTCCTGAAATTGCAGATACCGGCCATCTTCTCCCCTTAAATAATTTTTATTTTTATTTTTTAATTTTATCTTGTTTTACTTTATTTTATATTATATATTATATTTTATATTTTATTTTTTATTATATTTCATTTTTATTTATTTATTTATTTTCTGTTTAATTATTATATATTTATTTATTTATTTTTATTTTCCTTTTAATGTCGTTTAACAATTCTTGCTGACACCTTTTTTTTAAGTGACCTGCACATTTCAGTTGACCTATATTATTTTGCCCTATATATACATTTCCTGTCTGGGTCAGTTTGACTTTTGTTTCCCTTTATTTTATATTTTATATTTAAATTTATCATTTTATTTCTCCTTTCTCTTCTCAGATTTTTTTTAATTTATAGTAATGTCTCGGAAGTAGAGTGAAAAGCACATCTTATTTTTCTTTTATTAATATTATTTTTTTCCTTGTACACACTTTTTAGTTAATTATTCCATGGATTTCTGCCTTTGAATTATTATGGACCATCTTCTTCCAATTACGGGATTTCTTTGGATTTTACTTGTACAAATGGAAATTCTTTTAACTTTCTTGGAGTTTTACATTTGGATTTTACTTTCACTGGATTTTTTTATCTTCCACCAGACTATCCATTCGTGTGTAATCACCTTTTTCTTTACTATATTCCCTCTGCTTAACTTATTTTGTTTTCAAGTAAGATCTTTGACTTATTTGTTGTTTCATCAAATACTTCTGCATGCAAAATCCGATCCTGCATTTTGCTAATTCCTACCCTCTGATGAGAAGGAGAGTATTTCTTCGAAACTCCGCGGATTAAGGACTATCCATTTATCTAGTGTTTCCTTTTCAGATTAAATATGTTTTAACTCATTTCAAAGTGTTTTTAACATATTTCATTAACTGTTTGCTCATATATATATATATATATATATATATATATATATATATATATATATATATATATATATACACATATATGTATATACATATATATATGCATATATATATGCACATTATATATATATATATATATATATATATATACACGAGGGGCGTGCAATAAGTAATGCCCCTGACTCACTTCTCATAGCAGTAGAGCAACGAAACTTTGCACAGTTATTAATCTTTCTCTACATAGGAACCACCCAGAGTTATGCATTCCTCCCATAGGTTGATGCAGCTCTTGAGACCGTTTTTGTAGAACACCCCAGGTTGGCCCTCCAACCATGACGTGACTTCAGAAATCAAGGCTGCGTCATCTGGGAAACGTTTTCCTTTCAAAAACAACTTCATGGCTGGGAAGAGGTGAAAGTCAGAGAGTGCAAGCTCAGGAGAGTAGGGAGGATAGGTATGGATTTCCTAACCACACGCCCGTGCTTCTGACCTGGCGACATGCGAGTTGTAGATCAGAGCGTTGTCCTGCACGAGGAGGTTACCTTTGCTGATCTTGCCCCGCCTCTTGATTTTTATAGATTCCCTTAATTTCCTCAAAAGTTAAGTATAATAGGCTCCTATAATTGTGGTACCTTTTGCCAGGAAATCTGTCATCACTACTCCGTCCTGGTCCCAGAAGACTGTGAGCATGATCTTGCCAGCGGAGGACTGCACCTTTGCCTTATTTGGAGCTGGTGAGTCCAAGTGCTTCCACCGCATTGACTGGGCTTTGGGCTCTGGATCATAGTGATGGACCCAGGTTTCATCCTGTGTAATCAGTCTTTTTCTTAGCATATCTCCAAATTCATCCTCGAGCACTCGACGCGTTCTCGCTTCTGGAATGGTGTAAGCAACCTGGGAATCCATCTGGCAGACACCTTATGCATATGCAAA
Source organism: Euprymna scolopes (assembly GCF_053919585.1). Classification (NCBI taxonomy): domain Eukaryota; kingdom Metazoa; phylum Mollusca; class Cephalopoda; order Sepiida; family Sepiolidae; genus Euprymna; species Euprymna scolopes. Next base: position 4,292,369 of record NC_136491.1, read on the forward strand.
TGGTCATGAATAATAGTTTCCGCAGACCCTGTACTAATCTTGACATCTTGGGCTATTTGGCGAATAGTAATGCGCCGATCTACCAAAATGGCAGCCTCAACTTGACGGACAGATGGGTCATTGATGGCAGAAGGAGGGGGGCCACCAGGTCTGGGAACTGTTTCCACAGACTGCTGGCCATGTTTGAATTCACGATGCCAGCGTTTTACAAGGTTAGAACTGCACGCCTGTGGAACTCTCTTCTGCGTGCTTGTTCTCAACCTGACTACAACCTGGATGTCTTCAAGTCCAACATAAACAAATTCCTGATGAACCGCCCCCTTAAGTAAGACACTTTATCAAATCTCCAATACTAACGATGGCTACGACACTATCTCATTGATTACTGTACGCGCAATAACCCTTATCCCCGAGTGGGTTCCGGGCCTTGATAAGTGGTAACCTCCATGTAAAAATAAACAAACAACTATCTATATTGATAATTTCTAATAGAAAACAATCATGTCAAGAAGAATAATCTGGTCTTTCGTGGAAAGCAACTAGCGTTTGATCTAATTTATTTTTATTTCGGACTATTATTCTCATCTTTATTAGTTGTTGTTTTTCATCTTTTATTGGTTTGTTCATTTACAACGTTTCGACCAACTACTCCTCTGGCCTTCGTCAGGTGGTAACCGCGACGGATAGGAACTTCGAATCTCCTAACTTCATTCTCAGCCATCACTGCCATCCGTAGTTGTTGTCATCTCACCACATTTTTTTTGGCCAAGTAACCTCTGGCACGCTTAAAAAATAAAATATATATACCAATCGTACGGACCCGACTATGGAAGATCAGATAATAAATAAACGTGGATTTATAAGATCAAAGAATCCAACATTGATCGCTCTTCGGGGCCCGTGGCGCAGTTGATAGAGACGTTGAATCTCTACAGTTCCAGATGAACATTGTCTGAAGATAGCGGTTTCAATCCCACCCAAAGCGTGCCAGAGGTTTACTTGGCCAAAAAAATGTGGTGAGACAATAACAACTACGGATGGCACGCTTTGGGTGGGATTGAAACCGCTATCTTCAGACAGTGTTCATCTGGAACTGTAGAAATTATATTCTATAGTAGAAGCTCTGATCAGGTATAAGTACACAATCTTTCGCAGCAAAGAATTAAGTACATTCGAAAATGGGCAGGGCATAATGTAATGTAAAATTCCACTAGGACACACCGTCCCACACAAGTTTTCTTATGATACGTCATGACCTCCAAAGACGACGACTCTCATTTAATTCCAATAACCAATGCGATTTAACGTTTTGAACTTTGAATAAAAAGAATTGAGTTTATCTCAATATTAGCAGATCCTTAAAATGGTCTTTACCAGAGTAGAGACTGCATATATGTGAAAGAGCCCTGGAATCTGTGTCCGTTGTACACGATTGCTGCAAAAGAATTGGGCTGTTTTTACCTTGCTAGAAAATTATTTACGCCTGGAAACGCCCTGTACCCCTACAAGGCCACTATTCGACCATGTATGAAGAATTGTTGCCACATTGTGGGTGGTGTATCTGTTACTTGTTTCTCACTCTTGGACAGGGTTCAAAAGAGAATCGCCAACCTAGTAGAGCCTGCAGTGTCAGCTAGGCTTCAATCCTTGGCCCATTGACCAAGTGTTGCATCACTCTGCCTGTTTTATAAATATTTTAATGGTAGATGATTCGACGAACTTAAAGCTCTTATACACTTTCTACATAAACACCACCGATAAAAACCCAACAAGCAGCCAAACTCCATCCCTTCCCAGCCTTCTACTCTAATAATTTCTTCCCCATGACTGCTAGACTTTGGAATTCTCTTCCTGCTTTCCTATTTGTATTGATATACGGCATAATCACGTTGACACACCGGTTCCCGCTGGATCAGTGATGTTAAGCAACGTTGAACTCGATAATTACTAAATGGGTGACCATCTAGGAGTTCCAGGTACTGTCTATACCCTCCGTGTATCTCGGCATTATTTCCAGTCGTCCTGGATTTCTCCTTGCCACTGGACTCAAGCAGTGTCGATTCAGGAGAGGTGTGGTTGATGATTGCGCAAGCCTTACCTTACAATTACATGCGCAGCTGCCCCTACAGAGTGTATCCTTTGTCTTTCGAGACTGAACAGAGACATCGTGTAACTGATATGCAGAAGTTCAAATGTAATGCAAATAAAAATCTTGCTGCTCAACTCCCCACATAGTATCCCTTGAAATTATGTCCCAGATAGACCCCTACATCAATATGCACTGTGCTTTGTTTGGAGTGAAAATACAATTAAAAAATATAGCGGAGTTTGATAACAGAAGTAATCAAAGTTTGTCCTGCTAAATAAAATGCTTTAAGATGTGAAGGACATTCGCTCCCACTTCAGTGTCTTCTCATCGAAGGAAGATTCTGGCAGCACAAGATATTTAGAGAGGAGATCAGAGATACGCAAGGGCGAAACAAAAACATCTCGGACAATTTACAGAAGTGAATATGCTAGGATTCTGCGTGTGATTTCAACTATCTTTACTATTCGCTTTCAGAGTTTTTGACGTTCATTATAAGCTATTTGCACCAGTCTTAGTTACTTTAAAGCGACGTTGGTTTTATAGCATCTACTCCGTTAATAAAAATCAAAGAAGTGATCTCTATGAGCAATGGTAGAAACACAATTAGGAATGAACGATACATATGCATTTTGTTGGAACATTTAAGCAATATTAAACTTTCAATACTAAATGGTAACCACTTTGATATATCGGAGGTCATTTAAGACATATCTTGTGCGAATATTAATCGTATTATTTTTGTAATTAAATATCAAAAACTATCTAAATAAGAGGGGCATGCAATAAGTAATGCCCGTGACCCACTTCTCATAGCAGTAGAGCAACGAAACTTGGCACAGTTATTAGTCTTTCTCTACATAGGAACCACCCAGAGTTATGCATTTCTCCCATCGTTTGATGCAGCTCTGGACACCGTTTTTGTAGAACACCCCAGGTTGGTCCTCCAACCACGACGTGACTTCAGAAATCAAGGCTGCATCACCTGGAAAACGCTTTCCTTTCAAAAACAACTTCATAGCTTTGCGGTTCAATGAAGTAAATACTATGAATTATCATGTTAGGAATAATGAAAATGAGGAACAAATGAGCATACCAAATACACAAGGATGAAAACAATGGGTTATAATTAAATCTTTCGACGAACTCCATGTAATTTCAGTTTGCCGTATGATAGACCACACTACACTACAACTCAAATAGAATTAAATTGATTCTTAAACCCCAATAATCGATCCATTCTCTTATGAAAAGAAAAACTTCGATAAAAATAACAAATCAATTAAATCGTTTCATAAAAGCATCTGAAGTCGTAAAAAATCATGCAAAAGCTAAAAACATGTTCGATTAAATTAGGGGTCTAAAATAACAATAATTTAGATTTCATTGAATTGTGTAAGCTAATGCGATTAATATTATAATATTGTAATATAGTACACGGGAGAGAGTGAAAAATATCAGCAGCGGCGAAGAATGGCTGGCTTGAGAAGAGATTAACGGTAGCAGCGTCAGTAGCAGAAAAAACGCGCATATGCAAATTAGGAAGTGTGCGTGAGAAGAAGAAGGAAAGAAAAGGGAGAAAAATGCAACACGTGCACACAGCAGAAATGTCGAAGAAAATGGATGCGCAAATGCGAAGGCGAAAAGTGGCTGGCTAATACCGGTTTGCGGTTTGAAGGAGTAGAAACGGCACCAGACAAAATTGACATGTGGCAGCGAGAAAACGTTTTAAATATTGTCGAAACAATTATAATAGTAATATAAAAGAAGCTTGTGTTGGGAAAAGAAAATGAAATACTGACCCGGATATTTATTTATTTATTTGCTTTATTTTTTTTGTTTCATTTGTTTGTCCATTTGCGACTTAACGGCCATGATACAAGAGTAGAGGAGTTCGGAATAACATGAACGGCGATAAGTGATTGAAAACATTCTTTTGTTTCTCTCTCCAGCAAATATCACACATAGAGGGAGGCACGCCTTTACAAAAAGGCGGCAAATAAAGATTGAATAAAGGGAACAGGCATTTAGAATTGAGATCGATTAAAAAAGAATGAAAGAAAAGAGTCTAAAATAAATAAGCCGACAAATGTTATTAAAAAATATAAAAAAGTAGAAAAAATTTGAAGGAATGTGATATACACATTGAATACAGAAAAGTGTTTTGGGGAGAGATTTGCCGAGAAACTGGAAACATAGAATGACGTAGAACAATTCAGGAACCTTATAAAACGTAAATCTAATGAGAAAGATATTAAGATAAAGAACGATATTTACATATTCACACACAAACATAGAGCAATGAAACACACACACATATGTACGTATCTTTTGTTAAAGATTTATTAAATAATATCAATGACAAACATCTAATATGAGGTTGATGAGAACGTTCTTGCAGAATTTTAAATTTTTATTAAAAATAATTTATTTTCAAATAAATTCTCGTTATAATACTTTTACTTTATCATTTTAGTGTTTTCTATCTAATTGTTTAAATTAAAAACTTTTTAGAACGTTTAATACAAGATGGAAAAAGCAAATTCACACAAATTTCTTATTCTAATTCAAGCTAGGCCGAAAATCTAGTTAAAAAGCTCCCGATATCAACAACGTGTTTGACCTAGGAACAACTTCTAAACGTGTGACCTCTGATCTCGTCCGAGTCACTATTTTGATAGACAATGATCAGATGTGGCCTTTTCCTTGTAGTAGGACCTATTGGTTGCGATTGTCAGCCTTTCATCCACGACCGGTGCTTGTTAGTTTTCTCGCATCAGGGTTGATATGCTATCATCTCGCTGGTCAGTCGCCCGCTTAGTAAAAAGAAACAGTAATTCACAATTCGCCTTCCGGTAGCAAGGGACTCAATGCACAGATGAAAGAAAACACACTCAGCTTTTTCTAGTTTACTGATTAATTTTCAAACAAACAAATATATATATATATATATATATATATATATATATGTATATATATATATATATATATATATATATATATATACAGTTCACAAATATTGAGTTAATATAGTCAACAATTAGTATTTGGGTCTTTCCCTTTCTTTCTTTATAGTGCGGTGTTAGTGACACGGGGTGTTGTGGAGAGGAGGTATAAACAATCACTCTCAATTGAATCACTGATTGACTAAATAATAACTAACTTTTTCGGCTCTGCACATGATGTAATAATGCAGGGCTGGGTAGCTAGGGTGTTTCTCCCAACCAATCAATTACGACAGCGTCACTTCTCCATGTCTAGAGTGGTCTCTTCTTAGAATTCCCACACAATCGCTCCTGGAAAGGTTACGAACTGTTTATCAGACCTTCGGGGTCACACTCGTGATCCCTAGGTAAGATGCCTGTCTTCGAGGTTTAAATATGGATTCGCATTATTCGCACCAGACCCCCGCATATGTTTTCGCTCAACCTTTAAATTGACATTGTTGTTAACGGATAACACCAAGGTGAATGTAACAAAATCATTTAATATTTTGTGATTTTCTCTCAGCAGGGATTTTTTCTATCACCAGGGCGCACAACATTTAATAAAGAGTTATATTTGCCTGTTCTTTTTATAGTGCATTTTTAGTTTTCGCTCCCTTCTCAGAGGATCCCAACCGCCTTTCGGGTCGATCATGTTACAAACGCAGAGCACAATAATGGTTTAAGAAATTTCGTGGCGGCGACGTGAAACTTTAAAATGATGAAAGTATTGGTCGTCCATCGGATGTTGATACCAGTCAATTTAGATCTATAGTCACAGTTAATCTACGCAAACTCTTCAAGAACCTGCTTCTAAATTAGACCTAACGTATACAACGATTTCCAACCATTGAGGGAAAACTATATAAATGAGTGCCTAACGAATTCAACGACATCCTAAAGATGCACCGTTATCAACTGTCATTTACCCTTCTTTTACGCAACAAGCACCACTCGTTTCTTGCGATGAAAAGTACGACAAACGACGACGCTTAGCTCAGTGGTTACACGCCGATTAAGCTCCAAGATATTTCCCGAAGTCAGAGTTTCACCAAAAGGAGATCATGCTGAGTGTTTGGTTTTCTACTACCCGTCTTATCTATTATAGATTTTTGAATGCAGGTGACACCATTACGTCGGATAATTACTGTCAACAAATAAATGAAATGCATCAGAAACTCAGACAAAAACACCAATCATCAGTCAACAGAAAAGACCCAATTCTTCTTCACGACAATACCGGGTCGCACGCTGCTAAGTTTAACGAATTGAGCTACGAAATTATGCCTCGCCCACCATACTCTACTGACCTCTCACGTACTGATTACCACTTTTTCAAGGATTTCGACTACTTTCTGCGTGAGAAATGCTTCAAAACCTTAGCCATATAAAAAAAAATAATGTCAGCGATTTCATCGCCGCCACAACGCAAGCTTTTTACGTTACTGACATAAATGCACATGTTTGGCGTTGGCAAACGTATGTTGATCCTGATGGTACTCATTGCGACTATTGTTTTTTGTTTGAGCCGAGATATTTTCATCTGAATTTAAAAGCAGAAAACAGCTAGAAATTTCTTGCCAACCTGCTATAATCAGAACAATACAAAAATATTGTTGAACCTAATTAAAATAAATGTAGCGTTTTTACAAATCAGTATACAATAACACTGACACGCTGATCTTAATTTAATTAAACCTGGTTAATTTGACCTGCAGCGGATGAATATTCCTTTCTACATTTAAGATATTAATCATGCAGAGTAACGTCGATCAAGAATATACAACTTTTATGGATATTTGTTTTGTAGTTTTGAATTTTACTTGAGCATACAAACACAGTTACACAGACAACTGCCCTTTTATATATGCTCGTATGCTTTCTTTTGACTTATATTATAAAGTTATATTCTCTTAGCCTCAATATGTCAACATAGATAATAGTTTATTTCTATTTTTCGATGTCTGGTTTACTCCAGTCTCCTCGGCTGGTAGGCAGTTTTTGCCCTAAATTAATACTCCCGGCTACCTTTAGTTTATAATTTATTTGCGTTTAATTTTTTTTATTACTTTCTATTATTAGACGAAAAGTATTTCTCGTTGGGGCCTGTATTTTTTTTTTTCGCATTTTCCTTTTCAGTGAATTATTTCTCACGACAAGATTTGGAATGTGACTTTCACGTTTGATTTTAAAATACAACAACAATCTAGATATCAATCATTTTTGTATGAAATCATATGTGTATATGTATTTGACTATCTAATATTTTTGGATTATTCTTTTTACATATCCTTCTGTTAAATTTTCATGCATGATATATCTCAAAAGTGTAGTGTTCAATTTATGTATTAATTAGAAAAAATTATAGATGACATATGAATTTTATTTTGCTAAAGACTTTTCCACAGAGGTTATGAACCATTCATTTACACTCCATGAAATCAAAATAATATTGTTTTTGTACTCTTTGTCGAAATATGAATTATTGTAAATTTTAATTTACAGAGATTAAATCCAATTGTTCTTGTAGTTTAAAATAAAAAGAAAAATATCGATCGACTGTGAACAGATATGCTTAAGTATGAAAATAAATAAAACATGTAAATTTCAGAATATTAAATTATTTTTCTTCAGATATAAAACACTACTGTAATAAAAATGCATCTCCAACAAAGAACTTTCATGAACGAAATTAAAATAAAATACTTGACTCGCGCACTTTTTAATCCCATTATTCCAGACGCATTGCCTATGATTGTAATTGATTTATTTTGATAAGAAAACATTCCGATAAACCTGAGTCTGAATCGATTTCTGATGCATACCACAAGAATTATAATAATCTAGGATATCCCTTATGCAATAAAAGTGAAATTTTAACAACATCTCTATAAAACAAATCTCTGAAGGGACTAATTTTAGCACCATGTTTTTTTTTAATTAATTTTTTTTTTATTATTACATTTTCACCCCAAACAAGGCACATTGCCACTTTGGTGTAGGGGGCTACTACCAGGGGCAGCAACTACTGGGGCACTATGTTGGGATTTGGGCAGCAAGATGTCGGTTCACGTTGCACTTGAACTTCTGCATGTCAGTACAGTTAGGGAAGCAGGAACCTGGAATGGAATTCCAGAGTCTAGCGGTTCTGGGGAAGAAACTACTTGAGTAGAAAAGTTATTTTACATCTAGGGATCTCTACTGTGTGGGGGTGGGATTTAGCTGCCTGTCGGGTTTGTCGAGGGTGTCTACGTCGTGGGGGCACAAGTGTCTGCAGTTCGTCAGAGCATTCACCATTAAAATACTTGTAGAACAGGCAGAGGGATGCAACGTTTCGTCGATGGGACAGAGGCTGAAACTTAGATGACAGTTCAGGACCCATCAGATTGGCGACTCTCTTTTGAACGTTTTCTAGGAGCGAGAGACTTGTAGCAGATGCACCAGCCCAAAGGTGACAGCAATATTCCATACATGGGCGAATGGTGGCCTTATAGAGGTACAGGATACTTTCAGGTGTCAGTAGTTTTCTAGCACGGCAGAGAGAGTCTACCTTTTTCGCAGCGGCCCTGGCAATGTTTTCAATATAATTGTTTCAACTCATGTTTCCTGTGAACGTTATGCCAAGCAGTTCGAAAGATGTACTCTCAGACAGGGAGTCACTGGCCATTGCTATTTGTGGCAGAGAAGGTTTCTTGTAATTATTGAAGGAAACCAGTTTAGTCTTGGTATCATTGAATGTGACATTCCATTTCTGTCCCCCTTCCACTACAGATTGGAGATCATCCTCCAGTGTTTTTTCCATTTCTTGTGTTAAATTCTTAAATTTCGTATTGACTCAAATATTGTTGCATATCTTCATGTTTCCGCAATAATTTAACTATTTCTCATCATTCAAATATTTAACAACTTTCTCTCTGCAGAAATCTTTCTTATTCCTATTTTATTATCAATGTATTCCTTTTGAGATTTGGATGCTTTCTTTCTTGAATGTTTATTTTTCTACTTTTCTGCTCCCTTATGCTTTTTCACCTTCCACTGTGTACTCTTTATGCACACCCACCCCCACACACACACACACACACACACACACACACACACACACACACACACACACACACATATATATATATATACCTATATATATATTAATTATATGTTTACATATTTATATATGTGCCCACATATATTTCTATATGTGCATGCGCATACCCCCATATATATATATATATATATATATATATATATATATATATATATATATATATATATTGCATATATATTAAGTCAGTTCCATTTAATTCCATATCTTTCCTCTTGAACACTATCTTTAGTTCCTCGTCTTTCCTCACCCTCTTAAATAATATTTAACCCTGTCTTTAAAAGCGATGATTCAGCTGTAATTATTGCACGCATTTCTGAACCCTTTCGTAACCCCCGTTTTTATCACTTGTTTTAACAATATCTTCTGTCCAGTATACTTGCCTTACTCTCTGGAAACCGCATATTAATAGCAATTTCATATAATATCTATAGATTCTATAAAAAGATTCAAGGACTCGACAATGGCATTACTCTATAACATTATGTCAGTTTATACTTTTCTGTTATTTATCACATGAATCCATTTACCTCCTCTTACCTTAATTTATGTGTAGCATCCAAATCTCAAAATGATAACCAAGCATAATTAACATTCTAGATATTCCTTTTTTAATAGTTTATATAATATTATATTGTGAGACTACTTTGTGAGTTCGGCTGAGGTTTCAAAAAATGTGCCCGCAATATAACCTTGAAAATCGCTGTCAGGATTCCCATGCGTAAATATTCTGCACCAACAAAAAATTGGTTGTTGCAGTTTGTAAGGTAAAAAATTATATTAAAAAAAAACAACAAATAAATTGTATAAATGCAAACATATAACAAATAAGTGTTCTGTCATGCAAAGTAAATAAGTTTATAACCTACATGCATAAAATATTGGGTTCTAGGTATGTTTATACTTTAATGGGGGTGGGGGAATAACTGCGCGGAGAGGGCATTATATGTCGTAAAGTTGTTGTATCTGTCAAATGTAAATAATGTTTTCTTAATCAGTCTAGAGAAAAACATATCAAATTCTCCATTTTTTTTTAGGAATGTTTGAAGTTGAAGGTAAGTTAAAAAAAAATCATTTAAAAAAAAGTACAACTCGTAAAAGCAAACATACAAAAGAGGGGTAGCGTTTGTAGAATACGTAAGTATATAGCGTACATGCAGCAAATATGGGGGTCAAGGTTTGGATTTTTTTTGTGAGGTAGATGTAGAACTATTTCTGTAAAAAAACTAATAATGGTGAATGTCAAGTTTCTTTCCAACTCCCCCCAAATTTTAAAATGACGCTTTTTATATGTTTTAGGGGGTGCTAAAAAAGAATATTACATTTCAATTTGGGACAGATAAGTAGTTTTCATATGAAGAGATTACCTTTTTAAAGAAATGGGGAATCACGTTCCTATATAAATTGAACGTAAAATGAGCACCCACTTTCTGACCCCTTAGTAATTTCTTTATTTCATGATAACAAAGAAAACTGTGATATTCATTTCGGAGCTGTTTTGCAAATTGTCATCGTTCTGAAGAAGTCAACTGTCTTTTACGAAGAGATTCGTTCAGTAGAAGGGAAACAGCGCCGCTCGGAAAGCGTAAAAGGTAAACACACAAGTAAGAGGTTGTAGCACAGAAGAGATCTCTGTGAGATCGAGAGAGAGAGAAAATTAACATATAAATCAACTCACACAAAGAGCAAACGTCATACAAACCGGTTGACGTCTAAAAGGCAAAAGAACACATGCTATCTGAATATTCCACCACGACGAACAGGCCTCGCTAAAGTGGTAACCCTTCTTCAACGAACACATTATCCGCGTAAAACACAATTCGATCTAACATCGGTTTAAAAATCCTACTGGGATTAGAAAGAGCAACTGGCTCAAAAAATACTTCGGAGAAAAGATTATTCGTTGTTATAATATTAACTTAAACTACATTGAGTGCTTTGTTTTAGTTTTTATAACCTTTTTTTCCTTCAATTAAAAAATGACTACAAAATAGTACTACAGACGAACAAAAGAAATTTTGTTCTCTTGTGCTAAGCTGTTGAAACTTTATTACTTTATTCAACGAAAGTTTTGAAGAACGTCTGAAATTTTCCTTTTATTTTAATACATTCACACATACACCCCCCCACACACACACACACTACAAAAGACGAATTTTTCTTTTGGTATTTATTAATCATGACATTTTATATTTTGAAAAAAAAAAAAAAACGTGTTTTTTGTATGCAAATTTTTTTTGGACAGCTCCTCCATAATTTGTTTGTTTATTTGGTCCGTTCGTATTTTTTTCCACTGTGAAGGAAAAAAAGAGTTTTATATCTCTACTGCCATTCGCTGAAGATGCGAAATTATAGTGTTCACAAGTGGAGGTTTTTTGTTCGTTTTTTTTTTTTAGAATTCACGATGTTCCCCCACATAATCAGCTACGCATTTTGTGTTGTAGCATGCCGCACCATTCGCTAAAACAATTCTTGTTATATAACTAACCGGCCTCCAGGAAAAATAAACGAAATTTCTCGCTTTTATAAAGGTATACAAACAAAATTTCTTGCTTTTGTAAAAGTATATAGACGAAAGTTTTCACTTTTGTAAAAGTATACACACGAAATTTCTCGCTTTCATAAAAGTATACAAACGAATTTTCTCGCTTTCATAAAAGTATACAAACGAAATTTCTCGCGTTTGTAAAAATATACAAACGAAATTTCTCGCGTTTGTAAAAATATACAAACGAAATTTCTCGCGTTTGTAAAAATATACAAACGAAATTTCTCGCGTTTGTAAAAATATACAAACGAAATTTCTCGCTTTTGTAAAAGTAAGCAAACGAAATTTCTAGTTTTATAAACTGAATTTCTCATCAAATAACAAAACTTATTTAACGAAGAGCGAAAATTCATTCAACAGACATCTCGTCGTACATCTCATTGTATCGGATATATTTTTCGAGACTGCCTCACCTGTTTCCTCGTCCACAAATGATTTCAGCACATGTCCCGACAGATATGGAAAAATGGACTCATGTATTCATTCGAAATGACGCGGTCCGTGGACTTTTGAGCTCTCCCTATATGGGACCATCCAAGGATTTGGCAAGAAAAATATTTCAAGTTGAATATAAATGGTCGCCCCAAGACGGTGTCTGTAGACAGATTAAAGAAAGCCCATATTGAGTGCGAAACCACCGTGCTGGATGCGCCTGACAGACATTTTCAACCCTTTACAGTCACCGATAAAAACAACCGATTCAACAAACCTGGACCCTCACGGATATGTGTCAAACACAAAAAATCCACCGGCATCAATTACAACAAAGATGGAAGAAAGTCGCACCAACGAGTTAAAGTGCAACAGGCACATTAAAAAATATCAACGACTGGCCGTTATGGAAGAAGTCACCAGTTGAAAGCGAGTTAGCTGCGACACGCACATTTAAAAACTCGTCGACTGAACGTTCGTTAATTCTACCAATGCATAGGGAAATCGATCAACACGAACGATGCACACCGATATGGGTACAAACTCGCTTGTACTTATCACTGCAGACTCGCTTACACTTCTTTGTGTAACTGACTTTAACCACAGCATACCATCAATCTCGACAAATATCTCCACAACACAGTCGATACAATCAACAAGTGCAGACTCCCTTGCACTCATCATTCTACAATCACCTTCTGCTGCATCAGTGTCGAACGGTGATGATATTCCCACAACCGTTTTTGGTGGGGAGCCCTGCAGCAGAGAAGAGATCTCTCTGTAAGATCGAGCGAGAGTTAATCTAATGTACATATAAATTGACTCACACAAAGAGCAAAGGTCATAAAACGGGTTTACGTCTAAAAGGCAAAGGACACATGTTATCTGAGTATTCCATCGCGACGATCGGACCACGATTAAAGATCGCGCTTGCAAAATAAATTAGTATATAACGTACATACAGAAAATATAGGGTTCAAGGTATGGTAAAAAAATGGGGAGGGAGGTGCTGAATTGTTCGGTGTAAGAAAATATTATAAATATTTAAAAATAAAAATTGATTGACCCGTAATCAATCAAAGTTAAATGAAAAAAATGTTTTTTGTGAGGGGTAAATGTAGAACTGTTTGGTATTATATTAACTAATAATGGTCAGTGTCAATGTTTTTCCAACTCTCCCAAAATCTTTAAAATGACAGCTTTTACAGCTTTTCGGATGTGCTAAAAACGAATATCACATTTCACTTTGTGGCAGATAAGTAATTTCCATGTCATGAAGACATGACGATTTCCAAAAGTGGAGGATTACTTTCCTATATAAATTTGACGTAAAATGAGAGCCCACTTTCTGGTCACCAGGTAATTTCTTTATATCATGAAAACAAATTTAACTGCGATATTTATTTTCAGCACCCCCCGCTATTTTGACATTTTTCCTTGTTCTGAGGAAGAAAACTATCTTTTACTAAGAGATTCATTCAGCAGAAGGAAAAACAGCGCGACTCGGAAAGCGTAAAAGGTAAACACACAAGGAAGGGGGTCACCTTTGAGAGAATAATTAAGTATCTGACGTACATGGAAAAATATAGGGTTCAAGGTATGTAATTTTTTTATGTGGTGTAGAATTGTTCGATGTTATAAAAAAACTATACAATAAAAATGAGACAGTCCGTACTCAAATAAAATAGAATGGAAAAAATGTAAAAGTGAACACGGAAAACGAAAATGTAATGTAATTTGTTGTCAGGGTATTTCATGTGGGAGTGCGGTTATTTCGAATAGTTTATGTATACACACGAAAGTAGTAGTGTATCAACACTCACATGTCTGATAATAGGTGTTTGATATGGTTGTATTTGGATCAATTTATTTTTAACGATTGCATAGTGAGAGTAGCCATATTTCTAAATGTTGAGCGGGTTCGTTTATGTATTTAGATTGTAATTTGGACTAATTGGTGTTTAAGGTCTCAACCAATGGGAAATAAAGAAAATTTAGAAAGGGAGTAATTGTTATTTTAGTAATGGGAAACTGAAATTCATGGTGTGTATATGAGTTTTTGATCAACTTACGACGGGTGTTAGGTCAGTATAGTAACAATGTGTGTACTTCTTCCTGTTGATGACAGGGTGTGGTGGAAGGACATAAGAATTGAAGGGAAAATACGAACTACTACCTCCAAAGATGTTGGCGATAGGTGTGATGTTTCTCCTATGATGTAATGTAGGAGTTTACTATAACGAATAAATGTATCTTAAATAGCATTTAAAAGTTATATAAGATAGTGACTAATAGTTTAGACATAATAGATTTGTATGTGGCATTTGGTGTTGCAAACCTACGGTCATTTTGGTCTAGAGGGGAATTTCTGCAATCATTTTATTTTAATTATTATATATCATTCCACTGTGATATTTTTTTAACTTGCCTCAGTTTTTGCATTCAAACCGTCAATCCGGTTTGTAATTTGCGGTTTCAAAAAGTTCGTCTGCTTACCTTTTTCATGGCCGCCCTAACTAAAGTCCGATATTAAAAGCCACTGCTCCTATTCAAAGCATACAAGTCAACGGTATTTTTGTTTTGACTCACTTTAACGTGTTCTCCTTACAAATAAATGTCATTAAAACCCGTTGAGTTAAAAAAAAATGATTTAAATATAAATATATAATACAAACTATAATCATATTTATAACCATGTTTATTGCTTTTAGTAGTAGTAGTACTACTACTACTACTAGTCGTCGTCGTCGTAGTAGTAGTAGTAGTAGTAGTAGTAGTTATAGTAGTAGTAGTAGTAGTAGTAGTAGTAGTAGTAGCAGCAGCTCCTGTGGTTTCCTACAATTTATTTTTGCAGGCCTTATTTAAAAAAATATTTTCTCTTTCAGGAAGGGGTAGAAACTTGTGCTTTTAGTAGGGCCTCCTTAATTTTTCATAGTGCTTGTAGAAGTGCTCTGGAGGCTTTTTGATTACACTCTTTTTCACTCATCATTAAAAAATTGTTTCTTAATACAATAAAAGACAATATAATCTCAAAATCATTTTTTATTTTGAATATTTTTCTTCTTACCATTTAAGGGAAAATGGATAGACTAGTATATAATAAATCCTTTGCATGTGAATTTAAAATTGGAGAATTGAACTTAAATTAAGATTTTTTAAAAATAAAAATGTTGTTTAATTTTGTAATAAGATTAACATAGACGTATTCACATACCAAAATCATTTTCATTTAAGGAATATAAACAAGTAAATAGACATCAATCACCCCCTCCTGCTTGGTTTCAAATTACCCTCTTTAATATTTTTAATACAGTTAGTTTTACCTCCACTCAGCAACAATCATTAATTATTATTTTTTTTTACATTTGAAGGTTGTAAACACATGTCTTCTTATTAGAGATTTTGAGACTTTTTAAATGTTCACCTCATATCAAAACATATCTCTCGAGAGATAAACGACCTTTCGTTCCTATAACATATATAAACTGTCCATCTTTATAAAGAAGGTAAGAGTCAAATTTAAGGATACACACGTTTGCACACACACACATACATGCATACACACATATATGTGTGTATGTGTGTGTGTGTGAATGTCTTTGTGTGTGTGTTTTAGGTGTTTCTATTATGTAAGGTTGTCCATGTTTTCTTGATTTCTGTTTGTCTAATTTTCGATTCACTTCATCGTTTATTTTCGGTGCATTTTGCAGCAATACCTATTTGACTGTAATCTCTCATTACTACAGGAAAAACGTGTTAGACACTTACATAATCTAGACTATCGCTTTTAAGTAAGAAATTGATAACAATAATAATAATAATAATAATAATAATAATAATAACAACAATAATAACAATAATAATAATAAAAATAATAATACTACTAATACTACTACTACTAATAATAATAATAATAATAATAAAAATAATAATACTACTAATAATAATAATACTAATAATAATAATGCTAATAATAATAATAATAATGCTAATAATAATAATAATAAAAAATAATAATAATAATAATACTAATGATAATAATAATAATAATAATAATAATAATAATAATAATAATAATAATAATAATAATAAAAATAGGAATAATAGACAATTTGATAGGAAGGAGACACAGAAAGTTAAATAACTGAATAAAAATTTGAAAGAAATGACATAAAACAGATTTACAGCAAGGAATGGCAGCAAAGGTGAGGAGATAAGAAGCTTTTTTCATCCAATCATACATGCCCATTGTGTTGCCACTCTCTTTCTTTATCTCCACATAACTTCAGCAATTAGTTGTTAGCGCACTTGCAAGGGAACAACTTGGCAGTGTAACAAGCTTCTTTGTACATAGCTAGTGTATTCTTACATGACTGTCTATTTTATTCCAAAAGATTTGCTCATTTTGCAGTGGTTGCAGGTTCTATCCCACTCTCGAAGCAGTCTTCGTTCTTCTTTGTCCCTTTCCCAAATGCGACAATGTCAGTTTTTCCCAAATGGGGCAATGGCAGTTTTATATACAGCATCGTGGATAAAGTTCCATCGGGACAAACATCCATAGCCTTGTCGATGGCGTTGTAGAAACGTTCCCTGGGTCTCTGTATAAACACTTCTAATGTATCAACATGAGGTTGCCCATTGTGCTTGGATTTATGGAACGGCCTTAGATGGACACGGTCTTTACTAGGGAGTGGTCTGCGCCGCAGTTTACACTGTGGTAACTGCGTATGAAGAGAATGTAGTTCAACGTAGATCTCCAAGTCATAGCGAAATCCAGCTTGTGTCATGTTTGGATCTGGGATGTCTCCAGGATATTCTGTAGTGTAGCTTTGTGGCAAAGGAGCTGTTAGTAACGCACATATTTATTTAGAGACAGAGCTCCAATATCCGCTGACCATTCTCATCGAGCTTCCCAACTCTAAAATGTCCAAGGCAATGTGGACTGCACCCACGCGTTCCGAGTAGGAACAGGTTATCATTTTCTAGGATTAGTCTGGTTCCTAGCCTGAAGATCCTCGTATAAGACATTTTGGACTTCGACAGAAGAGTAGAGCGTTGGGGCGTCGATATGTTGTAGAACACAAGATTGTGATAAGGCATAGTGACAAGATACAACTCCTTGGGAAGGAGGCACTACTGGCGTCAGAATAGAGCTGCGCACTGCAAAGCCGATACCATGATTCAGATGCTTATTTGATTCCATGCTTTGCCCGAAGAAGGTGTAGAGCTTCTTGAAACTTCTTCTGTTTGCTACTGTTTGCCACTGTTTGCTAGATGCAACTTCTGGAAATCAGGAATTTCACTTTTACATATAGATAGTTCACTGTGAATGATCGCTGTTTTTTTTACGTCATCAATTTAGTGAAATTTGCTCCCACATTTTCCCATTCTTACAAACACTTTTTAAAACGTTTTTAGTTGATCTGCATTTTTGTCAAAATTACGACGTCAATGTTAATAATAATAATAATAATAATAATAATAATAATAATAACAATACTACTACGAATAATAATAACAATAATAATAATAACAACAACAATAATAATAATAATAATAATAATAATAATAATAATAATAATAATAAAGCAGAATTTTTTAATACTTTTCCTTTTCTAACGACATCATATGAAAACTACATCGACCGTTGGATAACATTTAGTAGCATCTTTATAAATCCTTTCTGCATTATTGGTATTTGTATCGACTGTTGGCTTCTTTATGAGAAGCCTGTGCTCTTATCAGATGCAAACAATGTTTGGCCATCAGACTTTGATCGGGCATTCTTTAAATAATTAACTTTGATTTTCAAAAATAAATCTTCGTAGAGACATTTTCATATATGTATTTTCGTGTTCTGTGCCCATAAATGTTTATTATTTCGAAATAATTGGATCAGCAAAATCTAAAGCTAAACGCTGAATAAAGGTACAGCAATAATCACAACTCATTTCATAGTCATTCCATTGAAGGAAGTAGTGTTTGTAATTGTTCTTGCTTTTGTTTTTCTTTCTTTTCTAGTAACATTACGCTATGGAATGAAGACACGCTGTTCTATGTCAGACCAAAAATCATTTAATCAATTAATTCATTATTAATAAAGCTGTTGTTTAATGTCGGCCAACTTTTAATTAACGGTTAGGGCGGAGTTCCAATTACAGACGACGATGAACACCACTTGCAAATGTTTTGAAGTCTTCCTAATGCTGACTTAATTAATAATGGGCCAATAAAAGGAAGGTTCAGTTCGAATATTTCACTGATATCACGCAAGCATTGCAAGAATTTTATTTTATCTTTTGATTAGGAAATGTTTTACTAGAAAATAAAATCTTTTAATTGTTAGTCTTAGATGCCGCCACTGCTCTCAATCAGAAACCATGTGAGTGTCTTCGTCACGCTTCATTTTGAAGTAACAGTTCATCATTAACCGCGTAGATTGAATTGGCATATATAATAGTGTGCAAGTATATTTACACGAGCCTGTGTTCGTTAGCCGATTTGATTAAATGCGTCTGCACATTTCTATAATTTTCTATATTCGTTCTTTGTTTGTAACTTGTATGTCGTCAAACTGTATTTGTTAATCTATCAAAGTTAATTGTAAAAAAAAGCATTGCACGTCACAGAATGCAAAAATTCACATCTAATTAATATTTGTTCTTGTTTTAGTGTAAAGCTGTTTATTCTCTTCTAATTTCTATTTTTGCTTTAGTTCACCATTACTATACCCTTAACCCTAACCCTAACCCTAACCCCAGACAAGGTATACTGCCACTGAGATGTAAAAGGCGATTGTGATTAAAGGCTAATTTAAAATAATGTGTCTTTACATCTTGAATACACTCATGTTTGTACAGTCGGCAGAGATAAAAATTCCAAGAGCACGAATTCTGAAGAAATAAAGTAGTAAAATAGAACATCTTCTTGCATCTGACGACCTTTAATGTAAAAGGGTTGTAGTGTGCTACTTTTCTGCTTGATCTTGATATATACTTTAGGGAGCTACAAGTCGGCTATATTAATCAAGGCACATTTCGTGGAACTGCTTAAAAAATCAATCGGTGAACATTGATCAAGGCTGAAGCTTTTTGAAACAGTGCGGGGGCTATTTAGTTAGATAGTATATTGTACCCAGTCATAGAGGAAGAGATTAGGGGTTAGGACACAGACAGAAATGTGGCAACCAACCTTCATACATAAGTGAATGATGACTTTATAAGATCACGTATGAGAGATTTTCCTGGCCAGAAAATTTTGTAGCGGAATTGGCGTTATCTTATTAATATTCATAGAATCATTTAAAGGCCTGTTTTATTTTTTAATTAGTCATTACATATTTTTATCTCAATCCTGAATGTGCAAGACTACAACCATTTAGCATAAATACTGATGAGTAAATTCAGATATTTATGTTTTCGTTCCGTTTGATAATAATAATTATTACTTTGTTTTCGTCTAGAGGAATTCTAATGTTTTCCTCCACAGAAGACGTCGGAGGTATTTTCACTCTTTGTCCCGAAGTAATACAAATGCAACGCTTTACACCGACTTTACATCTTAATTAAAATCTCACATTTAAAGTGGACAGAATTAAATACAAACATTTTGCACATATGACAACAGCGAAAAATCTTACTTGTTGATTGTCAATTTGTTTCTTTTATTTTGGAATAGAACGTGTATTTCAATAAATAGAAAGAGTGAAATACTACATCATTATTTATTGAAATGCACGTTTCAGTTTTAACCTAAATAAAGGATATTCCATACAAACCATCTTTAGTTTTTCCCGAACCTAATAGCTGACTTTTCTCTTTGAGATTTTTTCAGTCAACTTTCTTCAATTCCACTCGCTAGTTTAAAAGAAAAGAAACAAATAGACAATAACCAGACAATCAACAAGTTTTTTTTTCCGATGCTGTAATATGTGCAGAATTCCTGTTTTTAGATTTAATTATAGTTTACACCTGTTTCAGAGCGAAGCCGAGAGTGCCCAAGATGATAATTTAACAGGTGCTCTTCGCAGTTAATATAGCTGTCACTGTTCGCTCCGTGAAATATCTTCAGCGACTCATTTCCTATTTTGCGACCAGAGTTTGCTTTTGAGAAAAACATCCTAAAGTCTGCTGTTGTAATCGCCATCGTCGACCGTATCTTAGAACTAGAAGACAAATTAACCTACCTTGGATCCACAATCTCCAGCAACTTATGTCTGGCCGTGGAGCTAAACCTGAGGATAGACAAAGCAGTTACTGTTATGGCTCGCTAGCCAAAAGAGTGTGATATACCAACTTGGACACTAAGATTAGAGTGTGCCAGGTCTGCGGGGTGTTCATTCTTCTATAGAGTTATCAGAGCGAAGACTCAATGTTATCCACATGCGAAACATCAGACGCCCCTTAGGCATCACGTAGTAGAATATGGTCATACACGAAAGTGACTTATCTCAGTCTGACATATTTGCAATTTTTACTCAGAGATGCCGACGTTGACTCCATCATGTGTGCAAAAAAGAAAACGGTCGCATCCCAAAAGAGCATCATATACGGTTAACTCGCCTCTGTAACATGCTCAATTGGACGACTAACCCTGCACAACAAATACACCTGCAAGACAGACCTGAAGATTGGTGCTATTCAATGAGTATATCTAGAATCAGAGACATTTGATCGCATCGCCTGGCAAGCAAAGGTCAAGGTTCCGTCAAATCAGCAGAAGGGAAATGCGAAAGACAATGGGAAGTAAATACAGATCTGCAAGCAATGGAGGATGCAGCCGATCTCAGTCTCACTATCACTACCGATGACAACACATAAAGGTTAAGCAAACGGTGTTGCAATTTCAGAATTAGATTATATAACCACAGCAAATGCTGTAGTGCATCAGACGAGTTGCAGAAAGTCATCACATCACGAGACAGAAGATTGGCATCATAGTTTAGATCTTAATCATAAATAATGAAAGTGTCGCTTTTTTTCCTCTTGTTTAAAGGGATTACATGGGATATTATGTTCTATATACTACATAATTGATTTAATTCTAACATACAGACCGATTAATATTCAATAAGTGTAAGAACCGAGAGTAACGGTAACACAGTAATCATAAGACATTATTGAAAAAATAAAAGAAGGAACAGAAACCGATTAAAAGCATATCGGTGTTGGTGGATAATATGCGCTGCTAAATAATTAGTTTTCGTTTTCTTTTCTCTCTTAATGATTCTATCTCTGCCTCCGTCAATGTAAATGATTAATAACGAACATGATATCAATATAATAAGAATTGTTAGTATTTAATTGTAATAAACAATGTTTATGCATATTTCATCGAGCAATTAAATTACAATTACGCACACTTAGGAGTCCACATATAATTAATCAATTTCTGGAAGTATGGCGTGATGAGTTGATTTACTGACATAGTATTTCCCGTTTCATCGTTTACATATTCTTGCGAGCCCAATCAATATTTCTCTAGTATATTATTTTGAAAAAAAAATGTTGCAAATTTTAAAAAAATAATACAAACAAAGTAACAATAGAATTTAAACGAGACAAGATAGAATAGAGCAGAAAAGACGGCGGATTATAATTTGAAAAGTAAAAATATAATAGATGGGTACCTTTTAATTGTATATATAAAGTGCATTAATAAACATGCTAATACACACACCGGTATACAACTCCCCATATATATATATATATATATATATATATATATATATATATATATATATATATATATATATATATATATATATATATATATATTATATATATGCATGTATATATATATATATATATATATATATATATATATATATATATATATATATAGCCAGTAGAGTTTAGTTTCCTAGAAGTACATCCAATAAAATAACATGTGTCAACAAAAATAGTGCTCAATGAGTGAACAGAGCAGGTATATTAAATTTATTTATACAAACATTAATGGCTACATATGTGCATACATGTTTCTGTAATCACCCGCGTTGGGGGATTACGTCTTCAGGCCAAGAATTACCGTGGACTTTCGACGGTAATTCTTGGCCTGAAGACGTAATCCCCCAACGCGGGTGATTACAGAAACATGTATGCACATATGTAGCCATTAATGTTTGTATAAATAAATTTAATATATATATATATATATATGTATATATATATATATATATATATATATATATATATATATATATATATATATATATATATATATATACGAGATGGCTTTAATAAGTTTCCACATTTTTACGTATGGAAAGATTTATTTCTATTAAACACATAAAATTCTAAGTAATCTCACCCGGCTGCAATGCATTCGTTGTAGCGTCCCCGCAACTTCTGAACCCCCGCCATTACGCCCTCTTCTGTCGGCGTTTACATGACTCTTGTAACATTTTCTTTCATCTCCTCAATTGTCTCATAACGACAGCGTCTAAAGCCTTCCTTGAGGTTAGAAAACAATCAAGCGTCACAGGAATAAAGGTCTCGAGGGAGAGATTGTCTTAATGGCCATCTTGGTCAAATATGTTGTGGCAATGATTGAGTTGTGAACTGGTGCATTGCTCAAGTGTAAATGCCACTGAACTGATTTTAAGAATGCTGGCTTCTTCCGACGAAATCTGTTCCTGAACTCACTTAAATAATAATTGTCCTTGTTCACTGTATGCCCAGTAGAACCCAAAGCAAGTCATACCTGTGCTGTCAAAAAAGGATCATCAAAAGTTTTATGTGAACTTGCTCTGTCTGGTCTGCTTGAATCTGAGAAAGGGAAAATTCTTTAACTGAGAACTCTGTTTCCTAATCTCTGTATCATAGCAGTAGATCCAGCTTTCATCGCTGGTCACAATGAGATTTTGCTGGAAATTACCTAACCCCACATGAATATATATTCGGAAACATAATATTTAATCCTGGGAAAATTTGTGTTTCGTCCCGGGGGAGAGGGGCAAAAAGGGCGATTTTTAGCTCAAAATTGATGAAAAAGCACATTTCGGGACAAAGTATGTTTTCCAACCATTAGATTTTGCTGAAAATTAGCTAAAAGCGAGATCACATAGATATAGATCTGAAAACGTCATATTTAACGTTCAGAAAATTCTGGTTGCGTCCCCCACGTGATCAAAAGCAGTAAAAAAAAAATTTAGTCCAAAATCGCTTAAAAAATTTTTTTTCGTGGAATAAGATCTTTTCCAATCAGTATATTTTGCTGAAAATTACTCAAAAAACAAGACCACATAATATATATCTGAAAACCTAATATTTGACCCTGGAGAATTTCTGGTTGCGTCCCCAGGGGGGGAAAAGGGGCAAAAATGTGGATGTTTTAAAATCAAAATGAGAAATTCTGGTTTATTTATTTTTCTGTCCCGATAAATTTTGTTATGTTATATCCCTTTGATTGTTAAGATTTTTTTTATATATTGTTCCTATTTTCTTGCCTCCCCACGAAGGCAGAGTAAGACACAAGGTTGGTAATTAATGTGAAGAAAATCAAGCTTTCACAAAAAGGGACACTCTTGATAGGAACAAAAATGAAAACTGCCTCAGTCGAGAAGGATATTCTTTTATACGTTGTATTTCAACGAAGATTGTTTTTCTGGCACTTATGCATTATACGGACGGCGCTATTGTAAGGGGTGGTTATTTCAATTTTTTTCTTGGGATAGTAATAATACACCCTCCTCCAATGTTAAATAATAGGTTTCTAAATAATAACTTAAAAAAAAGCACCACACTTAAACTTTACATTTACCAAACAAGTCATTTTAATTGTTTTCTTGTATAATTTTAATAAAACATAATTTCTTCCTGGTCAAATAACACGCAACATAAATAATAAATAACACGCAACATAAATAATAAATAACACCAACATAAATAATAAATAACACGCAACATAAATAATAAATAACACGCAACATAAATAATAAATAACACCAACATAAATAATAAATAACACGCAACATAAATAATAAATAACACCAACATAAATAATAAATAACACCAACATAAATAATAAATAACACGCAACATAAATAATAAATAACACGCAACATAAATAATAAATAACACCAACATAAATAATAAATAACACCAACATAAATAATAAATAATACCAACATAAATAATAAATAACACCAACATAAATAATAAATAACACGCAACATAAATAATAAATAACACCAACATAAATAATAAATAACACCAACATAAATAATAAATAACACGCAACATAAATAATAAATAACACCAAAATACTTGAAAACTAAAACTATTATATAAAAATTTATCAAAATATGATTGTGAATGCATTTATTGAAAAAGTTCATTTTTTTAATTAAAGCAACATTACTTGGCCTTCTGACTATAATCCTCTTCTATGTCACTATAATCCCCTTTTCTGTCCTCAGTCAGTGGAGGAGAATTTTTTCTAGATTTAGATAATGTTTTTTGTATTCCTTTCCCCACAGTTAAAACCGATATTGTGTCTAACTCTGCCCTCGTGGGGGTGGGGCAAGTAAATAAAAACATTGGATTTTTTCAAACAATTTTCAAACATTATTTTACCAGGATTATTTTTTTTCAAACAATTTTCAAACATTATTTTACCAAGATTATTTTTTTTTTCAAACAATTTTCAAACATTATTTTACCAGGATTATTTTTTTTTCAAACAATTTTCAAACATTATTTTACCAGGATTATTTTTTTTTCAAACAATTTTCAAACATTATTTTACCAGGATTATTTTTTTTTCAAACAATTTTCAAACATTATTTTACCAGGATTATTTTTTTTTTCAAACAATTATCAAACATTATTTTACCAGGATTATTTTTTTTTCAAACAATTTTCAAACATTATTTTACCAGGATTATTTTTTTTTCAAACAATTTTCAAACATTATTTTACCAGGATTATTTTTTTTTCAAACAATTTTCAAACATTATTTTACCAGGATTATTTTTTTTTCAAACAATTTTCAAACATTATTTTACCAGGATTATTTTTTTTTAACACAATTTTCAAACATTATTTTACCAGGATTATTTTTTTTCAAACAATTTTCAAACATTATTTTACCAGGATTATTTTTTTTTCAAACAATTTTAAACATTATTTTACCAGGATTATTTTTTTTTCAAACAATTTTCAAACATTATTTTACCAGGATTATTTTTTTTCAAACAATTTTCAAACATTATTTTACCAGGATTATTTTTTTTTCAAACAATTTTCAAACATTATTTTACCAGGATTATTTTTTTTTCAAACAATTTTCAAACATTATTTTACCAGGATTATTTTTTTTTTCAAACAATTTTCAAACATTATTTTACCAGGATTATTTTTTTTTCAAACAATTTTCAAACATTATTTTACCAGGATTATTTTTTTTTCAAACAATTTTCAAACATTATTTTACCAGGATTATTTTTTTTTCAAACAATTTTCAAACATTATTTTACCAGGATTATTTTTTTTTCAAACAATTTTCAAACATTATTTTACCAGGATTATTTTGTTTTTCAAACAATTTTCAAACATTATTTTACCAGGATTATTTTTTTTTTCAAACAATTTTCAAACATTATTTTACCAGGATTATTTTTTTTTCAAACAATTTTCAAACATTATTTTACCAGGATAATTTTTTTTTCAAACAATTTTCAAACATTATTTTACCAGGATTATTTTTTTTTTCAAACAATTTTCAAACATTATTTTACCAGGATTATGTTTTTTTCAAACAATTTTCAAACATTATTTTACCAGGATTATGTTTTTTTCAAACATTATTTTACCAGGATTATTTTTTTTTCAAACAATTTTCAAACATTATTTTACCAGGATTATTTTTTTTTCAAACAATTTTCAAACATTATTTTACCAGGATTTTTTTTTTTTCAAACAATTTTCAAACATTATTTTACCAGGATTATTTTTTTTTCAAACATTATTTTACCAGGATTATTTTTTTTCAAACAATTTTCAAACATTATTTTACCAGGATTATTTTTTTTTCAAACAATTTTCAAACATTATTTTACCAGGATTATTTTTTTTTCAAACAATTTTCAAACATTATTTTACCAGGATTATTTTTTTTTCAAACAATTTTCAAACATTATTTTACCAGGATTATTTTTTTTCAAACAATTTTCAAACATTATTTTACCAGGATTATTTTTTTTTCAAACAATTTTCAAACATTATTTTACCAGGATTATGTTTTTTTCAAACAATTTTCAAACATTATTTTACCAGGATTATTTTTTTTTCAAACATTATTTTACCAGGATTATTTTTTTTTCAAACAATTTTCAAACATTATTTTACCAGGATTATTTTTTTTCAAACAATTTTCAAACATTATTTTACCAGGATTATTTTTTTTTCAAACAATTTTCAAACATTATTTTACCAGGATTATTTTTTTTCAAACAATTTTCAAACATTTTTTTACCAGGATTATTTTTTTTCAAACAATTTTCAAACATTTTTTTACCAGGATTATTTTTTTTTCAAACAATTTTCAAACATTATTTTACCAGGATTATTTTTTTTCAAACAATTTTCAAACATTTTTTTACCAGGATTATTTTTTTTCAAACAATTTTCAAACATTTTTTTACCAGGATTATTTTTTTTCAAACAATTTTCAAACATTATTTTACCAGGATTATTTTTTTTTCAAACAATTTTCAAACATTATTTTACCAGGATTTTTTTTTTCAAACAATTTTCAAACATTATTTTACCAGGATTATTTTTTTTTCAAACAATTTTCAAACATTATTTTACCAGGATTATTTTTTTTTCAAACAATTTTCAAACATTATTTTACCAGGATTATTTTTTTTTCAAACAATTTTCAAACATTATTTTACCAGGATTATTTTTTTTTCAAACAATTTTCAAACATTTTTTTACCAGGATTATTTTTTTTTACAACAATTTTCAAACATTATTTTACCAGGATTATTTTTTTTTCAAACAATTTTCAAACATTATTTTACCAGGATTATTTTTTTTTCAAACAATTTTCAAACATTATTTTACCAGGATTATTTTTTTTTCAAACAATTTTCAAACATTATTTTACCAGGATTATTTTTTTTTCAAACAATTTTCAAACATTATTTTACCAGGATTATTTTTTTTTCAAACAATTTTCAAACATTATTTTACCAGGATTATTTTTGTTTTCAAACAATTTTCAAACATTATTTTACCAGGATTATTTTTTTTCAAACAATTTTCAAACATTATTTTACCAGGATTATTTTTTTTTCAAACAATTTTCAAACATTATTTTACCAGGATTATTTTTTTTTCAAACAATTTTCAAACATTATTTTACCAGGATTATTTTTTTTTTCAAACAATTTTCAAACATTATTTTACCAGGATTATTTTTTTTTCAAACAATTTTCAAACATTATTTTACCAGGATTATTTTTTTTTCAAACAATTTTCAAACATTATTTTACCAGGATTATGTTTTTTTCAAACAATTTTCAAACATTATTTTACCAGGATTATTTTTTTTTCAAACAATTTTCAAACATTATTTTACCAGGATTATTTTTTTTTAAAACAATTTTCAAACATTATTTTACCAGGATTATTTTTTTTCAAACAATTTTCAAACATTATTTTACCAGGATTATTTTTTTTCAAACAATTTTCAAACATTATTTTACCAGGATTATTTTTTTTCAAACAATTTTCAAACATTATTTTACCAGGATTATGTTTTTTTCAAACAATTTTCAAACATTATTTTACCAGGATTATGTTTTTTTCAAACATTATTTTACCAGGATTATTTTTTTTTCAAACAATTTTCAAACATTATTTTACCAGGATTATTTTTTTTTCAAACAATTTTCAAACATTATTTTACCAGGATTATTTTTTTTTCAAACAATTTTCAAACATTATTTTACCAGGATTTTTTTTTTTCAAACAATTTTCAAACATTATTTTACCAGGATTATTTTTTTTCAAACAATTTTCAAACATTATTTTACCAGGATTATTTTTTTTCAAACAATTTTCAAACATTATTTTACCAGGATTATTTTTTTTCAAACAATTTTCAAACATTATTTTACCAGGATTATGTTTTTTTCAAACAATTTTCAAACATTATTTTACCAGGATTATTTTTTTTTCAAACAATTTTCAAACATTATTTTACCAGGATTATGTTTTTTTCAAACAATGTTCAAACATTATTTTACCAGGATTATGTTTTTTTCAAACATTATTTTACCAGGATTATGTTTTTTTCAAACAATTTTCAAACATTATTTTACCAGGATTATTTTTTTTTCAAACAATTTTCAAACATTATTTTACCAGGATTATTTTTTTTTCAAACAATTTTCAAACATTATTTTACCAGGATTATTTTTTTTTCAAACAATTTTCAAACATTATTTTACCAGGATTATTTTTTTTTCAAACAATTTTCAAACATTATTTTACCAGGATTATTTTTTTTCAAACAATTTTCAAACATTATTTTACCAGGATTATTTTTTTTTCAAACAATTTTCAAACATTATTTTACCAGGATTATTTTTTTTCAAACAATTTTCAAACATTATTTTACCAGGATTATTTTTTTTCAAACAATTTTCAAACATTATTTTACCAGGATTATTTTTTTTTCAAACAATTTTCAAACATTATTTTACCAGGATTATTTTTTTTCAAACAATTTTCAAACATTATTTTACCAGGATGTTTTTTTTTCAAACAATTTTCAAACATTATTTTACCAGGATTATTTTTTTTCAAACAATTTTCAAACATTATTTTACCAGGATTATTTTTTTTTCAAACAATTTTCAAACATTATTTTACCAGGATTATGTTTTTTTCAAACAATTTTCAAACATTATTTTACCAGGATTATGTTTTTTTCAAACATTATTTTACCAGGATTATTTTTTTTTCAAACAATTTTCAAACATTATTTTACCAGGATTATTTTTTTTTCAAACAATTTTCAAACATTATTTTACCAGGATTATTTTTTTTTCAAACAATTTTCAAACATTATTTTACCAGGATTATTTTTTTTCAAACAATATAACGGAAAATGTTGCCGTAAGAGAAAAATTGTTTGAATTAAAGTAAAGCCTTACAAAATATATTATTAATTGTTGTCCTGTTGAATTAGGTTTGAAAATTGCGCCCCCTATCTGTCGTTCAATCAAACACAACAAAACAAAATGGCCGCAACCGCGTAATGCAGAAGAGGCTCACGTTTTAATTAGGTTGTAAGTTACGTCTCCTATCGAGCGTTTTATGAAACCAAACAAAACAAAATGCATAAGCGCCTTATATTTTGATACAATAAATGTTTTTCCAATTTTGTTTTGATAAAATAAATGTTATTTGATGCTTTTGCATTTAACAACACGCGATATTTATTAAATAGTATTTACGAGTTAAATTCAAATTTTACGATATCATTTTTAATAAATTGTAAGGTGAAAGGATATAATGGTTACAAAATAAAACCCTCCCCTCCCCATCATAAATAATAGGTTTCTAAATATTAACACTATTTTTTAAGCGCGGTGCATAAAATGCAAAAGTGCATGTTATTTGTTTCGCACTTCGCTGGTACACACAAATTTCACAATTTTTTTTATTAATATTTCATTTTCCATATTCTTGTTTTTCGAAATTTTTTGGATATGTTAGTATTTTCGTCTTCACTATTACGTAGGTACCCTTTTTTACTTTTTCAATATTCAATGCAATATTTCGTGTATTAGAACCATCTAGAAACACTAACTGCCGGTTTACTAGAAAAAGTGTGGCTTTCTTTTTAAATTGTTTAAACATCTTTGAAATATTTTTGGACTTGCCTCAGACGTTCTGTGAACGGCTCTCTTCAGAGAGTAATCAAAATGTAAACTATATAAAATATATTTAAAATGTATGTAAAATCTATATAAAATGTATATAAAATGTGTTTAAAATGTATTTAAAATGTATATAAAATGTATATAAAATGTATTTAAAATGTATTTAATATATAAATGAAATGCATTTAAAACGTATATAAAATGTATTTAAAATGTATATAAAATGTATATAAAATGTATTTAAAATGTATTTAAAATGTACATAAAATATATTTAAAATGTATGTAAAATATATATAAAATGTATATAAAACGTATTTAAAATATAACTATAATGTATATAAAATGTATATAAATATATTTAAAATGCATTTAAAATGTATTTAAAATGTATATAAAATATATTTAAAATGCAGTTTTAATGTATATAAAATGTATATAAATATATTTAAAATGCATTTAAAATGTATTTAAAATGTATATAAAATATATTTAAAATGCAGTTTTAATGTATAAAAATATATTTTAAATCTATTTAAAATGTATATAACATGTATTTAAAATGTATTTAAAATGCTTAAGAATGTATTTAAAATGTAAATAAAATGTATTTAAAATGTATATATAATGTATTTAAAATGCATATAAAATGTATTTAAAATATATTGAAAATATATTTAAAATGTATATAAAATGTATATAAAATGTATTAAAAATGTATCTAAAATGTATATAAAATGTATTTAAAATGTATATTAACTGTATGTAAAATGAATTTAAATGTATATAAAATGTATGTAAAATGTATTTCAAACGTATTTCAAATATATATAAAATGTATTTAAAATATATTTAAAATGAATTTCAAATGAATTTCAAATGTATATAAAATGAATTTAAAATGTATATAAAATGTATTTGAAATATATATGAAATGTATTTAAAATGTATTTAAAATGTATTAAAAATGTATATAAAATTTTTTGAAAATATATTAAAAATGTATTCACAATATATACAAAATGTATTTAAAATGTGTACAAAAAGTATTTAATATATATTTAAAATGTATTTTAAATGTATATAATACGCATATAAAATGTATTTAAAATATATATATAAACTGTATATAAAATATATTTAAAATGTATTTAAAATGTATTTGGAATGTATATAAAATGTATTTTAAATGTATTTTAAATATATATAAAATGTATTTAAAATGTATTTAAAATGTATATAAAATGTATTTAAAATGTATATAAATATATTTGAAATATATATAAAATGTATTTAAAATGTTTTTAAAATGTATATAAAATGTATTTAAAATGTATTTAAAATGTATTTAAAGTGTATTCACAATATATACAACATGCATTTTAAATGTATATAGAAAGTATTTAATATGTATTTAAAATGTATTTAAAATGTATATAGTATGCATATAAAATGTATTTAAAATACATATAAAATGTATTTAAAATGTATTTAAAATGTATATAAAATGTATTCAAAATGTATTTAAAAATATATAAAGTGTATTTGAAATGTATTTAAAATTTATTTAAAATGTATATAAACTGTATTTAAAATGTATTTAAAATGTATTTAAAATGTATATAAAATGTATATAAAATTTATTTCAAATGTATATAAAATGTATATAAAATGTATAAAAGCGTGTTCATTTTAGTTACCCGTTTTCAAGATGTGGAAATATTTGTAAATGATTTTAAATGTCTTTATGGGTGTGTTACGCACATACCCTTGCTTATTGGAAGTCAGACCATGGTCATTATTGTCTTTTGCGTAAATGTATTTAAAATGTATATAAAATGTAATTAAAATGTATTTAAAATATATATAAAATGTATAAGAATATATTTAAAATGTATATACAATGTATATAAAATGTATTTAAAATGTATTTAAATATATTTAAAATGTATTTAACATGTATTGAAAATATATTAAAATATATTTAAAATGTATTTAAGATGTATATAAAATTTATTTAAAATGTATTTGAAATATATATAAAATGTATTAAAAATGTATTTAAAATGTATTTAAAATGTATATAAAATGTATTAAAAATGTATATAAAATGTATATGAAATGCATTTAAAATGTATTTAAAATTGTATTTATAACGTATATAAAATGTATTTAAAATGCATACAAAATGTATTTAAATTGTATTTAAAATGTATTTAAAATTTAGGTCAAATGTATTAAAATGTATTTTTAATATATTTAAAATGTATATAAAATATATTTAAAATGCATATAAAATGTATTTAAAATGTATTTAAAATGTATTTAAAATATATCTAAAATGTATTTAAAATATATATAAAATGTATTTTAAATGTATTTAAAACGTATATAAAATGTATATAAAATGCATTTGAAATGTATTTAAAATGTATATAAAATGTATTTTTAATGTATTTAAATTATATATAAACTATATTTAAAACGCATATAAAATTTATTAAAAATGTATTTACAATGCATTTAAAATGTATTTTAAATGTATTTAAAATGTATATAAAATGTGTATAAAATGCATTTAAAATGCATTTAAATGTATTTAAAATGTATTAAAAATGTATTTTAAATGTATTTACAATGTATATAAAATGTATATAAAATGCATTTAAAATGCATTAAAATTTATTAAAATGTATTTTAAATGTATATAAAATGTGTATAAAATGTATATAAAATGCATTTAAAATGTATTTAAAATGTATATAAAATGTTATTAAAATGTATTTAAAATGTATTGAAAATATATCTAAAATGTATTTAAAATGTATATAAATGTATTTTAAATTGTATTTAAAATGTATATAAAGTGTATTTAAAATGCATTTAAAATGTATTTAAAATGTATACAAAATGTATTTAAAATGTATTTCAAATATATTTTAATGTATTTTAAATGTATATAAAATGTACATAAAATACATTTAAACTGTATTTAAAATGTATATAAAATGTATTAAATATGCATTTAAAATATATTTAAAATGTATATTAAATGTATTTAAAATGTATTTAAATTGTATTTAAAATGTATATAAAATGTATTTAAAATGGAATTTAAATGTATTTAAAATATTTTTAAAGTGTATTTTAAATGTATTTAAATTGTATTTAAAATGCATATAAAATGTATATAAAATGTATTTAAAATGTATTTAAAATGTATTTAAATTGTATATAAAATGTATTTAAAATGTATTTAAAATGTATATAAAATGTATTTAAAATGCATATAAAATGTATTAAAAATTTATTTAAAATGCATTTAAATGTATTTAAAATGTATATAAAATGTATTTTAAATGTATTTAAAATGTATTTTAAATGTATTTCAAATATATATAAAATGTATTTAAAATGTATTTAAAATGTATTTTAAATGTATTTAAAATATATATAAAATGTATTTAAAAAGTATATAAATTCATTTAAAATGTATATAAAATGTATTTAAAATGTATATAAAATGTATAGAAAATGTATTTAAAATGTATAAAAGCGTGTTCATTTTAGTTACCCGTTTCCAAGATGTGGAAATATTTGTAAATGATTTTAAAGGTCTTTATGGGTGTGTTACGCACATACCCCTTCTTATTGGAAGTCATATCATGGTCATTATTGTCTTTTGCGTAAATGTATTTAAAATATATATAAAATGTAATTAAAATGTATTTAAAATATATATAAAATGTATAAGAATGTATTTAAAATGTATATCAAATGTATTTAAAATGTATATAAATTTATTTAAAATGTATATAAAATGTATTTAAAATGTATATAAAATGTATATAAAATGTATTTAAAATGTATAAAAGCGTGTTCATTTTAGTTACCCGTTTCCAAGATGTGGAAATATTTGTAAATGATTTTAAAGGTCTTTATGGGTGTGTTACGCACATACCCCTTCTTATTGGAAGTCAGACCATGGTCATTATTGTCTTTTGCGTAAATGTATTTAAAATGTATATAAAATGTAATTAAAATGTATTTAAAATATATATAAAATGTATAAGAATGTATTTAAAATGTATATAAAATGTATTTAAAATGTATATAAATTTATTTAAAATGTATATAAAATGTATTTAAAATGTATATAAAATGTATATAAAATGTATTTAAAATGTATAAAAGCGTGTTCATTTTAGTTACCCGTTTCCAAGATGTGGAAATATTTGTAAATGATTTTAAAGGTCTTTATGGGTGTGTTACGCACATACCCTTGCTTATTGGAAGTCAGACCATGGTCATTATTGTCTTTTGCGTTTCTCCTCCGTTTCTTTATGTTTCGCCTGTTTCTTCTTTTCTTTCCTTATTTTATCTTACTTGAGTGGATTTGTAGAGCACGTTGGTAGTTGCTCACATAAGTGCGTCGTTTCGTGTGTGCGTTCGAGGGGGTTAGTGCTTGCACGCGTTTTTCTTTTTATTGGTTTGTAGAATGTGTGGTATGTCTTATAGTTTTATAACTTTATTTGCTTCCATACGAAAGAAAATGTGACACAAGGTCGTTTTTAACGTGGGGAGAAAATCAGCTTTCCTAAAACAAGGGCAATTGGTAGGGACGTTTTCATTCAATTTTGACATTTATTTAATTTCTTTCTGTTGTGAATTATTGTGAGAAACTAGACAAAAAGACAAACACACCACTAACCTAACACGAAAGCAAAATCAAGCACTCAAAAACATCCGACATAATAGCAACATAATTATAAAGGAAGCAGACAAAGGTAGTTTGATGGTTATCATTAATAAAGGTTATTATAATTTTTTTTTTTACACAGTGATCACCACTTATCAAGGCCCGGAAGCCACTCAGGGATAAGGGTTATTGCAAGTACATTACGTTAGTGTGGAGATTTGATGAAGTGGTTACTTAAGGGGGCGGTTCATTAGGAATTTGTTAACATTGGACTTGAAGACATCCAAGTTGTAGTCCGGTGGGAATCAGGCAGACGGAACAGAGTTCCATAGGCGTGCAGTTCTAAGAAAATATTTTAGAATAACTAGGGAACGAAAACTATTAAAAACGAAGTAGTTCTAGCATAGCCAACGCAACCATATCTTAAATCACAAAACTCTGGGCAACTTACAATAGAATATTAACTAAAAAGAAAGACTTCCTCACAAACTTCACAACAAAAACAAAGATTTTCTATGGACTACCCAAAATAAACAAATCTAACGAGAAAAGACATACCACAAACATACAATAGTCAGAATACATCAGCACCCCAAACCTGCATGATAAACACAACAGAGTAATTTTTAATACATCTCGCTGAAAACTTGTCTAATCAGCACTCCCACTAAACTCCAATATGAGCAAATGATGTAACAACTTTTAAAATATATTCTTTGTAATCAGCCAACTAATATTTATCGAGAAAACCTCAATTAAGGCACAGACTCTAACCAGGCGGGAGTTGTTTGTTTTCGCAAGAATGCTTCACGGCACCAATTAGTGTAACGAGTCAAAGGCTTACCCTAAATCCTCGTGGATACACACTTATCTTCGTCTAGTAATGGAACATTCAAAATGTAACCTGACACGTACTTGTTACTTGAATTACCACTCGGATTTTCAGCGCAGACAAAACATGCATTACCCTAAGTCTGTTTGGCAATACCTTTAACTTGTTGGTTTGCAGTTTGTCGTTAGACGCTGCGGGTTTCTTCTTCTTGTAGGTTCTCTTGTGAATTGCTGCTATTTTCCTCCCCCTTATGCAGTTTGGTCTGGTTGTAGTGCTGGCGCTGTAAATAACTGTATTTTCAAATGAAACCTATTCAATATACAATGATAACTCAGAGATCGTTTTCTAATATACAATATATATATATATATTCATTATATATTACAGATACACTAATTAAATCTATTTGTGTTCTTTACTGTTTCAAGATGCAGGATATTTAAAACGTGTATTCCTCCAGATGGTTTCTCAGTTAGAGGGGGAAAAGCTTTTTTACTTACTTCTTTTGGATTAAAAACAATCCTTACGGGTGCGTACTCCTCAACGGCCAGCTAGCAAACTCTTTTTATCTGCCGAACCAATGGTTTTATGATAATTCTAATATTTCCTCTCTTTTGGTAGTATTATATATCTCCATCCATTCTCTTTTCTCTTAATCCATATCTCTCTTTAATTCTCCTCCCCTGTTGATGCTACATGATAAGGGCTGCCCCCTTTTCATGTAAGTATAAAAATGGAGAATTTAGTTTAAAATGACAATGAAAAAGCATAGGCGGAATTCGAACCTCGTAATCTAGTTTAGAAATAGATTACGTGTGAGAATTTAAAAATGTAAAATAAACATTTGCTTAGAATATAGATAAATATTCAAGAAAAGAATGTGAGCTGTCAAGTTTATTATGAAATTTTAAATTGAAAGAATGCAGCTTATAAGATAATGTTTTTAACATATCGAATATAGGTTAAAATTCCTTTTGTAGAAATAGGAAAAGTTTTGGACACGTATGTCTAGGACACGTGAAAGAATGCACATGTTTTAACATGTGTATGACGTCACGGAAAATAGAAAGTTCGAGGGATAGAGAAAAACTTTAGAGTTAGAAGCAGTCAGTGAAGCAACTCAGAGGGAGTCAGACGTCTGGAAGCGAGACGTCACTTCAAGGAAAAATGTGAGACTTTGAATTCTTGGTGATGGAACACGGCCGTGTGAAGAATAAACCATCAAGTGTTTTTTGTAAAGCTCGTCTTGTGTCTTATGATTCTTAAAAAAGGTAAAATCCAATTGTATTATATATTTGTGTTATATGTCTTTACATACACGTCTCAACATCATAATGTCCGAACTGTCTGAACACTATATCCCTTCACTCCAAGAGCTTTCTCCTTTTCTTCCATTCAACACAATTAAGGAATGAACTATTTAATATATATAAGAATCTCTCCCTAATATGAACAATCTATAAAAAAAAATCTTTCTAAGACTCTCTCTCACAAGAAAAAGCATCTCTCTCTAAGATAAGCATCTCTCAATAAGACTCTTTAAAGTGAAACACAATGCAAAATCTGCCGAAACAATGGTTTTATGATAATTCTAATCTCTCTTCTCTTTTCGTAGTATGATATATCTCCATCCATTCTCTTTTCTCTTAATCCATATCTCTCTTTAATTCGCCTCCCCTGTTGTGTCTCGTGAAACCCTCCGTCTTTAAAGTTGATTCTTATCAACTGAACTTAACACAAAACGCTTCCCTTATTACAGACATTTGCATAAATGTCCACTTTGCTTTGTTGAGAAATTACATTTTACAATATAACGATAAAAACACATACTATCATTTCTCCAAAATATGCGTTCCAACTTACCCTTAGTCTGCAAGCAAGGTAATTTGATACTGATGTTTATATTTCGTTCGAAGAAAAAATAATGTAATTTATGATGTAATGTATGCATGTAATACTTGTATCTAAATATAAAATAAACATATTTTAACATAAATATATATGTGTGCGTGTCTTTTCTTTTTTTTATCTTATTAGAGTATTATTGATGAATATATTTAAAGAAATGCCGACAAAAATAATCAATTTTAAAATATAGGTCTTGCTAGACCTATGACTAATGCAAAATATATGAATCATTATATATAAGATATGTACAGACGTGCAAAGTTCAACAAGTATATACGGCAAGATACATCGAAATATAAAAAACGATAAAAATTATTTTAAAAAAATATACACGACTGAATACAGAGATATAGTTTAACAGTTAAATGAATACTTTTAATTTTAGGAGAGAATACATGAAAATCAAAATTTGAATGTGTGGTATATAGAAACTTTAAATAGGACAGAATATAAAGTAAAATGTAACACCGTAATGTATAGCTGATATTTCTTAGACTCGTCTATTTAATATATAAAACTGGTGTGTCAAGCGTAAGTGTGACAGATTCACGTATGTATTTTTAAAATAGTCTTGCTACGATAATTACGACTCTACTCATAGATAATTCTATATATTTATTCCTTGGTGATTGCAGTAGTTAAAAAAAAACGAAAAGCGAAAGCGCTGAGAATTCAGCTGAACCCAACTTAAAATTAGTACATTTTTGGAATATAATGAAAATTAATACGACGTCACATAACTAAAAGTAAGAGTTTAACAAATAAGAGAAGAGTTTGTTTGGAAGCATGGAATGAGTGGACGTGTAAAACAATATGTGCTGACAGAATATGATTAATTAATGAGTTGATCGCGTTCTCTACAGCGAAGTAAAAATACCAAGCTGAAAAACTGGCACGGTATATCTTTCTCTCGTATTCTCAACTATTCAGCTATCGACAAGATTTTAATTACACTACTTCGGGACAAGATCAAAGTGTAGTATCTGTTCCGGCAGATGCTGCAAGCTATGACTAGCTATGACTAGCAAAGACCAGATGTGGGGGCAACCCCACATGCCTGACCATTAACCAGCTCCCATTTCCCACCTCTCGGGAGCTGGTACCCTTTTTCCCTTCCCCCTCCCTTCACTCCTCACATTAAAAATCGGCCTTGTGCCTAATTTGCTCGGTGGGGGAGCAAATAAACACCATCTGTTCTTCAGATGCTGCACTTCTATTTCTTGTTCTCTTTCGGTGGAGGAGAAATTCTGAGACAATTTTTATTTTTGTACCTTTTCTCCACGTTAAAAAACGACCCTGGTGTCTAACTCTGTCCCGTGGGGAGGCATAGTAAATAGGTACACTACAAAACTCGTAGAGTGAGTTCAATCTCGGCTGCGGTCGCGCTGGATTGTATTCTCTCTGTTTGTTTCTATCTTTCTCTATTATCCCCTCTGGTCAGTAATTTGGAACAAATATTAAGCTGTCTTCCATCAGACTTGTTTCAGTTATGAGTTCCTGTATGTATGAAATATGCTTAATTATCGAGACGTGTTCCATCGGCCTATAAGGAGTTATCAGTAAAGAATAAAATAAATAAATATGAGTAAAATGTGTCAATTGCAATGTTTCGGAAATGATTAGATTAAGTTGAATTAACAATATGCCATTTATGCACGTTGTTAGAATTAGTGTATGTTCTACGTGCATTATCGCCACAGAGAAGCGTGGAACTGACAATGTTTGCATGTAAATTATGCGAGCGTAATTTTGAACATTATTTGGTGTCGTTTGTGATACGGCTGTTCATAAATGTGATGTAGTTATTTTATGTCAACCATCGAAGCCCACACGTTGTATGTAGACAGTCGGATAGAAACAAAGACAGGAAAAAATCCGCACACCGTTTTTATTAATTAAAAGGACATATATTTATTTATAGGTACTTCCAGAATAACGCCTTTTCTCTTGTTTAAATGTTTTCCCACATTCCAATATTCTTAACAAGACTCTGCCGTTGTCCAGTCATGTTTAGAGCACGTCGTTCTCTGTTGCTCTCGGACCAAGTGTGTTACGTGTCTATTTTTCCCCCCGTCAGTCACTTTTTTTGTATCCTTTTTTTCTTTTATATCTTCCTCGCTGTGACATCACCTCGTACATTTCTCAATCATTTGCATACGTTGCCCGTTGCCGCTGATCGTAGAGAAACATCTAAAACTGAGGTGAAATTAATAGATACAGCATTTAAGTAGGGAATAGAAATGATAAAATATGTAGGAAAACTAAACACTAAAAATGAAATCAAATAAAAGGCATTATAAACACTAACAAAAGGATGCAGAATGATAAAAGAATGGAAGACGTATGTGTATGACAAGCAAAAATTAAAATAAACGACTCGAGTGACTCAAGGGAAATAAAATAATAATAAGTATGAACAAGTACTTGCAAAAATGGGAAATATTAATCTATGATAAATGTAAAATAAAATATAAGAATAATAAAAAGATAAAGAATGCTGGAAAAGAAGACAA
The DNA here is from genome assembly GCF_053919585.1 of Euprymna scolopes. NCBI lineage: Eukaryota > Metazoa > Mollusca > Cephalopoda > Sepiida > Sepiolidae > Euprymna > Euprymna scolopes. The sequence continues at coordinate 4,332,374 of NC_136491.1, forward strand.
CTATCAGGGAACAAGATTTAAAATTCTAAAAATTAAATTCTTATAAAAAAAATGAAAGTATGATGTATTTGCGAGAAGAATTCAGAAATAAAATAAGTCGGAAAATGAATACAGCATAAAATAATTTTTTGTTTTTTTTTTCACGTAAGAGTCACCATATATCAAGGATCGAAGGCCACTCGAGGATAAGGGTAAATAAGTGTATTGTAGTGATATGCAAATTAAGTATAATTTGCATATGAGCAGAATAGAATGAAATCACCGACTTGTTCATGGCTAACGTTGGTTGTGAAGCAATTATGAAGGTTGCTACAATGGTTTACCCTCAAGAACTAGAAGAAATGACTTTCGAAGAAATAAGTCTGGTTATTAAGGGAAACATGAGGCCAAAGAAAAACTGGTGATAGCTCGGTTATAGCAATTATGGGTTGCTTTGAAGGTTCAATATAACTAAAAGAAAAGTATGAAGTAGTACCCAGTATAGTTACAAATTGCCGAAAAACGCATGGACTATTGGGGAATGATGTATTAAAAATAAATTCAGCGAAGTTGATTAATGAGATAGAAATGGATAGAACAGGAAAATTTAAAAATTATGAATCTAGCCTGAAATTAAAAGAAAATGTTCCCCCTCCTACCACGAAGCGAGAAAAGTACCAGTGCATTTATTATCGTTAGTAATAGCTAAGTTGCGAAAGTTAAGAAAGGAAGATTTATTAGAACGTGCCCCTTCAGGAGGAAGTAAATGGGCGTCACCCATTGTGGTATTAAAAAAAAAACGGTGACTTGAGAATTTGTGGAGATTATAAAATAGGGGTGAGCCATAAAGTTTGCGTCGACTCGTACCCTATTCCGAATGTGAAAGTAACTTTACATAAACTTGCTAAAATGAAAGTATTTTCGAAGATAGACCTAAAATCAGCTTACCACCAAATTTCCATAGATGAAAATTTTAAAGAAGTGACGACCATAAACACACCTATAGGCCTGTTAAGGTGGAAAAGGATGCTGTGTGGCATAAAAACGGCAAGTGCAATTTTTCAAAAAGCTATTGAAAAAGTAATAGGAAATGTTGAAAATACCATTTGTTATCAAGACGATATTTGTGTTGGAGATTTAAATGAAGATGATTTAAAGAAAAAAACTGGAAATATACTGAACCGGCTAAGAAACGCTGGTATGACAGTAAATATGAAAAAGTGTGTAACGAACAGTAATGAAATATCATTTTTGGGTTACTCAATATCAAAGGAAGGGATTTCTCAAGATGAAGCGCTAATAGAGAACATTCTAAAAGTAGCTATACCAACAAATAAAAAAAAGAGTTGGAATCTTTCTTGGGTTTAGTAAATTTTTATAGAAAATATGTACCAAAATATAATGAGTTGACAGAACAATTTGCGAAGTTTAGAAAAAAATGTAGAGTACACATGGATCATGCCTATGTAAATGAGATAGGAGTATTATTAATATTAGTAGAGGCATATTCAGGTTGGCCTAAAGTGGTGAGAGTATCTTATACCAAAGTACACCATAAAACAAATATTCAGAGTAATATTTTCGAGAAATGGGATACCTAGAAAATTGGTGACAGATAACGCGCCAACATTTGTGGATACTGATTTGAATGAATGGTTAACAAAAATAGGATGCAAACCTTACTATATCCCTCCCTACCACCCTCAAAGTAACGGAATAGCGAAAAGAATAGTCCAGACGGTAAAGAAGGACATAAAAGCATGCGTGCAACAGAAAGAGAAAATAGATGCTTTCCTACCAAGATTATTACTAAGGTATAGAACAATTCCACATGCAGGCAGGCCAGAAAGTCCATCTGCCTAAATGGGCAGACAATTCAAGTCCCCGTTATCTATGTCATATGCCACAAATCAAAAGATGTGGTACAAAAGAAATAGGAATACGGAAGCCGAGACAGCAGAATTTATTATTCAGAAAGGACATAATACTGCAATATTAAATAAAGAAAATGGGAACAGTGTTCAAGCTCATGCTGACCAAATAAGATCCCAAGTAGAACAATCGTATGAGGAAATGCCTTCAGAGCTACCCATTATTGACGTGACAAAAGAGTTACTGCAGAATGAGACTGCAGAAGAAAAAGTAGAGAGAGACGAGGTAGAAGAGGAAGAAGTAGAATGGGACAAGGCAGAAGAGGAAGATCAAAATATGCAGGAGGAACACTGCGATTATAGGGAAAGACGTGATAGATCCAGATCTCCAAGGAAAAGGAGAAAGATAAAGGAAGATGTTCAGGAGGGCACAAGAAGTACAAGAAGTACTGGCGGCATAAAGCCCTCTGTTATAGGAAGATGTAGTGATATGTAAATTAAGTATAATTTACATATGAGCAGATGGCTTATATTTATAAACTGACACCAACTAGAATAGAGGGTTGTTGAACGCTTGCTTAGCGTTATACACAACCTATCATGTAATAGTAGTAGTCAATATGACAATATCGTAGTAATCGTTAGTAGTGGAAATTTGAAAAATTGGAATACTTAAGGGAACGGTTCATCAAGAACTTGTTTACATTGAACTTGAAGATGACCATATCGAAATCAGCAGGAAAGCTGGGAAACGTTAAAAAAACGTTTGGAACTCTGAGTGGAATTTCTAACAGAAACATTTATTTAATGCTAAGGGATAAGTGTCTGTCAATTCTGTATCATGATAGACAAAAGCCAGTCTTCAGTAAGTCGTAATTTAATTCTTAATCTCCTCTGTACCGAAACTTAAACAAGTAACACCAAGAATATTTACATTTGCTCTTCGTTATTATTTAGTATTTTGTACTCATGATCAATGTTGATATGTATTTAAATTAATTTCGCCTTTTCCCAGTCTTAGCTAACGGAATACTGTTGTATTATCACATCAAACAAATGTATTTCGGTTTATATATCCGTGTCTATGTGTGTCTAGTCTGTATAAGAATACGTTTTTCTGTAATAGGTGATCGTGTATCCTCGAGACATTAGAGTTGTTTTTCTTTGTATATGGGGTGTCTGTACGTGTCGATCTGTTACGTGCATATTTAATAGTCTGTCTATGTGTATGTGGTATTTTAAAATATTCACGACAATAACGAACCGGACAATAAACAGTCTTTAACAATGAGGACTACCACCATTGCCTGCTTGATACATCCCTTATTCTCTCTCTCTTTCTTTACTTTAGCGCATGCATTTGAAATGAAGGCGTCTTCTTCCGAATGGAACACTAAAAACGCCGATCATTTCGTTTAATGGTCAGAATTATAGATTATAAGATCGGTTATTTTTATTTGTATCTGAAGTGTCTGTAGGTATCGATCTGTTACATGTATATTAAATAGTCTTTCTCTCTGTATGTGGGTGTTTTCACATATTCACGAGAATAACAAAAGGGGGAAACGGACAGTCCTTAACAATGACACATAACACCTTTGCCTTTTTAACACATACCTTTTAATTATCTCCCCCTTACCCTAACCATTTTTCATTATCTCCCCCTAACCCTAACCTTTACTCTAACCCTCCTCCTCCTTTGCAGCAGGCACCTGAAATGAAAGCATTTTCTTCCGAATTTACTACACTAAACTCTGAGTTATCATTTTCCATATTTATTTTCAAATGGTTTACATCTTGGAGTTTGCAGTACTTAACCTTCTCCTTTATATTTTCTTTAATTGGTTCGAGGATGCTTCCATTGAGCATCAGAAACAACCCCTGTCCGCTAAGTACACAACTAGTGTCTTCGACTTCTCGTTACAAATTGTTGTAGGATAAGGAAACTTGGTTGTGCAGACCAAGCTTTACTCAACTTAAACCCAAGGTACAGCCTGCAATAAAAAAGAACATAACACTCCTGAGACATATTGTAAAGACAGTGATATATGAACAATGTACATATACAACAATAAATAAATAGTGGGGTAAAGTAATGAAAGCGAGACACCCATATGTCTGCACCGATGCTGAGCTTGTTTCTCGCCAGTCTCCAAAACATAAACAAATATGAAAACGCTCGCTAGAGAAGTATGAAAATGTCACAGTAACAACAAAGTTAACCTACAAAACCAATATAACATTCTTCCCTCCTAGAAAGAAAATGATAGCACTGTCGGTATGCGCTGACACAGCAGACCTTAAACAAACTAGAACAGAATTAATAATATACACAAACAGATGCACACATCACCCCTCATCTAAGCCAAAGACATCTATACACCTGTTTTAGTCCCAGCCATAGCGTATAGGAGGTTTTGAGATACGAGTAGATTTCCTTGTTTCACATGGAGTGTCATTTTCACAGTTCAAGTGTTGTACCTCCTCAGCAGCAGTCTCCTCCTGCACTGAGGCTGTCTGATCCTCTACGTTAGGTACCACAGGTGTTAGATGAGTCTGTCCAGATTCCTTAAGGAGAGTTCCTTGAATAGTTGAGGTGTCAGGACACCGGGCTAGATCACGGACAGATTTCGTAGACTCTCGCCCGTCAGAGTACCTGATGGTGGCCTAGGTGGGATGTAGTCAAGAAGTTCAACCTGATCCACAAGAGGGTCATTCTTGTTGCTTCTTGCAAACCGTCGCAGCAACACAGTACTAGGTGTCATTAATCAAGAGGGCAGAGAGTTTCCGTGAGTCGAACGTCGTTGAAATGTAAAGAACCTTTCATGTTGCGTGGTGTTGGTAGAGGTACATAAGAGTGATCTTAAGGAGTGCAGCATATCCGGAAGAACCAGGTCCCAGTGAATATCAGGCAAGTTACGGGACTTGAGAGCTAATTTTACAGATTTCCAAACTATGCCATTATATCGTTCCACTTGAGAGTTGCCTGTGGGGTGGTATGGGGTCGCGCGACTGGTTGCAACTCCCTTTTGCGAAAGGTAGTCTTTTAGGTCCTAAGACATGAAGGAAGTCCCTTGGTCAGAATGAATGTAGCGTGGCATTCCACAAAGACATTTTATCACTGTCGAAGTGCTCATATTAGGACAAGGGAATGCGAAGGGGAAACGTGAATACTCATCAACCACTGTCAGCATATAAAGATTACGTGAAGCAGTAGGTAAGGGTCCCTTGAAGTCAAATGCTGAGCCGCTCAATCGGTTGTGTTGCTTTTATTAGCCTCCTTCTGCAGGATTGTAAAACCGAGGTTTTAAGTCTGCACAGATCCTGCAGGAAGCACAAGTCCTCTTAAATTCCTCTGTGGAAAAGGGGGGATTTTTTTGTTCTCACAAAATGCAGCAGCCTGGTTACCCCTGGATGACAAGGTCCATTATGAAGATCTGTGAGGGTTGATGATGTAAAAGCTGAACAACAAAATCCTCGAGTGAGAGTGTCTGGCACCACATTTTCCTTCCCTGTTCGATATCTTATAGAATAACTTAAGGCTGCAAGCTCCAGTCTCCATTCTTGGATCTTGCTATTCTTGATCTTGGTACGTTTTCTACAGTCAAACATGAATGCCACAGAACGTTGATCGGTCACAAGGTTGAAGTGACGACGTGCTAAGAAGTGGCTCCATTTCCTTACTGCTTCAATAATAGCAGTAGCCTCCTTTTCGACTATGTGGTAATGCAGCTCACTCCCTTGTAGTGTCCTGAACATAAAAGCAACAGGTCTGCCTCCCTGGTTGAGTACTGCAGAAACAGCAACATCAGATGCATCACACTTAACCTCAAAGGGCAGGTTTTCATCCACAGAGTAAAGAGTGGCCGCATCTAGTTCACCTTTGAGCTCATTAAATGCTTGTAATGCTTTTTCATCAAGTGGAGACTTTTTTACTTTCACCAACGGTTGTATTTTCTGCGAGAAGTTTTGAATCCATTTTGCATAGTAGGCAAACATTCCTAGTGCCCTTTTTAAAGATCCAGCATTTGATGGTGTTGGAAGTTCCTGTAAAGGACGAAGTCTCTCAGGATATTGCCTTATGACTTCCTCCCTCACACAGTACCCAAGAACATTGATGGAGTTCACAGATTTTATAGTTTTTGACTCATTAAGGGTTATGTTCCTCTGACTGACAACCTTCAAAAAGCGTTGCACATTTTGGTCGTGCTCCTCTTGCTTGTGACCAGCAATAGTAATATTATCAAGGTATGGGAAGGTATCTTGCAAGTGTTCATCCTTGATTAACTTGTCCATTGCCCGCTGAAAAATTGTTGACCATCTCATCAATTCTTGGAAGAGGGGTACGCATCCAGTTCTGTGTACTGATTAATTGTCTGTGAGTAGTCAATACACATTCGTTTCTTGTGTCTGTGTGTGGCATCTTTCACCACTACAACTTGAGCTCGCCAAAGGGACAAACTAGTCTCGATTATGTCTTCTTTTAGTACTCTGTTTACTTCTTCCCCAATAAATTCTTGGTCTTCATTACAGAAGCGTCTTGGCCTGGAAGCAATCGGCTTGCAATTAGGTGATAAATTAGGGAACAGAGAGGGCTCATCTAATGATGCTGTAGCAAGATCACAGTATGCATTGTCTCCCTTCAGAGTCAACTCAGGCCTGGGCCCTCCATACTCAAACTTTACACTCAAATGCATCTGCTGGAAATCCTGACAAAGGATCAAGTCTGAACAAAGATCTTTCATTATTCCTAGTCGTATACCTGAATAGTATTGGTTATTAGGGTTGAGTTGAAAGTCTGCTATTACAAATCCTGGAGAACTAGTTGTCAGAGATTTCTGGGCCAAAGAGATACCCCTACTGGCTTTGTGCACTTTCAGCCCTAACTCCCGGGCAAGCCGCTCATCAATGTAGCTGTCCGTGCCGCAAGAATCCACGAGAGCACTTACCATCCGACCACCAATGGTTGCCTTCGAGAGACATGGGGAACATTAGTGGCCAAAATATGAGAGGTGGAGCCGAAAGTCATGGTCATTAAGCCTACTACACCCTTGACTTGAACTCGCCCGACTTACACACCCGGGCAAAATGCCACTTTTTGGCACATTTGTTACAAGTAGCCTCACGTGCTCGGCAGCGATTCCGTCCATGGTAAGGACCACCACGAAAGAAGCACTTTTTGGTATTACTACAGGTTGCATCCACTGCTGATTTCTCAGATGTCAACACTTCCTGAGCTCCACCCTCCTCAGTAGTAGTCGCCGAAGAACCTTCCGAGGTCCGTGAAGCAACTACAGCAGCAGTGTGAGCAGTCCATGGAGTATAGGCATCAGCATTACGCTGAGCCAAGTCTAGTGTGTAGGCTCTGTTGTAAGCAGCCTGCAGATCAAGAGTGTCACTTTCAAGGAGGCGTTGGCGTATCAGGGGTGAGGCAATGCCATTGATAAAAGCATCGCGAATTGATTCCTCACGGTACTTTTCCGCACTCACAGCCTTAAAGTTACAATCCTTGCTTAACTTACGGAGTTCTCTGAGAAACTCTTCAAGGGATTCACCCGGCTTCTGCTGTCTAGTTGCTAAGAGGTGTCTAGCAAAGATTTCATTGGGAGTTTTTACATATAATTTTTGCAGAGTAGAGATAGCAGAATCATAGTCTTCACAGTCTTCAATGTACTTAAATACATTATGGGTCACACAGTTGACGAACGTCCAGAAATGTCACAGTAACAACAAAGTTAACCTACAAAACCAATATAACACAAACTAAGTCTTACTTCTGATTTATCTTGGTTTACGTGACTCTGTTACGTACGCCACACACTTTTTTCTAAATCAAATTCCAAATTATATTTGTTTATGCTTTTCCCTCATTCATAATATTTTTCCTTGACCAAGAATTAAATATTTAACAGAAATATTTTAACAATTATTCACATTTTTAAAATAATTTTTCTGAATATCTTTGTAACAAAAATTATTTCAGTAGTGTACTATACCATTCGTGATTCGTTGCGTCAGTATTTGTTAATAGTAAATTAAAAGAAAAAGTCGTTGCATCTTTAAAAGTTTAGACCTTTGTATTTTTTTAAGGCTAATACTAATTTTTTTTAAAAGCCATACATAAACATTTACTTTTTAATTAAGAAAATGTTACCACAGTTTTATTTTTAAATGTTTTCATCTAATGTAAATATAGTTTATCGTTGGTTTTAGTATTGTAAATTATGATATGCAAACAGAAACGATTCTCTTAATAGTCGATACCACCCTGAAAATTTCTACGTCATTTGCGTTTTTTTTTCTTTTTTCTCAATTCCGAGTTTTTTATCTTCTCTTTTTATGTCTTTCCTTTTTATCTCTTCTTTTCTTTTCCTTTTTAGTGAGCACCATTAAGTTTATAATGGTTATCATTATTTTATTCTATTAATATTTACTTATTTACTCTTTTAATATATATGTATTGGGAGGAATGATAAGATTGTCGCCCTAGAAAAGACGAGATGATTCCATTTCCGTTTTTGTATTATTAATGTCATCAATTTTATCAGATTAAATAAAAAAATCGTCGCAGCTTTCTTTGTTTAAAGTTTTCATTTAATATAAAATATCGCGTCCTAAATTATCAGATAAAAAATGAACGAATCTTTTAGTAAACGAGAGTTATTTCACTCTGCACATTGTCAAACTGTAAAACAGCACCTATATATACACACACACACACACACATATATATATATATATATATATATATATATATATATATATATATATATAGTCATCCACATACAGTACTGTAACAACTTGAGGCCTCCTGAAGACGAGAGCCATTCATTTCAATTGATGCTAGATGTTGATCAGAATGTTTATAATGTAAAGAGAGAAGCTTGGTTTTAGATGCATTAAAACTAACCAGCCAATGCTTTCCCCATTGTACCACGTGCTCAAGATCAGAGGAGAGAGAATCAGAGAGAACTTGGTCGTTTACTGTCTTAGATGTGCTACCATAAATTGTAGTGTCATCAGCATAGAGGTCTACGAATGATGCAAGGATGTGATTTGGGAGATCATTAATATAGATCAGGAAAAGAGTTGGGCCCAGGATGGACCCCTGAGGGACTCCAGCATTAATACTGTGAGCTTCTGATTTTTGCCCCCTAACTACTACTCTTATGAATTGATCAGAAAGAAATGATTTAATAATTGAGAAAACATTTCCAGCTATACCATAGCTAGAGATCTTGTGAATTAAACCTTTACGCCATACCTTATCAAAGGTCTTAGGTATGTCAAGAGCAATTGCCCTAGAAAGGTTGCCTCCGTTGAGAGATTTGCGATTCCTATGAGATATAACTGTAAGCACATCTGCTGTAGATCTAGCAGAACGGAAACCATATTGAGTGTCACTAAGAAGGTTATTTTTGTTTAGATGGTTGATTACTTCTGTATTTAACACAGATTCCAGCAACTTACTCATGACGCACAGGAGACTTATTGGCCTGTACTGAGAGGGGAATGAGCGATCACCTGAATTTTTCAATACATGAGATTTTCCAGGGTGGTGGGAAGCTATTCCCCTTAAGACAACGTTTAAACAGTTTTGTAAGTATGGGCGCTAGTTCTGGTTGAAGTTTTTTGAGTACTATAATTGGAATACCGTCAGGGCTAGTTTCTTTACTGGAATCAAGGTTTTTGATTATCTTGGCAACATCACGTACAGATATATGTGTTTTCTGATACAGGAGGAAATATTGGGGGTTGGGGGCCTTGGTGGCAAAGGGTAGAATTGGCTTCAAAGTTCTTAGCAAAGAGTTTGGCTTTGTCTGATGCTGACAAGATTACCTCAGGTCCATTGATGATAGCTGGGATAGAGCACACGCTTCTGTTCAGGATTTTGTTTGCTATATGCCAAAACTAGTGGGAACCAAGCCGCTGTTCAGCGACTTTGGACTTAACAGATTGAGCATACAACTCTCTTGCGTTCTTTATTACTTTCTTACAATGTTTTCTGGCAGTCATGAAAGCGGATTTAGTTGAAAGCAGTGGAAAAAGTGATTCTGTGCGCAATGGCAGCAGCACATTCCGGAGGGAACCATGGCTGGCTGGTAGGTTTTTGCTGAAACTTTTTCGAGGGTATGAAACGGTCTATATCTACAATTAACCATTCCGTCAGGTCTGATACTATAGAGGACACATCCTTTTTAAACATGGAACGCAGAGGTAGATCCGATATAAATGTACGGAAACTATCCCAGTCAGCCTTAGTGTATCGATATACTGTACGATGGAGAGGTACGTCTAGGGACTTATTACATTTCATTTTTATCTTAATTGATACAACTGAGTGGTCAAAAGATCCAAGTAGAGACAGAAGGAAACTGAACATAGTTCAGGGCAAGTTGTGAGAAAAATTTCTAGTAGACTCGCATACTGGCCGTCATTGTTGAGCACAAGGGTGGGTTCGTGAACAATCTGAGTGAGGTCATAAGCAATGGAGAAATCATGACAGAACCCCCCCCTTATCATCGGTCTTATTTTAGTGGGTCAACCGTTCCACGTTGTGAACATTGAAGTCTCCACATACGTGAATGTTAGCTGAAGGATAAGCAGATAGGACTTTGTCAATTTTCTCAGATATGCTCTTAAAGATAGTAACTCCGCTGTTGTGGGGGCGATAGAGAGTAAATATAAATGGAGTAGTGTGAGCTAATGCAACCCGGAAGTCCATGTAGGATCTTCTCTGGAGATTTCCCTACCACATGGAAAGCCATCTTTAATATAGGCCCATGCCAATCTTGGGGTAGGATTTAGAAGTTAAGTTAGAGTATCCTTTAATTGCGAACTCTTCTAGGGAAATAGCCTGTCCAATGCCAGTTTCGCTTAAAAATAAAAGGTCTAATTTAGTCTCCTGTAATTGGGTTTCAACCTCTGGAATGTTAGAACGTAGACCCCTGATGTAGGAGAAGGAGACATGGTAGTAGGTGTCTATGTTGGAAGTTGGAGAACCGGGTTTAATCGTGTGTTTTTTCTTGAAACTTGTCATGATCGAATTTTGGAATTTGTGGACTAGATCGTCAGATTTGCTTAGAGCAGGACAGAGAGGGGAAACAAAGAGAGAAAAAGAAACGAAGATTTTTTTTGTAGAACATGATAAGGTAAAGCCGTAACAATTACCCACTAATATGAAATCGAGAAGCCCCACCAGAATCCATTCACCAAATGGCAATACAGCAGCCCCAGTACTTTGGACCTGCTGATAGGACAACCTCCTTAGTGGTTAATCCAAGGTTCGGACCCCTGATTATCAGGCGGATAACGTCAGCCCAGATAAAACGTTTACCTACAACACCCTTACTAGTGACATGGCTACAAGGATAAACATAGAAACAGAAGATTACTTGGATATGGGTCAGACATTTTAATTTGGTTATAGCCCAACACAATAAATGTTAAGGGGTCAAAATTAGGGTCAAATTAAAAAAGAAAATTACCTCTGCGGTCTCTACCAAGTTTTCTCTATTATAGTTAAGGAAACCTATTATATAGAAAAGCATTACCATACATATGCACACTTTTTAATATATACATATACATATAAAGTTATGCAGTACATAGGACCCGGGCAAAGTTCCTAATAAAATAGGGGGGAAACATAGAGAAACTGAGCCATGTGCAGGAGAATATTGTTTTTTTTTCAACACAGTTCAATTCTTGTAAGTACAGAAATCATCATTTTCTTACGGCCCCAGTAGAGATTGAACGCCATACACCGTCCCAGTATGTATTATCTCACGTATTACATAAACGCTCTTTGTTGGAGATAAATGTATCTCGTCGTGTCTTATCTGGAAAAGTTAACTTTCGTGCTCGATTTTTAGATGATGAGTTCCTCCACAGTACAAATGCTGAAACAAGTTCATTTGTGGCACGTACACAATGCCCAGCAAACTGAACGCCTCTCTTACAAACTGAGGTTGATACTCTCAGTAAGTCTCCATATATCATTTCTAGAGTTGGGTGACGAGAGTTTGAGTGCCTTTCTCAAAAGACGTGTGTAACATTCATCCAAACGACGCTGTTGTTTTGCTGAAAGAGTCCAAGTTTCAGATCCATAGAGTAAGATTGGTTCAATAAGTACGCGGAAAACTTGGATTTTGAATTTGCGAGCAAGATTGGATTTCCATATCTTATCCATTTTGTTACAAACATTCCATGTCATACTCTTTCTTACGTAAACGTAATGTTAAACTTATTATATATCACAAAACATTAAAAAACTAAAACCTAGCTATAAAACAATACTTCTACAAACCACTAGAACGAACTAACGTAATCTATATTTTTAAATACTCGCTGGACGAGTGTAACCATGAATAATGTAGAATCTAGTGCAATATTACATTTACAGAAAAAACATAACTGCCCCCTCGGAAGTTAGAGTTTTTTAGTCAGCAACACACAAATAATGCGCCATCAAGCAAACGTTCTAAATATTAAAAAAGTGAAAACTGTATATATAATAATTCAGAAACCTGCCTTAAATATGGTTACATACCAATCTAGCCCTTGCATTTTAAAATGCTTATCGTAACCCCCCTCTTCCTTTCTGATGCTACCCATACGATAAAACCGGACATTCCCTCTTTTCTCACTAGGCGCAAACTGCCTTACACGCATCAACCGTTTCTAATATTACTAATCACCATACGCCTGTCCGCGCAACCAACCTCATACATTCTCCTGACGATGTCTTAACGAAAGACGAAACACAAATAATCGCGACATGTTTCGATGAGTATAATATAACTATGCGGCATTTATTAATACCATATATCGATACACAAAAACATCCTCAAAAAATTTAAAAGATAAAAAAGTATAACAAAACAAATGCTCTCTTTAGTCTTTAACAATGTTTGTTTGAATAAAAATGCTTCCTAAATATACAATATATATATATATATTGCTATATATATTTATATATATATATATATTGCTATATATATATATATATATATATATATATATATATATATATATATATATATTGCTATATATGTAATGAGATGTCTCCGCAATTTCTATGATTTCATGTTTAAAAAAAACTACATAAGAAACCTATGGAATGCTTCAGACTGCTTTTATACCAATTTTTGAGTGGCATAAACGAGTTTTGTGGGCGGCAGGGCGTCTCGAGAGATGTTATTATGTATTGGAGGCGTAAGGAAATCTGAACACTTTAAGTGAACGGATAAATAACAACTTTTATGAGAACCGTCGCGTGTCTATGAAGACAATACATGCAGAGTTTGATGCCAGTATGGGAACTGTACACGCCATTATTCCCATGGAACTGAAGATGCAGGAGATTCGCGCGAAGTTTGTTCCAACAGTGGTTAGAAATGATCAGAAAAAATACATTATTATGGCTTAAATGACCATCAAGACATGACCCTTCCTATAGTATACACACTGCTCCCTGTGATTTTTTGTTAGTAAGTCATGAGGCAATTGGATCGATGAAAAAGGCTGTGACGATAGTCCTTGACACGGCAACACTAGAGCACTCCTATGGGGCCTTCCAGAAATTGTTAAAAAGGTACAACAATTGCATTGCAGACGGAGGAGATTACTCCGAAAGGCAACTAGAGTTCAGGCGTGTACTACGGAGAAAATGCCTATAGGAAAACGGCGTGGAAACTTATTTAAGGCACCTCCCAAATTGCATTTAAAATGGAAGTTTATCAGAGAGATCAATCAGCCGATAGAGAAAACTATAATAGATGCAAAATCGAATAATAATATGACTTGCACAATGAATCCGAAAAGAAATAGAGCCAGAAAACAAATGTGATTGACATTTTGTATTTTGCAAAATAAAATAATAAAAAAGGAAACAAAAAGTAAAGAAAATATTCGGAAACAAACAATAATCATTTCCAACGCAGATAAGTCAAGACGGACACGTTCCGACGTGTCTCGTTGCCCTGGGTAATTCAAACTCCATCAGCCACAAAGATCAGCGTAACTATTTTGCCTCACATGTTTATGGCCTAATAAATGCGTGTACTTTTCAGTCGTTTTTTTTTTTGTGTCCGCGGATTTTCTTCTTTCCATCAGTCGAAAGTTAAGTGAAAATCAATGTCTGTCACGGAACCAATTGCAAACGTGTACGTTTCAGTGCTTAACATAATAGAATATTATAGTCAAACACTTTTAGCACTTGACACATAAAAAATAACAATATTGAAAGTCACGCTACGCGAGTATTTCACTGCTTCCCGTTTTTAAATATCCTGGGTTTTGTCTGTCTTGCATTTCCGATTATAAATAATTCTTTTAGCTTATTTCCGGCTGGAGCACGCTACAGATTGTATCATATCATTGAATTCAACAGAAAACGATACACTATAAGACCTTTGATAGGTTTCGGCATAAAGGTTTACTTCATAAGATCTCCGGCTATGGTATAGCTGGAAATGTCTTCTCAATTATTAAATCATTTCTTTCTGATAGGTTCATACGTGTAGTATTTTATGGGCAAAAATCAGAAGCTCACAGTGTCCATCCTGGGCCAACTCTCTTCCAGATCTACATTAATGATCTTCCAAATCACATCCTTACATCATTCGTAGACATTCTGATGACACTACCATCTATAGTAGCACATATAAGACCGTAAACGACCAAATTCTCTCCGATTCTCTCTCCTCTGATCTTGAGCACGTAGTACAATGGAGAAAGGTGTGGCTGTTTACTTTTATATGCATCTAAAGCCAAGCTTTTATCTTTACATCACCAACGCTCTGAACCCCATCTCGCATCAATTGAAATGAATGACTCTCGTCTTGGGGAGGCCTCATGTTTTTACAAACTTCTGGGCTTTACTCCTGGCCTGAAATGGAACGCGCACATAAAATCTGTTGCTATAGCCGCTGGAAAAATGGTGGGATACTTCCATCGATCCAGTACATATCTCACTACTGATGCAATTCTCTATCTATATAAGAGGCAGGTACGTCCAAGGATGGAGTACTGTTGACACATCTGGGCAGGAGCTGCTAGAAAAGACGTGCCCTGTCTTGATAGAGTTCAAAATAGACTTCGTAGCCTCGTAAGAGATAGCATTTTCTCTTCCCTGCAACCTCTATCTCACAGAAGAGAGGTTACGAGTTGTCTCTGCTTTATCGTTACTTTCATGGCAAGTGCTCGACTGAGCTTCAATCTATTGCCTGCCCCTTACGAAACGTTCACAAGAAAATACTATCAATAATTTCCCCCACTCTTTATCTGTGCCTAAACCTAAACGTAGATTCCATGAACAATGCTTCTTTCTTAGAAGTGCACGCCTGTGGAACTGTCTTCTGTTTTCCTGCTTTCCAGCTGACTAGAATCTGATTGTCTTTGAGTCCAACGTAAACAAATCTTGATGAGCCGTTCCACTTAAGTTAACAAATATACCGAATTTCCATTACTAACGATAACTATATTGTCCACTTGACTACTGTACGCTCTTAGCCCTTATCCTCGGTTGACTACCTGGCCTTGATAAGTAGTTATGTCTATGAAAAATATTCGATCGTGAAAAGTAATATAGTCAAGATTGAAACATGAAAAAGTAAAGAATTAGTTGTAAAAACTGGAAAAGAAGAGGACAAGATATTCTAGTAAATACATTTATAATTTAAACTATTGCAGCATTAAGAATTTAAAAATTAAATGTAAGATTATATATCAATTCTTAATTAATACTGCAATATTTGAAGCTACAAATTTATTATTTTTTTTATTAGAATATCTTGTAATTTTCTTTTCCAGTTTCAACCACTAGTCCTTTGACTTTTCCATGTCTAAATCTTAACCATATTATTTTTCATTATCCTATTATTCTATGTAATCCATGATTTTTTCAAATTTTGCTTTAAAATAATATTTTCTTTCTGTTTCACTTGTTACCTGTGAATTATTAGCGACAGTACAGCTGAGCGACACGTCGAGTCAGCGGTGAATTATTAGCGACAGTACAGCTGAGCGACACGTCGAGTCAGCGTTGAATTATTAGCGGCAGTGTTTTTTTTTTTTAAATTATATCTTATTACGTCATCATTTTTTAATTATATCTTGTTACGTCATCATTTTTTAAATTATATCTTATTACGTCATCATCTCCGCTGTTTCCAGTCGCTTTGAGATAGCATAACAGATTTGGTTGCTATGATAACCAATAGCAAAAAAAAAAAAAAAAAAAAAAAACGTTTTACCGTTTCTTACAGATTCTGAGAATTTTTCAAGACAGGAATTTTATTATAACTTCTTTATTACTGAAGGAAAATTGAAAAATATTCAAAATATGCCCGAGAAGGTGACCTATGCACTGTAAATATGTTTTGAGGAATTAGTCGTAAATTGGGTGACAGGTGAAGCTTTAAAGCAGTTCTAAACGATTAAAACTAACACATTACTATATATTCAAACGTTGTAGTGTTTGAATGACATTGTTTGAATCCAAAAAATAAAGACACGTGAAAATCTTTAAGAGAAGTCTTTTTAAAAGATAGATTCTAAACTCCTCCCACTAAAGGTTACCAAAACATCAACTTAAAAAGTTATGAAAAAAAACCTATATTTTAAACATGTAATTTAGAAATTTAAATTTTTATAAACTGAGGCACTTTACACTTGATCAAAATCATAAGCTCAGGGGTACAAATTGTTTTTTTTAGTAAACTTACAGATAAGCAATCATTGTATAAAGGTGTCACCTCCCTAAAGCATTACCGGGGGACTGCGATTTTCGTAAGCATCCTTTGTCACATAAGGCGATCGCAGCTAAGGTAAATCGCAGCTAAGGTAAATCTCAGCTAAGGTAAATCGCAGTTAAGGTAAATCGCAGCTAAGGTAAATCGCAGCTAAGGTAAATCGCAGCTAAGTTAAATACCAGTTAAGGTAAATCGCAGCTAAGGTAAATCGCAGCTAAGTTAAATACCAGTTAAGGTAAATCGCAGCTAAGGTAAATCGCAGCTAAGTTAAATACCAGTTAAGGTAAATCGCAGCTAAGGTAAATCGCAGCTAAGGTAAATCACAGCTAAGTTAAATACCAGCTAAGGTAAATCGCAGCTAAGGTAAATCGCAGGTAAATCGCAGCTCAGATAAATCGCAGCTAAGGTAAATCGCAGCTAAGGTAAATCGCAGTTACGGTAAATCGCAGCTAAGGTAAATTGCAGCTAAGGTAAATCGCAGCGAAACTGTTATTTGCAACTTTCTAAAGAACAGTGAGAATTATGGAAAATAAAAAATTCACTGGTAGGCCTCTTAAAAATTACTCCTGCATTGAGTAGACCGATTGTTGTGTAAAACAGATGACGTTCTTCTAGTAATATTAAGGCAGTCACAGACGCTGATTGCAGTCCAGTAACCATCAGACGACACTTACGACAAAAAAGACTGGTAAATAAAAAGCGTAAAAAAATTACTCGCTAGCTTCCATTTCACAAGTTTGACTGCTAAGTTTTGGCTGTGGGTACGTAACCTAGGACGTTGAGAAGTGGACGAAATTTCCGTTTTTATGAAAAGAAAAGCCAATACAGATATTTCTGATGGCTTCCAACGATATTGGCATAACAAAAACATGCCTCCTTAAAATTGTCATAGTAGTGGAGAGTGCTTAATAGTATGGGGTGATTTTTTGACAGTGGGACGATGTAGCCCAGATGGTGCAGGGTCATCAGACAGCGGCTGGTTATTTTAGCATGCTACACAAAGCATCGTTGATGACGGAAGGCCATCGTTTATGTAGAAATGGATAGGTATTTCAACAGGATAATGCCGCAATCCACACAACATGACGAACTTTGATATTTCTGCAAGAAAATGGGGTCATTTTTGGGAAATCCTTCATGCTCACCGGATGACAAGAGATGTTTAATCGAAATGGCAAACAATATTCAACAAAAAATGAACTTCGTGAAGGCATCTTAAGAAGCTGGAGCAAGATCCCACGCAGGTTAATGGAAAACGCTTATTTCTTACACGCCCCAAAGAACTTTTGAAGTCATCAAAGCCAGTGGAGGAAGAACTCATTATTAAATTTGTTTGTTTAATATTTTTATACATTCTTCGTATATCTCTGTAGAATTCATACCCGTGGGCTTATAATTTTGACTAAGTGTAAAATGCCTCAATTTGTAAATATCTGAATTAAATGTTTGGAATATAGCTTTCTTTTCTATAACCTTTCAGGGTGTAGTATTAGTAACCTTAAGTTAGATGGGGGTTAAAATCTATCCTTGAAAAAAGGTGTCTTTTTAATAACATTAATGTGCTCCTATGTTTTTTTTATCACATGTGTAATCTAGTAAACACAAAAAACTATAATATACCATGTATATATATATATATATATATATATATATATATATATATATATATATATATATATATATATACTAGACTAGACTACCCGTGACCCGTTTGGTCAGTATGTTATATTAGCTATGGAATTCATGTATGAGCGTGACACTTGTGACGTAAAGAAAATAGTTTTCTTTGACATAACAGAAACATTTCTATGAAAGCTTATTAAAATGAAAAATCACGGATGGATCACTCAAACATGAAAAAGAAATGCTCCCTATTTGTGTAAAGTTACCTATTTTTCCGAATAATAGCTCAAAAATCGAAAATTAAACATAATTGTCCTACAAATCGAACGCCGACTAAAGTCATTTAGCAGCAAAAACGTACATGAACCTACCGATGAGAAATATACGAATAAAAAACCCATATTGGCATCCTTCAACCAAATTATAGAAACTTAAAATCTAAAAACAAAAAAATAATAATTAATACAATCTGAAGCAAAAAAATAAAGACTAAATAAAATAAAATAAAACTAATATTGAAACATATATAAAGATTAGTAAATGTGTCAACAAATTTACCGTTCTCACACGACTATTTTGTATCTAGAAATGTAAACAACAAAATAAAAAAGAAGGAAGGAAGGAAAAGGGGCGGATAGAAAGTAGTAGTAGTAGTAGTAGGCTTGGCTTTAATACAATTGTTCTTATGTTTGTCAACGGGTTAAAGTTGTTTAGTTGTAAGAAAATAGCGACAGTATAGTTGTAATAAAGAATAGTTGCAAAACACCCCCACTCTTCCCATGTTAAATAATAATTACGAAATAATAACGTTAATATTTCAGTGCGCAGGTCAAAATCTGCAAAAGAGGCGATTTGTGTTTATTTGTTTACGCTTTTATGGGTTAATGTTAATGCGCGCAAGCGCAACCGGATGCCGTAAACCGGAAAGATGGTTACATCACTTGTTACAAGGTCATTTGAGTTATATATATATATATATATATATATATATATATATATATATATATATATAAATATATATATATTTATGTGTGTGTGTGTGTGTGGTCGGCCGTCATTGCTTTTAATTAAATTAATTTAAAACCATATCAGTCTATTTTAAAAAAATAAATTGAATTATATATTTGAAAAATTTCACATTACACTGGTTTACAGCTAAATTAAGGCAAGCACAAAAATAACATATTTTTTACCTGATTTGGGGGTGCTGAATTCAAAGCTGAAATCTATTTTTACGCATCACTTCTAGTTTTTAGATAAGCATAGTGTGCATAAAGGCGTACATTAATTCAGGGTTAATTTAAATATTGTGAGACTTCTGGCTTATTTTTTTTATTGTTATTCAAGAAATGGAAGTGGTGACATTACATTATATATATATATATATATATATATATATATATATATATATGTTGTGGTGGCACCCACTGATTTACATATGTGGATAATATTACACATAAATAACAAGACTCGGTAAGTCTGAGTGTGTGTTAACCAGAAGCCACCGAAGACCGAGCCGAGAGCAGATATGTTCTCCAGCCAAGACTCTTTTACCTGACAACCATTATGTAAATAAACTGAAAATATACTTTTCCTAATACACTTTTTATTGATCTACCTTTGTTTGTTGAGTCCTCATTTGTATTGCCTTATACGTTATTTGCAAACATCTCTCTCTCTCTCTCTCTCTCTCTATATATATATATATATATATATATATATATATATATATATATATTGTAATATATCAAGGCGAATTATAGTAGTTTCAATAGTGGTCTGGTCGTCATTTGAAGAGGTTGTCTCGCAGGCGGCGCTGGAGGTTGGTGTCCCTTAACTATCGTGTCACACATCTTTTTGGTTGCTCAAATGCACATTTTATTGCCTTGCGTATGATTTAGTTTTACTTTGTTATATTTTTTCAGATTCTACAATGACTTCAAGCACGTCAAAACGTCGAGGATGTCTCAACAAATTCAATTATTTCTGTTATTTGTGTGGGGAAATTTATAACAGCAGCATCAAACCATCACTTCTCTCCTCAGAACTGCCTACTTTCATTATTTTAACTGTAAAATGGGTGATCAGGACAAGTCTTGGCCTCTACACATCTCTTGTAACCCTGCTGCTTGGAGCAGTGAGTGATGAGCATGGAAAAAGTTTCCAGCAATACAGAGAAAAATTCTACTAAAAACAAGGAGCGCAACTCTCAAGGTAAATGGAACCCCGGCATAATGGGAGACTTTTTCTAGATGCTCTTGCGGTACATCCCAGAGGTAAAATACACCAGATCTTTTAAGAAAACACACTTTTGACGAGACGGAAAAACATGCGAAATTGCTACAGAAAAGGTTTAATATTTATGGAGCAATTTTGGTTTCTGATTGGTTGGTAGCAGAACGTGAATTAATTCGATTCGTCAGTTCCTAGCAGCATCGTTTATAAATAGAATCGCCCAACTGTGTGAGATCATACCCCATTATTCATCTTGGATGTTGGGATGTGTCTCTTAGCGGCTTCGACTGCAGGAAGGCAGGGTAGAAGTACTCGTCAAGGATCCATTCTTGACATTCAGCCCGACACTGGGCTTTCCGGTGGAGTAAGTTTATGGCTTACTGTCTGAGGCGCCCCTACCGAGGTTACTCAGACAATTTTTACTATTGCAGGAGTACCTCTCCTTTAGGGGAGCCTGCTGGATCCCCACTTTCCGGCCTTGTGCCACATTTTGCTGAGGTGGAGAAAATAAATACTCTACCCCATTATGAATAAAAATTATTGCAACATCCCTCTATTTTTATAAAGGGGAAGTCCCATGTGTTTGTTCTGCTCAAGAATAAATATATATATTTTTTATATTCAATTATACATAACAAAAATTAGAAATCATTTGGATATTAAAATTTTAGCATGTAAAAAGACGCCATTTTTTATTGTCTTCAAATGTCAAAACAGATATATATGTGTACAGAAAAGAGAAATAAAAGAAATGGAAAGTATTTTTACCTTAAAAAGGGTGGTATGTGAAAAAGAATCCATTTCTTAAATTTGATTATGCAGTTTCGTAAAAAATGAGAAAGAAAAAAACGCATACATATATACATATAAATAAATATACACAAAAATAAACATACATGCAATATGTACCCGTTTAAAGAGGTTTTTTGTTTTGTTTTTATTTTTGTTTTTGTTAATAAAACAATGCAAAAAAATAGAACAATTTTGAAAAATAAGAAAACTAATGTACAAAAAATAAAATAAATAAAAGTCAAATGTAATTTACGCGCGCCTTAAAATAAGCATGCAAAAAGTATTTGTCGAAAAGGAAAATTCCAAAGAGGTTTTTAAAAAAGTGACTTTTTTCTTTTTCTTTTTTTATTTCAGTAAAAGTATTAGTTACGCATTAGTAGATTAAAGTGTTAATACAACGAAAATGGATACAGTTTAACGTCTTGTTCAGGACTATTCTTTTTGGATATATAGAAATTTATATACATACAGGGCCGTGAAAAAAATTATTCAGTCGAATCCCCCAACAAGTTTTGAGAAAAAAACGCTTTAACTTTATTCTTGTTGCGGGTTTCGTGAATACATCAGCGATATTTTGTTCTGATGATATGTAATTCAAAATAATGGATTCCTTTTTCACCTCGTTTTTTATGAAATGGTATTTTATATCTATATGCTAAGATCTTTGGTTGATTATCGTGTTCTGTGCTAAGACTATACTGGCTTGATTATCACAATTAATTACCACGGGGCTTTTAGTTAATTCTGGCTCTAAAATAGTCTTTAGGATATTTTTAAGGTAGAGTGCTTCCTGGGTCGTGCGAAATTGCTAGAGAAAAGGTTTAATATTTATGGAGCAATTCTGGTTTCTGATTGGTTGGTAGCAGAACGTGAATTAATTCGATTCGTCAGTTCCTAGCAGCATCGTTTATAAATAGAATCGCCCAACTGTGTGGGATCATACCCCATTATTCATCTTGGATGATGGGATGCGTGTCCTAGTGGCTTCGGCTGCAGGGAGGCAGGGTAGTAGTACACGTCAAGGACCCGTTCTTGACACTCAGCCCGACAGGTTGAGGGCCGGGAACCGGCCCAGCACCTGTCAGACTGAGGTACACCGCCTGTTTAATACCTAGGAGGTCCACCCTCCCAGGCCTTGCCACTGGCCTTTCCGATGGAGTAAGTTCATTGCTTACTGCCTGGGGCACCCCTACCGGGGAAAGCCGACGCGATTACTCAAGCAAATTTTACAATTACGGGAGTGCCCCTCCTTTAGGGGAGCCTGCTTAGTTCCCCACTTTCCCGGCCTTGTTCAAAATATTGCTGATGGTTAAATAACTACCCCATTATGACTCTCTCATGATGGGGTGTGTCTCCTAGCGGCTTCGGCTGCAGGAAGACAGCGTAGAAGTACTCATCAAGGATTCGTTACTTGATACTCAGCCCGACAGGTGAGGGGCCGGGAACTAGTCCAGCACCTGTCGGACTGAGGTACACCACCTGAGTAATACCTACGAGGTCCACCCTCCCAGGCCTTGCCACTGGGCCTTTCAGTGGAGTAAGTTTATCGCTTACTGCCTGAGGCACCCCGACCGGGAAATGTCGACGGGGTTACTCAGACAATTTTTACAATTGCAGGAGTGCCCCTTCTTTAGGGGAGCCTGCTGGATCCCCACTTTCTGGCCTTGTGCCACATTTTGCTGAGATGGGCAGCAAATGAATCTCTACCCCATTATGAATCAAAAATATTGCAACATTTTAGTAGCAATATATTAGTGTTTTTGATTATATGCTATCTTGAATTCTGTATAGTAACATTATTTTTCGTACATTGAGAGTTTCTGCACGAGCAAAAAAAATCAATAGTTGTTCGTGATTGACTAGGAAGGTGTGTTTACTCGCCTAAAATGTAACAGGATACAGGTATGACACTTTGCATGCAACATATAAAGAATAAAACCGCGACACAGCTGCACTGATTAAATCCATCCCACTCGACAATCAGCCATTTATAGCAACGCGAAAAGCAGAAATTAACCCTGGTTCCCCGCTAACATTAAGGGTGGCGATATGATCTCAATTTCATTAGTGATAATCGCTGGTTCACGCGAGATTAATATCAAGTCACCTGTGCAGGTGAATCATATTTACAGGACTTCGTGAGTGTAGCAAGCTGAAGTAAGCAACGCAGTTAAAATTGTAGCAAGCTCAACGAGTTATAACGAGTTTTTTAAAAATAGTTTTCTTTGATAAATTTCTATTGTTTGATTTGGAGATATTTCGAGATACCATAATATGATTCAATTTGAGAAATACGAGATACCTTCAATAAGTTTCCAGACTTTGTTCTGTATATTCACTTTTATCGATAGCACAAACATAAAACTCTTGTCCACTTCTTCAGCTGCAATAAACTTGTTGTACCGTACCAACAACTTTTGGAAGGTCTCATGAAAGTCTTATTATGTGAGCTTGCCAAAGACCCTCGTCAAAGCATCTTTCATCTCGTCAATTGTCTGATAACGACAGCCTATAAGGGTTTCCTTGAACTTAGAACATAATCAAAAGTCATATAAAGAAAATTATGAACTATAGGGAGGGTGAGAAACTATATAAATGCCCATTTTCGTCATGACAACGTCTTTCCTTTTAAACCTCTAAAAGCAATAGACTCAACATTAATCGCAAGTCACGAGAGCATCAAACAGTGCGGGATATGAAATGATCAACTCGATCCTTGCTGTCATGGCAACGTTTTCCTTTCTGAACTTCTTTGAGCATATTTGTAACAAACTCTTCATCTTCAATTCCTTGCGAATAATTTTTTGTGTAATTTCCACACTGACATCAAACTGTGCATTTATTTTTTCTATAGAAACATAACAGTCGTTTTCCATGTAATTCTTTATTTGGCCAATCAACTCTGGTGTTCTGACTTCCTCACTTCTCTTACACCTCTCACCATTCCTCAATATCCTCCTTTTTTCCTAATCTCTTATGCCACCCAAAACTGACCCTTGATTCAATCAAGGTTGTTCAAAAGCAGTCTAAAAGATGTCATACGTTTCTGTGGCATTTTAAAAAAATCAAAACGGAATTTTATTGCCTTTTATTATTCTGCTATTGAAATTCACCAGTGTTGACAATCAAACTTTAATAGAGTGTATTCCAGTTCTTACTGTAACTGTTTATTTAAACCTTCAATCATAAAATAAGATATATGGCAATGACATACTAAATTTTCAAGAGTTTACGACAATTTGAAATGTGAAAATCTGAAAACTTATTTAAGATCCCTCGCAGTTTGCTTTCATTAATTTTATTCGAGAAAGTATGCCTTCGTTTATCCTGATTAGTGAGATTAGTTTTATTTATTCAATCGATGTCTCCGTTCAGTCTCGAAGTACAAAGGATACTCCCTGTAGGGACAGCTGCGCGTGTAATTGTGGGGCAAGGGTTGCGCAATCTCGCCACGACACTTTTCCTGAATCGGCACAGTTTGGGTCCAGTAGGAAGGAGAAATCCAGAACGACTGGAAACAATGCCGAGAAAAGCGGAGAGTACACACATCACTTTGAAGTTTAATATATTAACTCATCGTGTACTAGCCAGGCTTATCATTTCTTAACTTCGACGATCTGACGGGAACCGGTGTATGAAACGTGATTATGCCGTATATTCAATAGTTTATAAGAATACAGTAAGAAAGGACGAGCTAAGCCCAATAGTATATCATAAACTACTACTATCATCACCATCACCTCCAATTAATATGAATACTTTAAGTAAATGTCTTACCTAGGTACCAGGTGGCGTCTCGGGATGAGCGTAACATAATGGACTCCGCCTCACACAGTCGTGAGCGATTGTCTATGTTGCCTCCAAACTTTTTTCAAATTTGACATTTATTTATGTTACCCCTTCTCTAGCACCGTGTCTTTGATCATTGCATTACACTGATCAAGCTACCTTATTATATGCCCCTATAGTCATCCCCCTTTTTTCTTTTACTGTGATCAACAGATGTTCACAGTGATTCACGTGTTGCTCTATAGCGTTCAGAACAATGCAATTGATAATATTGTTCAGCATTCGAATACAGAGATTCTCTTAAGACAACTGTTTTCGGTTCTATGTATTTTTCACAGTGTTGAACTGTCAGGGTTCGGGATCGGCGATCAGAAACTTGGTTACGATAAGACAAATAAAATCTGTTATTTTTACTTGAAGAAGGAATGCTTAAAAAAAAACAATATTATTAGATTCTAGCGTTGATCGAAAAGCAGGTATGCAAAGGTCCTAACCGAATCGCGAGGATAGTTATTGCGTTCGTCATTGTGATTTGTATAAAACAGAAGCCACAGAACATAAAGCAGGACGGTTCCAGCAAAATAGATAATGGTGACTTATAATAGATAATGATGACTTAAAATAGATAATGATGACTTATAATAGATAATGATGACTTATAATAGATAATGGTGACTTATAATAGATAATGATGACTTAAAATAGATAATGATGACTTATAATAGATAATGATGACTTATAATAGATAATGATGACTTAAAATAGATAATGATGACTTATAATAGATAATGATGACTTATAATAGATAATGATGACTTATAATAGATAATGGTGACTTATAATAGATAATGATGACTTAAAATAGATAATGATGACTTATAATGGCAATGAAAGTGAGAAATGGAAATTTGCTGCGTTTTTTAGTTTTTTTTGTTGATCCAACGAAACCAACAATTGCAGAAAGACACGTGTTTCCATTAATTGCATGTAAGATGAAATCGTAAACGTACTATTTCGTTTCCTATCACATAAAACTGAAGAATAAAACAACGTACCATCTAATCACTTGAGGAACTTTACAGGCTTTCATATATGGTCGTAACAATGTAAGTTAGAATGTAATGCATTAAAAATGTCTTTGTAAGTTCAGCTGCACGTATAAAAAAATTGAACTTTCATTCAATCATGGACAATAATTCTCTTTGAAATTCATCGTGTTTTGATTGTCATCTTATAGTTAAATCTTAGGAGATTTATAAAGAATAAGAATCGGTAATTGTATTGGTATCGGAAAAATATCGGAATCGTCCCATCACTAATATTAATCTTTGTTTTTATGCATTGACTTTTATGCCATATTGAGAAATCATTCGCTTAGAGTTGTTTAATTGAAGTTTGAGTTTTTCGCTTCTAACCGGGTCTTCGATATTATCAGTTAGTCCTACCTAACTACAAACGCGGAGAATGTGTGAAAGGTTTTTAAAATGAATAATAGCAGGTATTTCAACGTTTAAAAACCAGCTATCTCAGCGTATTAAATCACAGTATGTTTGGAATTTTAGGAGGCTCTTTAATTTTGACAGCTTAATTTTTGACAACTAGATAGTATAACCACGAAAAAGAGAATGGCAATAATTGTGGTAAATGTGTACACAATTTTAAACAAGCATAAATATGCTTTATAAAATATTTTACAAGTTATACAGTTTCTTCTTAATTATAAGTGCTATATATATATATGTATATATATATATATATATATATAGTTTGGAAAGGAAAATCCCAATTCAAATGGAGAACTGCTTCTCTGTTTGTGCACGGAGTTTGAACTGGCAATTACGAACACTTACATCCAACATTTGGATAACCATTACTACTCCTGGGAACATCCCAGGTCAAAGAGACGCCATCTCTTGGACTTTGTTATCACAAGAAGGAAGGACCTCAAAGATGCCAATAACACAAGAGCTATGCGAGGACCAGATTGCCAAACAGACCACTACCTAATCAAGACTACCTTCAAGTTCTCCATAAAACCTGTGTACAGCAGGGCGACAGCGAAGCGCAAGAAAAGGCTAGACATATCAAAGCTCGGAGATAGAAAATGCCAAGATAGACTACAACTTACAATCAACTCAGCATTAGAACAAACAACTGATGATTCTGATTCACCAGAACAAATGTGGGACTTGCTAAGAAGGCCTGTATTCTCCACTGCGGCAGAGGTAAGCGGAATGCGGACTCGTTGAAGGAGAATGGCCAATAGATTAGAGATGTAATAAATGAAAGAAAACAAGCATTAAAATCAAAGCTAAGCAACCCGACTAGAGCAAACCAGAAGAAGCTGAAACAAGTGAGGGCAGAATTCCAGAAAAAAAAAACTAAGAGAAATGGAAAACACCTGGTGGCTGAAAAAGGCTGAAGATATGCAGAGGCAAGCCAAGGAAAACAATTCTGCAGGTTTCTTCAGATCACTAAAGGAATTGTATGGCCCTAGAGCCCAGATGACTAACATCCTCTTATCAGAAGATGGAAACACCATACTGATCCAACCAAAGCAGATAATTCAAAGATGTCAAGAGCACTTCGGCCACTACTGAATGTACACTCCAATACGGATGAGGAGATCTTAAGCCACAGTCTTCCCCAGCAGATGGACCTGAATGACACACCAACTCTGGGGAAGTAAGAAAAGCAATTGACAAAACTAAAATGAACAAATCTCCAGGAATTGACGGCATACGACCGGAAGTATACAAGTTCTGTGGAGAACAATTCATGAGAAAATTTCACCAAATATTAGCAAAACGCTGACACAAGAATTCAAAGATGTCATGATCATCCCATTCCACAAAAGCAAAGGTGATCACAAAGACTGCAGCAATTACCGAGTTTATCTTTGCTGACCATTGCCGGGAAAATAATGGCTAAAGTGGTGCAAGCATGGTTAACCAGACTGGCGGAAAGGATCCTAACCGAATCACAGTGTGGATTCAGGCATGAAAGATCTACAATAGATATGTGATCTTCAGCTTACGGCAGATTCAAGAAAAAAACGGGAGCTCTATATAGTCTTTGTAGACTTCCGTAAAGCATTTGATACGGTTGACCGAAAAATGCTGTGGAAGGTCCTTAAATTGTTGGGATGCTCCGATCACTGTATTAAACAATTTCACGGAAGAACAAAAGGGAGAGTTATAGTAGAGAATCTAGAAAGTGAACTCTTAGAAGTAAACCACGGCACCAAACAAGGGTGCGTACTGACCCCAACACTGTTCACCCGATTTCTGACAGCCATCCTAATGCTGCTTCATCAAAGCATCGAAGAAGGTGACTTCATCAACACACGCTCTGATGGGAAACTGTTCAACCTTGCAAGATCGAAGACCAAGGTCAAGACCAAGACAAAGAAGTTGCTGATAACAGAACTACTGTTCGCAGACGACACTGCTCTGATAGCTCACAATCAAACTCAAATGCAAAGGATAGTTGATACCTTCTCTCAGTCCAAGGATGGATTACTGTTGCCATATCTGGGCAGGAGCTGCTAAAAAGCCTATCCTGCCTTGACAGAGTACAAAATAGACTCCGTGGCTTAGTGGGGGATGCCCTTTTCTCTACCCTGCAACCTCTCTCCTACAGAAGAGACGTTGCGAGCCTATCCTTGTTGTATCGTTATTTCCATGGCAGGTGCATGTCTGAACTCCAATCTCTTGTCCCCCCTCGCCAATCTTTCACGAAAAACACCCGTCTAGCTGAATCCACTGTGAAAAATTTTCCCCCACTCTATATCTGTGCCTAAATCAAAACGCGGATTCCATAAAAAAGCTTCTTTCTTAGAACTGCACGCCTGTGGAACTCTGTTCCGTCTGCCTGGTTCCCACCGGACTACAACTTGGATGTCTTCAAGTCCAATGTTAACAAATTCCTAATGAACCGCCCCCTTAAGTAAACACTTCATCAAATCTCAACACTAACGTAATGTACTTGCAATAACCCTTATCCCTGAGTGGCTTCCGGGCCTTGATAAGTGGTTATCACTGTGTAAAAAAATAGCCGAGAAGATAAGTCTACAAATCAACATAGAGAAGACTGAAGTTATGTATCAGTCCTCACCAGATAACAACGACCTGCAAGAGCTTATAATAACAATCAACGGCAAGGTGCTAAAAGTTGTGAAAACTTCAAATATCTTGGTAGCGCTCTAAGCACTGATAACCGTGCTGACAAAAAAATAAGCTACCGAATCCAAAGCGCATGTGCCTCCTTTGGCAAGCTAAAAAAGAGGCTCTGGACAAGGGCCGGTATCCGGCTAGAGACGAAGTGCACAGTCTACAAAACCATCGGCCTGCCAGCCCTGCTGTACTCGGCAGAGAACTACACTCCGTATAGAGAACACGTAAGCAGATAGGAGGCCGTCCAACAGAGAAACCTGAGAAGGATCATGAAGATCAAATGGAGTGACTACATACCAAATACCGAAGTTCTCAGGAGAGCAAACCCTGATAGCGTGGAACCTACCTTTGCTACTATGCAACTACGATGTACTAAGCACATTACTAGGATAGAAGAAAACCGAATTCCAAAGATGATCTTCTACGGGGAACTGGAAAATAGAACCCGCAAGGTAGGAGGTCAGAAGCTTTGCTACAAAGATGTAACAAAGGGGCACCTGAAGGCAATGAACATCAATGTCGAGAGTTAGGAGGAACAAGCCAAAGAAAGGAGTGGTTGGCGATACAGTCCCCACAAAGGAAAGAAAGAAATAGAGAGAAAGATTTGAGAAACCTTCGAGCTGAGACACAACCCTGACACCAACGTATGCAGTGCCTGTGACCGGATGTTTCACACAGACAGACGACAATGCCAACACCGAAAGATAAAGCGCTGAGGCTCCGACTAGTCATCGTCAAGACTGACGGACTGCATGATATATATATATATATATATATATATATATATATATATATATATATATATATATCATATATATATCATATATATATATATATATATATATATATATATATATATATATATATATATATATATATATATATATATATATATGATACTTACAGACACTAGTGTTTAATCTTTTCGGGAATCATCAGTGCATAGAGTTACAATTACAAGCGGTCGGGTAATTTGACCCCAGCCTCGAAGCAATCTATGTCTCGATTCCCAATGATCAAACAACACGGACAACGTTAACGGCGGGGAATACAGTTGGAAATTACATTTATATAAATGATGACGATAGTGATTTTATGATAATAACATGATGATATGCACACGTGAGCTTAAGTGACCGACTTTTAATTTCAACTCAGAGTCATCGACAAAAAGAACGAGTTCTTAAAAGAGCTGACATAAATATAACTCTCTCACTCTCTCTCTCTCTCTCTGTATATATATACATATATATATATATATATATATATATATGTATATATGTGTTTAATGATAAAAGTTAATTGTGTAAATCAAAATATATAAAAATATATTTCAGTTAAGAATTTATTGTTTGATACAAGGAATATGTAGAGAAAAATTATGTTTCCTTGTATATTTAAAAATATTTAGCTTTACGTTTTTGTCTAGGATCATCCTGAAAGTATTACCTCAATGTGATATCTGACAGGATAATTCACTAGATCTCTTGTGACCTATCTTCTTATATATATATATATATATATATATATATATATATATATATATATATATACATATATATATATATATATATATAGTAAGTTATAGAATATATATGGCGATTAAGCTACACTGAATATTCCGCGTTTTATCCACTCTAGGACTCTTCAGGCTTTGAAGTAAATACTTAAACTTTACGCATAAATTTATACTTTCCTATATTAATTTTATGTGAGTAAATGAAGTATATATATATATATATATATATATATATATATATATATATATATATATATATATATATATGAATATATGAAGCAGTAATTCTAACCACTTACGTCATTTTCCTAAACCAGAAAGTTTAGAACATGAATGGAAAATCGCAACAACAATTTACGGAACGGTTAACGATTGACTTGACAACAAACACCGTCCCTAGAATAATTCTAATTCTCTGGAATCAAATATGACTTATGTCCGATGTTATATAGGATGAGACGGCACGTGAGCTATGGTATTGGACTTACGAGCATAAACGGAATCGCAAATATTTTATTCATTTATTAAACCTATACGAGAATGCGTTTAACCCGTTTTTGCACCGTATACCTCTCTCCTACGCCGTAAATGCATGGAACGTGCATTAATTCTTTTTTTGTCACTATTTAAAGTTAACATCAGACTTGGCTCTTTCTCATCAAATAAATATCGCAAACAATGTAACCTATCTCCAGGTATTAACTATGATGCCTACTAAGACAGTTTAACGTTTATCGCGATTATTTAATTTTTTATTTTGTAAACAACATTTGCATTCTTTTATTTTATTTTCCAATTGACGTATTTGCGAAAAATCTTTATATTTCCAAATAGCTACTACATTTTATTTTTTGGTTTAAATTCTTCTTGTTACTGAATGGCATAAATTAAGATTTTACCTTTTTACATGGGGGTCACCACTTATCAAGGCCCGAAGGCCACTCAGGGATAAGGGTTATTGCGTGTAAAGTAATCAATGGGATAGTATTGTTGTGATGATTAGTATTGTGGTGATGATTAGTATTGGGGGTTTTGATTGAGTGTCCTTATTAAGGGGGCGGTTTGTCAGGGGTTAGTGTATGCTGAACTTGAAGACGTTCAAGTTGTAGTCAGGAGGGAAACAGGCAAGCGGCAGAGTGTTGCACTGGCGTGCAGTTCTAAGAAAGAAGCTTTGCTTATGGAATCTACGTTTGGATTTAGGCACAGATAAAGAGTGGGGAAAATTATTTACAGTAGTTTCAGCCAGACGGGTGTTTCTCGTAAAAGATTGGCGAGGGAGGACGAGGGATTGGAGCTCAGACGAGCACCTGCCATGAAAATAACGATAAAACAAAGAAAGGCTCGCAACGTCTCTTCTGTGGGAGAGAGGTTGCAGGGAAGAGAAAAGGGCATTCCCCACTAAACCACGAAGTCTATTTTATACTCTATCAAGGCATGATAGGTTGTTTTTAGCAGCTCCTGCCCAGATGTGGCAGCAGTATTCCATCCTTGAACGTACTTGGCTTTTATACAGATAGAGAATTACATCAGTAGTGAAATATCTTCTGGAGCGTTAGAAGGATCCCACCATTTTCCCAGCGTACCTGGCAACAGATTTGATGTACATGTTCCATTTCAGATCAGGAGTAAAGGTCAAACCCAGAAGCTTGTCAAAACATGGAGCCTCCCCAAGACGAGAGCCATCCATTTCAATTGATGCCAGATGGGAGCAGAACGGTGATGATGTAAAGATAGAAGCTTGGTTTTGGATGCATTAAAAGTGACCAGCCACCTCTTCCCCCACTGTACCACGCGCTCTAGATCAGATGAGAGAGAATTAGAGAGAACTTTGTCATTTACGACCTTTGATGTGTTGCCATATATGGTCGTGTCATCAACATAGATATCGACGAATGATTTAAGTATGTGTTTTGGGAGATCATTGATGTAGATAAGAAAGAGAATTGGACCCAGGATGTAGTCCTGGGGGACTCCAGCATTAATACTGTGGGCCTCTGATTTCTGTTCTGAAAGTTAATGTACCCTCGTTAATATAATTCTGTTGTATTACCGATGTTGTTCTAGTATTTGCGCTTGAAAGTAAGTTTTGTTTGTGTTATCGTCAGTCAGGTAACAGCCACTATACGATATCCATCCAGCTTCGCCCAAATCGGAACTGACTAAACATTTTCATCGGCATTTCCTCACGGATTAAGACGCCTTACACGAAAAGCTATAAATTGCCATTCTAGAACAAGTGTAACACTATAGATTACCTTATTTAAACATTTTTTCTTTGTTATATTGTACGAGGTGCTGTTTGGAGGGCATAGTTCCTAAATAATCATGTTTGAAAAAAAGGGCCCATGTGTCTTGTTGTATTGCATAGAATACCTGTCATATGCATCATTGTATTAAATTCATTTATTTAGGAGTGGCATTCTATTGATCCTGACAAGAAAACATGCCAGTTCGGTTAAGAGTTTATTAAACAACGTCATTTACAATCTGTGTTTTTTTACCAATATGATTATACTTGACATACTTTCATTTTTTTTGTACAGAACATTTTTCTTTATTATATGGTTGGTGTTCAGTTCATTAAAGAGAAAAATTTTGAAAATTGTAAATTTATTAAGCGTGTTACTTCATATATATATATTTAGAGGTGAATTCTTTACATCAGTATTAGTGATAGGATGATTCCAATATTCTCCGATTCCGATACAATTAACGATTCTGATTCTTTATAAATCTCTTAAGATTTTGCAATAAAATGACCACGCTGTCTCGATTACTGTAAAATATATCTTAATGTGAATATATTTTCTTAAATGTAAAAACACACTTCTGCGAAGGGGATTTTTACATTTTAGTTTTACTGCAATTTTGAATCAGACATATTGTTTTATTGTTACTACCAGCAGTGGAAGATTGTGCTTTAAAAAATCAAATAAAAATTCCGATACCCCCCATCCCAATTTTCTGAGGCCGGATTTCGATAATTTTCTGAACACTTCAAGTAATAAATCTATCTGTCTATTTATCTATCTATCCACTTCTCTCTCTCTCTCTCTCTCTGTCTATATGTATATAAATATATAGTCAGCCACATACACTACTGTTTCGCAGCATCATCAGTGCGGCTAAACAGGGCTAGACAGGCAACTACCTCAAGTCAGGATTGAAACCAGATTGCCTGTATGACAGTCAAGACTCCTAAACATTACGCTAATCGGCGGCTGCCGTGCGAGTCGTGAATATATATGGTGACCCCCCCAAAAAAACGGGCCGGGCCCCACATCTAATTAGGTCCCGTTTCTTAGTGTTTTGTCTGACTGAAATTTAACAAATTGTATTCTTTGTCCCAGCTTCACGGTCGTTGTTTCTGCCATGTCCTATAAAATAAGGGCAATCGGTGAATAAATAATGGAGATATCACGTTTTTTGGGGGTCACCCTGTATATATATATATATATATATATATATATATATATATATTCTGTATATATATATATATATATATATATATTCTGTATATGTATATGTATATATATACATATATTCTGTATATATATATACATATATATATACTGTATAGTACATATATATATTCATTATATATACACATATATATACTGTATAGTATATATATATATATATATAAATATATATACTATATAGTATATATGTATATATAATGAATATATATATATGTACTATAAAGTATATATGCATATATATATATATATATATACATAATATATATATATATGTACTATAAAGTATATATGCATATATATATATGTATATATATAAAGAATATATATACTATACTGTATATATGTATATATATACAGAATATACAGGGTGACCCCCCCCCGCAAAAAAACAAAATCTAAATGGAGGCCATCTAGAACATATGTTGTCGAACCGAGAAAAAAAAAGGCCAAATACCCTAGTGTTTTGATGTGATGTTTTGAATATAATAAACTAGTTATGACCAAAGTTTCATTTCATTCGGACAAAACACTAGGAAACGGGGCCTAATTAGAGTTGAGACCCATTTTCTTGGGTCATCCTATATATATATATATATATATATATATATATATATATATATATATATATATATATATATAATGAAATAAGTGAAGTTTACCAAAATAATCCAAGATGGTAAAACTAATATATATTATAAATATTAAAGAGTTAATATTTATAAAGTAATCTCAACCAGATGTAAAAGCTCGATAAAATATAATAGGAAAAAGAGCTTTCACATGAAATCACCTTTTTCTTCACGATGTTCCCTCTGCTTTACTATTTGTTACCAAGTAATATCTATGAGTTACTTTGTAGTTTCACCAAATACTTTTGCAAGCAAAATCCGATCCTGCATTTTGCTAAATCCTACCCTCTGATAAGAAGGAAAGTATTTCTCCGAAACTCCGCGTATTAAGGACTATCCACTTATTTTGTGCTTCCTTTTTAAAAATAAATATGTTTTTAACTCTTTTTAAAAGTGTTTTTAACATGTTTTTTTAACTACTTGTTCTTATATATATATATATATATATATATATATATATATATATATATATATTTATATATATATATATAGGACATATACTTGTTCTTTTATATATATATATATATATATATATATAGAGAGAGAGGACATATATATATATATATATATATTGTGTGTATGTGTGTGTGTATAACCATCCGGTTGCTTTGTCTTACAGCTCATCAGTGTGGCTAAACTGTCATCTTTCCTAAGCCGGCGATTAAACTTACAATGATTTTGTAGATAGTCTGCAGTTCTACCTATCGGCCCATGGCATCGGTGCTCGCAAATGCTCTCAAAAAATCTCCATTTAAATAAACGCTTCATAGTCAATTAAGTAACGGGTGAAATAAATTTACGACAGTGCTCTAACCAAAGAGGGGGGCATAAAAAATAGTCATCTACATTCAGTACTGTTTCTTTGTATCATCACTCATTAGTGCAGCTGGATTAGAAAAAAGAGGGGAAGTCCTGGATATGACCTTATGGTGAGACCTATGCTTCCGGGCTTTGGAAAGTGTGGAGTCATCCTTTAATTGGCATTGCTCCCAGGTCCA
This sequence comes from Euprymna scolopes, assembly GCF_053919585.1. Classification (NCBI taxonomy): domain Eukaryota; kingdom Metazoa; phylum Mollusca; class Cephalopoda; order Sepiida; family Sepiolidae; genus Euprymna; species Euprymna scolopes. The sequence goes on from NC_136491.1 coordinate 4,368,222, forward strand.
CTCTGACCCAGAGTAGTAGTAACTGTTTGGGTCCCAACTATGGGTTAAATAGAAACCGACTTGAAAAAAAATATTCTTTTAAAAAAATTTTCGTCAAAATCACTGGATTCAGCATTAAATAACCTGATAATGTTGATATCTCGTAAAACAAAAACAACCAACCAGAGAGGGGAAGAAAATTCATATTGAAATCTATCTCATTAAATATCTATTGAGTTTCTAATGGTTCCCCTAAAAAGTTTTATTATTTTATTATTTGCACGTTGCATGCAAAAAATTAAATAAAACTGTTAATAGTTTGAGATTAAAATGTATGTTTTGAATTGAAAATAATCGTTACATTAATGATATGTAAACGATTTACTTGCGTACATTAATACGACGACTAAACAATGTTTAAATTTGTAAAAAAAAAAGTCAAGAAACTTATTCAGTTATCGACTTTTGATCGTTATCTTGTTGCTTCATATAAATACTGTTTCCTGTGATGGATTAACAAAACCCCGCCTAACCACTTCATCGTGGTTTGATAGAAAAACAAGATATAAAAATACAACAGCTTTGAGTTCTGTAATATTTTTACGGAGAGCGACAACAATAGTAGCAGTGTCAATATCACACAGTGTTTGTGGTGACAATTCCCTTGTAACTTTATTGTACGGTAAGTAAGCACACGTGTGAATCGATTACTGGGATTAAACATCCTGACCAGTATACAAAAACATAAACTACGACAGGACGACGGTTTAGCTGGTCGCCCCGGAAAAAGTGCACGAAACATCCGAAACATGGATATGAGTTACTCTAGTTGCAACAGCAGTGAGATCGAAGAAAGTGTTCCTTTTCAAGTAAAACTTTTCGATGTCTTCAGCACCGTTAATTCTGGTCACTATTCCAAAAAATTAACTGTTTTTTTAGTCGATTTTGACCGCTTCCCAAAACTTTTGAAAATATGGATATCTCAGCAACCACATGACCTGGTAGGTACATCATTTATATTATTTTACCAAAATTAAATTATGCAATGCATTACATCTATAACATAGATAACTGTCTGTCGGTATGTCGGTCTGCTGTCTGTCTGCCTGTCAGTTTCTCTGTCTGTCAGTCTGTTTGTCGGTTTATCTGTCTGTCTTCATATTTTAAAACTCTATCACCTCCTAAACTAAAAATCACAGAGCAGCGCCATGAATCTCAATTGATTAAATTTTTTACGGACCGTTCTTTTATAGGGATCTAGACGGTAAAATTTGTTCCTAAATAATCCAAATGGGATCACAATTGAAAACATCATTAAAGATTTTATACATTCGTCTTTATTGATTTTTAGTTTTTTACTTCTTAATCACTTTATATATATATATATATATATATATATATATATATATATATATATATATATATATATATATATATATATATATATATATATACGTGTCACGTTGGTAAGGTTAACTGATTTTTGGTCAATTTTGACCGCTTCCCGAAACTTTAAATTCTACAACTTCGATTCTAGCTGATTGCACCTACAGCCTTTTTTCACTTTTGAAATAACGACTCTATAATAAGGCATATAAAATCCGTACACATTAAAATATCATATTTAAGCGCATTTTACGCCCGAGCAAAGCCGGGTGTCCCTATCCCCGCTAGACATAAAAAAGTTATATATCCGTCTGTCTATCAGTCTGTTTATCTCCATTTTTTCAAACTCTACCTTCTCGGAAACAAAAAGTTGCCAAGCGGTGCTAGGGTCCTCAGATTATTGAATTTCTTACGGATCGTTCGTTTATGGGTCTTGAGCCGGTTTACATAGTTTTTAAGGGTCAAAAAAGGGTAAAAATTGAAAAAAAAATCGTTATAAATTTTGTACATTCATCTTAGTTTATTTAAAATCGTATCACGTTGGTATAGAGGTAACGTCACTAGCTTAGAATGTTTCGATTCTGATTCTAACTGATAGCACTTAAATTTCAATTTTTTTTTTAACTTTTGAAATCACAACTCTAAAATAATATTTATGAAATCTAGACGAATTCATCTATTCATTTGTTCATACTTTTCTCAACCACTCATTGATTTTTTTTCACTCATAGTCACCCTTTACAAAGCATATTCCCACTTGGATGTAAGGGCCTACTATTTGGGGCCATGTCTAGAAAAGATTAAGATATTTATTGGTTATATTTAAACTTCTGCATATCAGTACAGCCTGGGAAGCAGGCAGCAGAAAGGGAGTTCCAAGGTCTAGCTGTTCGAGGGAGGAAACTGTTGGAATGGAGGGCTTTCTGGCATTTGGGTACATCACCAGTGAAGAGGTGATATTTTGTTGCTAGGCGGGTTTGTCGGGAATATGTATGTCGAGGGGGTACAAGTGAAACGAGTTCATCAGAACACATTCCATTAAAATATTTGTAAAACAGATACAGTGATGCGACGTTCCGGCGATGGGACGGGGGCTGGGGCTTATTTGATAGAGTGTGACCTATTAAATTAGCAACTCTTTTTTGGACCCTATCTAGTAGGGAGGAACGAGTGGTAGGTGGTAGATGTTTTTGCACAAACGTAAATTCCATGAACAAAGCTTCTTTGAACTGCACGCCTGTGGAATTGTTTTCCTGCTTTACAGCTGACTACAATATGGTTGTCTTCAAGTCTAATGTAAACAAGTTCTTGATGAGCCGTTCCACTCAAGTTAACAAATTTAGCGAATTTCTATTACTAATGATTACTGTATTGACTACTGTACACTCTTAACCCTTATCCTCGAGTGGTCTCTGGGCCTTGATAAGTGATTATACCCATGTAAAAAAAAAAAATTAAAACATCATATTTACGCGTATTTTACGACCGGGCAAAGTCGAGGGTATCGCCCCGCGAAATCTGGATAAATTAAAATATCAGATTAAACCGTATTATATGCCGGGAAATAGGCGGACACCCCCTCCCGGCTAGTATATAACTAAAATTTTATGTATATGGAAATATATTATAAAGATATATCATATATTACGCACATATTTCAACAGTGCTTAATACTTGAGAAGAAAATTGTATTCATATTAGTATGAGAATTATTTACATCATTATTTATACAAAGTTGTAGGCAATTAAATTGACAGGTATTTGCGGGGATTAAGTATAGACGCCTCCGTGAAAATTACTTGTTATATAACTATATTAATACTACAAGTATTAAATCACATACACACACACATCCATATATATATATATATATATATATATATATATATATATATATATAAATACATTTCCAATATCTATACATGCCTTTATGTATATTGATGGTAAAAACTCTACACTCACAGAAGTTTATTTTATTTCAAATTCATATTGTTTTATTCCTAATATGTTACCTCTTACACGTGTTATATTGACAAGTAAAAATCACCAGAGGAATTCGCAGCGACATATATAATTTCCTAGGAAAAATAACACCCCCCCACACCCACACCCACACACACATATATATATATATATATATATATATATATATATATATATATATATATATATATATATATATAGAGAGAGAGAGAGAGAGAGAGAGAGAGAGGAGAGAGAGGGAGAGAGATATTTGTATGTAATGTATTGAGTTCGTGTAATCCAGTAAATTTTCATATACAATTAAGTTTTAAACCAAAAATAGATGACTAAAATGTAAGCTACAAAATTATCATATTTCATAATTGAGCATTAAGATACTGTATAAGCAAAATCAAGACTTCAAAAAAGTGGTTGATAGCAACAGAAAGTGTATTTCATTAGTCGTTCTGGCATGGAAACAATTGTAACGTAAAATGAAATATACTTTTTGTTGCTATCAACCACTTTTTTGAAGTCTTGTTATATGTGTGTGGGGGGGTTGTGTGTGTGGCTGGGTGTGTGTGTATTAGTGTTGGAAGGATTAATCGAAATCGGAATCAGGAATCAGAAAAAAATCAGATATTTTGGGGTATCGGAATCGGTATCCGAAATTTGTGCCTTATGTCTTATTCTTTAAATTCTCTTTTTCTTATTTGAGTTTAAATCTCTCTCTCTCTCTCTCTATATATATATATATATAAATATATATATATATATGTATATATATATATATACATACATACATATATATATATACATATATATATATACATATATATATGTATATATATATAGCTTTACAACTATGAAATATTTACGGCAGTGATCCGTAGCCGAATGGTGAGAGCTGGCGATGCGACGGTTGTAGGTTCAATCCACGGCTGGGGAAAGGCATTTGTTTGTCTAGCCGCACTGACGAGTTGTGATACAACGAAACAATACTGTATGTGGATGAAAATTATATATATATATATATATATATATGTACGTGTGTGTGTGTTATTAACTTGAAACGCAAATCAGTCTGTATATACCAACCGTAATAGACTTTAAAAAAATATATATATGAAGTATTTCCCCTTTATAAATTGCTTAAAAAGAAGACTTTAAACGTTTATGTAAAAGTAAGATTAAAGCTCAATATATGTATTTTCAAAACATATATAGGTGTGATATAATAGCTTTCAACGCTTCAAAACAAGTTTCAACAGTTGGCAGTTTATTGTATTTCAAAGATAAGTATTACAAAATCGTTTCGTTTGCAAGTAACAAGGCAACAAAATTAAGTGTTTGTCGCATTTTTATATAATTTTAGTTGCTCCTCAGATATATTCATTAATAAACAAAGAAAAACATATTTTTGAACAAATTGTATGGTTTATGTAACCGATACACATCGCCAACATTTTTATAGTTATGTTATATATCCTACTGTTGTTTTAATTCGTCCTTTCATACGTCTTACTGTTTCTTTTCCCATATTTGTTTTATAGTCTTTTCTATTGAGTCCGTTGTCTGCATTAATCATGTTTATAGTATTTCCTTGGGCGGTTATTAACCTTTATGTGTAATCCGTTGTCTATTGTTCTAGGGTTTTTTTTGTGTGTTTTTCACTGTTTTTTCATACAAACCACTCCTCTTCCTCACGTAGAGTTTGTCAACATCCCATTTGAGTGTAGTTCATTGTGCATAGTCATAAGTTTCCTGGTCTTCTGTTTTCCTCGGTCCAGTTTATTATCACTCTCGAATAACTGATTTGTAATACTAGCCATGTGTTTATATAGTTTATAAGGTTGCTACTGTATAATTTAGGTTCTAGAATTTTTCTTGTTCTCTAGGGGTATTCTTTTCCAATACTCTTTTCCTCGTAGGTTAGTTTACTTACAACTCTGCTGCTTCTGCTTGCTTGTGATTTTCCTCTGTTTTTTTTTTATTTTACTTCTGTTGCCGTTTCTATATGACTTGTATCCATTTGTCGCTCATGTGTATTCATTTACAGATTCCAGAGATTGCTTTAAGATTTCAACTGGTTTCCTCATTGGCTTTTGTCGAATAAAGTCAGTCTTTACCTTACATAAAATTTTCTTATTTTGTTTTTCAATAATAATAATAATAATAATAATAATAATAATAATAATAATAATAATAATAATAATAATAATAATTATTATTATTATTATTATTATTATTATTATTATTATTGTAGTCACACAGACCATCATCAAAGATTTCCTTTTGAAAGCAACTTGTAGCGTCCTCTTGTGTCTGAGTAAATCTCCCCAGATTCCCAGTATTGCTCACTTTATTCGATAAGCATCGCAGGTAAAATATGCGTTATCGCAACAATTGCTTACCATTGATTTCTTGTTGGCAGTAACAATTAATTTTCACTGTAATTGGGTGGCAAAAAGCCTTTCCAAGGTTCCGGAATTCCTTGCACTCATTCAACGGAGGACTGGCTAGTGCTATATCTCCTTTCCATATTTTTTTACCCTTCTAACTTTTTTAGTGTGGCGTCAGTTTTTAGTGACATACGCAGAAAATAGGGGGACGGGAATGGGGTAATCTAATAATATTTAGCTTCAGTTTTCATGATGTCCAGTTTATGTCATGTGTATTAGTCTCCACATTCAAGGTTGTTTTTATTACTGGAATTTCTTGTATCTTACCAGGCATCTCTTTGATTCCAATCTTTCCCATTCTCTTTTCAAATTATTTTCGGTATTTTCATAGCGCTCCTACTATTAATGGTGTTAACTTTACATTGTTCATCTTCTACATTCCTTTGAACTTTCTTGTCAGTTCAGTGTATTTACTCTCCGTTTTTTTCATCTCCATTCTGCAGTCTGCAAATCTACAGCAAAATCTACAATCTGACAGGTCGTTTCCTTCTTGTTTTCTAGTATGGCATCCGGTCTTTTTGCTGGGAGTGATTTATCCGTATGTATATGCATGCCCCAAAAGATTTGTACTATTTCCGGTTTATGCTTGTACTATTTGTCTTGATTGTGTCTATTCTTATATTCATTTGGGTCTAGTTTGCTGCATTCGCTCTTTGAGAAGTTTATTGTTTCGTCTCCTTGTCCGCATGTCTGCATTTGCTATTTTCCTGTGTATTGTCAATATTTGTATTTTTGTGGTTGATTCTAATCGCGTAGAGCGGTTGTTTTTAGGGATTCAGTTTCTCTGTCTAGGTTTTCTTTTTTATGGCCAGGTTCATGTGTTTTCTTTACTCTCATCTTTTGCATTTTTATCTCTTCACATTTTTATTTTCTCGTCTCATTGGTTTTTCTATTTATTTCTTGTTTGTTTATCAGTGTTTTTTGCTGGAGTAATTCTTCTGTCAGTTGTCTGCATTATGCATTTTTAAAATTCTTTTCTTTTGTCATTTACGCATTCATCAATACACACCAGCTCTCTACCTTCGTCTTTTTCACATAGTCGGTCAGTATAATTCTTCGGATGTCTTGCCTTAATTCTGTTTTAGTCCAACCTACAAATGATCCAGAGTATATTTCTTTTGACACTGCCGGTTTGTTTATACCTTTAATTAGGTGTCTACTATATAGCTTTGTTATTATTATTATTATTATTATTATTATTATTATTATTATTATTATTATTATTAGTAGTAGTAGTAGTAGTAGTAGTAGTGATGTTACATGATAGGGGCTGTCCCCTTTTCATGTAAGCAATAGAGAGATTTAGTTAAAATGAGAATAAAATGAGAGAAAGCAGGAATCGAACCCTGGATATAAGTTTTAAAGAACAATAGGTTTAAATGGAATGTCCAGTAAATTGTTGATTCTGATGAAATAAATAATTAAGAAACTATCATTGTTAGAAAGAATGTGAATAATAAAATATGGGTTAAATGAATTAGATATGTAGGTTGAATTCCTTTGTGAAAACAACAAAGAAAAAATGGGAAATCAGAATGTTCGGAAACGTGCAGGTCGCGCATGTTGATGGCACGTTAATTGTGGTCACGTTGGCCGGACATGCATGGATTTCTCAATATAGGAAGTGAGAGTTAGTTAGTTAGTTAGTTAGTTAGTGAGAAACTCAGAGAGTGTTTGGAATTCGAACGTCTAGAAGCGAGACGGTAACTTTGAAACTTAATATGTGAAGCTTTGAATTCTTGATGATGAAAACCACGGCCCGTCGTGAAGAAATAAACCCTTCATGTGTTTTTATAAAACGTCATCTTGTGTTGTGATTCTACAAAAAGGTAAATTGAATTGTTATTATATGTCTATATGCCTGTGTTATAAAATGTCATGACATACACATCTCATATCTACAATGTTAACTCTACATCTCATATCTACACTAAGACTGTCTGAACACTATCTCCTCACTCGAAGAGTTTCCATATTTCACTTCTAAATAATGAACATTATTAAAATATATGAATCGTTATAAACGAACAATCTCTCTGAGTCTACACAGACTCCCTCTTAATACATCTCTCTCTAGGTCAACGACAAACTCTCTCTAAGACTCTCATTTAATGAAACCCCTATATAACAGCAGCAGCAGTAGTAGTAGTAGTAGTAGTAGTAGTAGTATTTAACTTCATTTTTGAAATTCAATCCGAATACCAATAATACCGTATTTGGCTGTAATAAATACACATTATTTGGGATAATATAATCATGTTAGCAAACATTTACACATGGTTTCAATTAATGAAAGTTGATACTATGTTTTGTAAAATTGCTATAATTAAAAACATGATCAACAAAGAAATTATCACCATATCTTTCTTTATTTTTGTTTTTATTACAGAAGCAGCCAATGAGCTTTCAACAATTGTTTATAATAATAATTTCCTGATTATACAATGAGAAAAAAAAGGAAAAGTCCTATGCTTTGGGGCTGAATTGAAATAGATAATGACATTATAAAAACGATTGGTTCATAAGTCAAAGGAAATAATAAATAAACGAAAGAAAATTATTGATATTAATTGACTTTTGATTTCTCAGGTGATCTTAAAACGATCGAAAACAAAATGGCGTTGAATAATCAGTTAGAAAAAATACGATGCACAACAGACAGAAAGTACTTAAGGGAGGCTTAATTTGTATTCACGTATTAGATTTGTAAACTTTTTAGCGTGACATACTCATCAAAATTAGGTTTATTCTCCCATCTTTCCTACTTTCTTTTTTACTTCTCTTTCCCCTTTGTATGTCTATTTTTCTACTTACTTTTCGCTTTCGGATATTTAATATCTAGGTTATTTCGCGCTGTTTGATTCACCATAAGACTAAATCAAAGTAGAATTATATTATAGAACATTCCTTGAGTATTTCGAGTATTGAGTAAATTTAGATTAAACTTACAAAGTTCCAAGTGGCTTATTGCGTTAATGTACGCACCTGTCAAATATAGGGAATTAAACAGTATTTTATGTAGTATGTACTTCTTGTCAAGTATTTTACTATATTATTATTCATTTATTGCTTCAGCGTTTATTTAAAATTATTGGCCGACCACAAATAACTAAAACACTCTTTAATGCATTTCTTTTTTTTACATCGTTTGTTATCCCTGAACCCATTTGTTTAAAGGCAAAGTTAATTTAACGCATTCCAGTGATAAAGATACTAAGGAAGATTCTGAAGCGCTACTAAAAGCAGTAATAAAAATATGGAGGCTTTAATAGCACTACAAAAACAAAGTTTTGCTCCCTCCTTCTACAAGAGAAATTATATTTTAAAGTGATCAGTGGGAAATAACTAAGGACACCTTTTTTTTACACAGTGATCACCACTTATCAAGGCCCGGAAGCCACTCAGGGATAAGGGTTATTGCAAGTACATTACGTTAGTGTGGATATTTGATGGAGTGTTTACTTAAGGGGGCGGTTCATTAGGAATTTGTTAACATTAGACTTGAAGACATCCAAGAGAGTGTTAAAGAAAACAATACATAATATGCAAGCCTACAATTTACAACTAAAATTAATTTTTAATCTTAACCACACGAATAAATATTTTTAAGTACACAATGAAAAAAATTAGACTCAGGAGGTCTCCAAACACACACACACATGCATGCATACAGTTGCTGTTTTATTTATACAGATTAAAGTATGCCCTTAAATAATGTAACAAAAAAACAGTGTGAAAAGCAGTTTCAGCATAATATAGATTTTTTACTCTCTATTTGTATATACGAGTCTCATACTCTCTCTCTCATCATTGCATTTTACCATATTCTGTTACTATGCAAACAACGCATTCTATGTAATGAATAAAACAAAAACCATCTTATAAGTGAGCAGTGAAAAAAATCTAGGACCTCCATAACACTACAGAACACACTAAATAAAAATTAAGAAAACCTCCACAGCACTGCTGGAAGCAAGTTTATAAGTGTCCTTGTCGCAGTACAGATTTTTAAAGCGAAAAGTGACCATAGATAACAGTCAGGTGCGCTAGTGTAAAGTACTAAATAAAAGTCAGGAGGCGCTAATAAAACCAAGTTTTTAGCACTTATTTCATATTAAATATGTCCCCAAACGCTGTAAACGTCAGACAGACGTAGTATATTAATTAATCACTTTCTGTTGTTTAATGTCTATCCATCACTCTCTTTCTCTCTTTCATCGTCTCCATGTTTCGTTTTACGACCACAGTGCAACTAATTATAAAATAATAAAAATGATTATAAATATGATTACGATATAGAATTTATTACGTTAAGGAACATCTAAAATGTAAAATCGATTAGAAAATGTCAGCTAAATAAGAAAAATAACTAGTAAGGAGTAAATAAATAATTTTAGATTTAACGAAATAAAAAGTTCAAATATAATTTATAAGCTGTAAATGAATTTAGAAAAATCGAATTAACATAGATTGTTTCCCTTTAAATGTTAAGAAACTTTCATGAAAATGGGGAAAATCTACATCTAATACATATTGTAAAAATCAACTGCTTTAACGTAAATAACGCGATATGAAAATTAAAAGCATTAAGAAATGCAACAATTAATCTTATATTTAGAGTCGAAAGTTAAATAGATTTGTTAAATTATTTAATTTAACTATCAAACCAATCCCTTTGTAAAAGTAACAAAAAGAAAATCTAATGAAACCTATTTGACTGTATTAAAAGTATTTAAACAAAATACTAAATTATAAATATATCAAGTAATATAACTTAAAAACAGACACGAAAGTGGTAAAATTAAATGTTAAAAAGATAAAATATAAAATAAAAAGATGATATACAAACAAGTAAAATCTTTAAAAATTAATAATAATAATAATAATAATAATAATAATAATAACAATAATAATAATAACAATAATAATAATAATAATAATAATAATAATGATAATAATAACATTTTTTAATTCAATTTTCACCCAAAACAAGGGACAGTGTCACTTGCAAATAGGGAGCTACTATCGGGGACATAAGTTGAAGGGACATTATGAAAGGAGATGAGTGGCAAGATCTCTGTTCACATTATACTTGAACTTCTGCATGTCAGTACAGTTGGGAAAGTAGAATCCTGGAAGGGAGTTCCAAAGTCTAGCAGTTCTGGGGAAGAACCTATCAGAATAGAAGACTTTCTTACACCTAGGGATTTCTACTGGGATGTGGTGGGATTTAGCTGCTTGTCGGGTTTGTCGGGCCTGTTTACGTTGAGCGGGTACAAGTACTTGCAGTTCGTCAGCACATTCACTATTAAAGTACTTGTAGAACAGGCAGAGGGATGCAACATTTCGTCAATGGGACAGAAGCTGAAACCTAGATGACAGTTCAGGTTGGCGACTTTCTTTTGAGCCCTGTCAAGAAGCGAGAGACAACTAGTAGATGCCCCAACTCAAATGTGACAACAGTACTCCACGCATGAGCGAATCGTGACCTTAAAGAGGTACAGGATACTATCAGGCGTAATTAGTTTTCTAGCACGGTAGAGAGAGCCCACCTTCTTCGCAGCAGCCTTGGGAATGCTCTCAATATACAGGGTGTCCGTAAAGTTACTATACAGTCGAATTACATCCTGTGCATTTTCTGTTTTCCAATATCGCTTCAAAATAAATTTGCGCTCTTCCAAAGTTAGCTTGCGTGACATGCTTGATTAAATAAACCTGTAAAAAAATAAATGTTAACTATTAATACAAATATAATACAATAAAACAAGAAGACTGTATATTAACTTTACGAGCACCCTGTATATATATATATATATATATATATATATATATATAAATATATATATATTCCATTTCATGTTCCCGTAAATGTTAGGCCGAAAATTTTAAAGCAAATACTTTCGGGTAATGTGTTCCTGGCCATTGCTATTGGTGGCAGAAAAGGTTTCTTGTAAGTATTGAAGGAAACAAGATTTGCCCTGGCATCATTGAATGTGGCCCTCCATTTTTGTTCCGATTCCACTACAGATTGGAGGGCATCCTTTAGTGTTTCTGTTATTTCTTTAGATATGTGTTTATTTGTTTTTCCCTCGTGCCTGATATAGAGTGAATATTTCTTATACTTATGAAGGATTTAATTACACTATGTATTCTTCCAGTGATACCATATGATCTAATTTTCCTTAAAAGACCATCGTGCCATACCCTGTCAAAAGCCTCAGATATATCTAGGGTTACCGCTGTACCCTCCCCTGTTTTTTCCAATGAACGGTATGTACTATTTTTTTTATTGGAATTCATTATTGAGATAAGCATTATTTATATTAATACATTTATTGCGGACAATTATTCTCATCTTTATTAGTTGTTGTTTCACGACGTTTCGGCCAACTATTCCATTAGCCGTCGTCAGGTGGTAATCGTGACGGATAGGAACGCCGAATCTCCTAATTGCATTCTCAGCAATCACTGCCATCCGTAGTTGTTGTCGTCTCACCATGTTTGAGCCAAGTCAGCCCGTGGCGCAGTTGATAGAGACGTTGAATCTCTACGGTTTCAGATGAGCATTGTCTGAAAATAGCGGTTTCAATCCTACCTAAAGCCGGCCAGAGGCTGACTTGGCCAAAACTTGGTGATACGATAACAACTACGGATGGCAGTGATTGCTGAGAATGCAGTTAGGAGATTCGGCGTTCCTATCTGTCGCGGTTACCACCTGACGAAAGCCAGAGAAATAGTTGGCTGAAACGTCGTGAAACAACAACTAATAACGGTGAGAATAATAGTCCGCAATAAATAAATTAATATGAACGGTATATACGTTCAGAGATTACAGTTAGGACATCTGCTGTGGGACGGGCTTGCCTAAATCCACATTGATTGTTGGTCAGGAGTTTTGCAGCGGTAAGGCGATGGACTAGAGCTTGAGTAATTATCGACTCAAATATTTTGGCGAAAAGCAGGAGAAGGCTAATGGTGCAATAATTTAATTTCGCCAGAATTCTTGAAAACTGGTACCACAGAAGCGGATTTCCAGCAGTCAGGAAAGCAAGATTTGTTAAGGCATTTATTGTAAAGTTTGGAGAGAACTGGAGCAAACGCAGCGGAGCATTTTTTTAATAGCACAGCCGGGATGAGATCAAGTCCACATGATTTTGAGTTGTCTAGGTTTTTATGATACTATGTACCTGAGAAGGTGTCATTTTCAAATTATCTAGTGTGGCGTCTGTTCGCAAAGAAAAGTTAGAGAAGGAATGACGTGCCAGGTTTAATGTGGAGTTAGAGGCAAACTGACTGGCAAGTAGGTTAGCCTTCTCGCCTGATTGTTTGATAGTGGGAGAATAGTTGACTGCCCATTATTTACTACACTGTCGTAGATTTTCCAAAAATCACGGGTTGTAATTTCTGTACTTCGATGCGTTTTCTGGTGATGTTACTTTATTCTGTCTTAGCTGTCGCTATTTCTCTCTTACAATTACTTCTAGCTTCAATATACTTCTGTCGGTTTGAAGTGAACTTATGTCGGTTGAATCTGCGGTACGCATGCTGCCTTTGATCCATGACAGCTGTACAAGTAGAAATAAAACATTAGGGAGAGTGGGACTTGCTCTAGACTTTCCGTGTGGGAGCATGTGCTTTAGTTGCAGTTTAGAACCATTCAGTGATATCATTTGCGCACTGTTGAGATCCATGGTGGCTTCCCAATCAACCTTTTTTGTAATACCTCGTTGTTTTGAGTTGTGGATCTTCAGTTTTGGGTCGAGAATTTAGGGCGATTACTACAATAATAATAATAATAATAATAATAATAATAATAATAATAATAATAATAATAATAAATATTCACAGAAATACGCAAATATGAAAATATCAATTGAGATAAACACTGTACGATGGTATTTTTTCACAACGAGAAGAATGTTGTCGGTTATATAAACCATGTAAGTTTTACAAAATAAATGTTTTTCTATGCTTATTAAGTAATATATATATATATATATATATATATATATATATATATATATATATATATATATATATATATATATATATATGATGAGTAAACCAGTAAATCGTTTGGAATTATTAGTGGTGAAGGAAACGATATTGTAATAATTTTTCTTTTCGAAATCTTATAAATTACCAATTGAAACTTTAAAAACAATCATACTGAACTATATATACTCACGAATTTATTGAGCTTGGAATTTATTACATATTTATAAACATGGAAACTTTTCTAGTTAAAATTTTTTAAGGGAAATATTTTCTATATAATTTTTTTGGAAATCTATTACGATTGGTATACAAAGTCATTTACGTTTAAAATAAATGTTATATAATAATTTTTATTTTTTTTTAAATAAGAATTTATATGTAACTACACGTTCATGAGATTATGTCAGTCAATTTGTTAAAGTCACTTGAGCTTTCTTCAGGCGATATTACTTTAATAAAAGTCGAGTCTGTAATAGAAATTGGAAGAAGAATTCGAAATTGTATGACAGAAGATGTGATTCCCCAAAACACCTGGGCCTGAATACGAACACGACAAGTACACAGAGAAACTGAATCACTAATAACAACCGCACAAGATACCTTGATTAAATAACAAAGAAAATATCGATAAGACACAAGAAAACATCAAATACAGACTTTGTGGACAGTGAGATGAAACAATAAACCACATAATATATGAATGCATGAACTAGCCGTACAAGAATATAAGAATAGACACGACCATGGGAAGAAGAGAGCATACTAGGGATAACACAAACACTGCATATTTAACCCCCAGTTAACTTGATACAAGCGCAAATCCGTAAAAGTAATTGAATTTCAAACCAATTTATTTGCTGTTTACCCACTAACAATAATCTGAAATAAACTCTGAAGCATCAAATTAATAATAATATAGTAAAATACTTGACACGAAGTACATACTACTAAACCGTGTAAGTACTACACGCTACATTGTTCGTCCGATGGTATTGCCGCGTTCTTTAAAAGAATAACTGCAAGTGCCTGCGTGATTGCCGCTTTTTGGATAAAATGATGATCACGTTTCTGAGGACAATACTTTTAAATGGCTCGCAGAGTTTAAGTTTTAGAGACAGTCAAGTTTGCCCTTTCATTTACGTTCCGATTAATCTCGTCCATTAATAGGAATATTCGCTGCCAAAGTTCGCGCACATCTCCAGAATGAATTAACACGCAGAACGGCATTGCTTTAGAATACAGTTTAACTGGATTAACCTTTTACACAGTGACATATCAGACATTCTAAAGATGATTTCTCTGCGGTAGATCGGATCGAATAAGTTGTTTCAAATGTGTTAATCAAGTATAAATTTAAGTCAATGTAGCAATGTATTATCCAGATATTAGGGAAATAAACGAAAATGTGAAAATTTGAATACTTCATTTTGCTTTAGTTATATGATATGTTTAAGCATTAATTGAATTGTTCAGATCACTGTTCTCATTGTCATTTTCAAAACGTTTCAGTCGTGTCTTATTGAACACTGGAAATTTTCTCTCGAACGGAACTCTTTTTTTACTTCACGGGTGTACCATGCTCTAGTTATGCTAGCAATGACTAAATAAAGGTTCTAAGCATTTCATAATTGTATTTTTTGGTTGCCCACATTGAGAACTGAACCTTAAATCTTTACGAGAATATCACTTTTATAACTGATTTTTTTCAACCACTGCGCCACGGGGTAAAATGTCGTTTTTGCTGAAATATGGGTGACAGCATGTCTCTCTCAGATTCCTAACATGCTTCATCTTTTTCGACAACCATTGAAAATAACAGATGTTACCTACTGATCCATCGTTCATAAAGCCTATTGATCTTATCTAGCATTTTAGGGAAACAAGTTTGCTTCCGTATGCTGCATGCTTTATCGAAGGATTCGGCTCCACTCATCCTGAGTGACTGCCGCCCAAAAATTAAAAAAAAACTAAGTCATTTTTCATTCACAATAACCAGTAGTGTCCTGTTGAGAGCGAGTGACAAAACATCTTCTCAGCTTTTCTCATGATCATTTGTTCTCACCAGCATTTACAACAAAAGTTATCAACAAATATTATTGTCGACAACCAGAGACATATATACACAATAAAATCTACGCCATTCATAAAACACTTCAATAATATTCCAGGTTTTTTTACAGGCATAAAATCAGTATGTTATTGCTATGCATCTTATAAAATGACTGACACAAATGTTTATGATCTCAGGTTCAAATTAACAGCTACACTAAGAATAGGAATACACCCTAGTAAAGCCTAATTTTCACAACTGATGAATTTTCAAAATGCAATCCCGACGTGAAGACAGTTTAGAAGAACGATATGCAATAAAATTCTGTTTTAAACTTGGAAAAATGTCACAGAAACGTATAGAATGCTTCAGCTGACTTTTCGATAAACTTGCGTGAATCCAGCATCAGTTTTTGATGTCATGAGAAATTCATGGAAAAGGGGAATCTGTGAGGGATGAAAGCGGTAGGGAGACAGAACACTAGATTTGATTGGCCAAATAAAGAATTTCATGGATTAGGACCATTATGTGTATATAGAGGCAATAAGTGGAAAGTTCGATGTCAGTCTGGGACTATACACGAGCTTATTCACGTAGAACTGAATATGTCAAAGATTAGCGCAAATTTTGCCTTAATGCATCAGTTCATAACTCCATCCTTGTCACAGACTATTTCGGCAAAATGGACATATAAATGTAGTCACATTATATAGACGATCACAGATATACAATAAAAATGAATATGCATACAAATCATATAGATGACATAGATATACACTTATAAATATGAATGTATACACGTACATAGACGACAGTAATAGATTACTTAACAACTCGTTATTCATACACACACGTATGTCTACTATTTTATTAAAGAGAATTTGTCTGTCTCTCTGTTAGTTCGTCTGCAATCGACTCCATAACGACTGAGCCAATTTTAATGTAATTTCACTCAAAATTACTTTATGTAACTGGTAGTGATCTTAGATAAGTTTAGTATCGGAAGGCTTTCAATAATGCTCAGTGATTAATCGTCGAAACAATCCGATAAAAGAAGGAATAGGCGATTTTGACCAAAGTTAACCCCTTACACAGCCTAATGAGACCTTTTATATAAAATAAACAGTAAGTTTTTGCTATGACAGGGACCCGTTAGACATATTTTTTTCTGTTAAAGCACAATTGCACTATGATACTTGAGTTTTTCTTTTAAAATTTAATTTAAGCCATTATATATAAAAAATATAAATGCTAATCAGGTCTAACAAATGCCATGCTGCAAAATGCTTTCCATTGATAAGAAAGAGAAACAAACACAATACATTATTAATACAAGTATCAGAAACCAGACCTAGATAGCACTGTGAACACGGAGTGAGGCAAACTACGATCAAAATTGAGGAAACTGCCTGCCAGGTTATTCGTGGCACAGCAGGGGTTGTCCTGATCAATGCACAGATTCTAAGATCATGTTTCGACATATGTATAATCCGTACATATGTTTGCAAGGCTCCGTTGCGTACCGCATAAAATACAAGGTAAAATAGAGGTCAAAGTAATACTCGACTGGAAGTTTAAGGTTCAATACTCAATGTGGGCTTAACAAAGAAGACTATTGCGAAATACCTTGGTTTACAAAACGAACACATTCTTCTTTCATGAACTTAATAACAGATTCCGTTTTAAATCTATTTTTTCAGTAATCCCTTACAGTTCAATTTTTACTCATAATCATTTTCTATGTTGTCGAATTATCTCATAAGTATTATATATATATATATATATATATATATATATATATATATATATATATAGTAATTTATAAAATATATATGGCGATTAAGCTACACTGAATATTCTGCGTTTCATCCAGCTATACGATTCGTCAGGCTTATGCGCGAATTCTGTGGTTGCTTCTTGTTTTTATATATGTTGAGGATTTCTAATTGGCCAATCAGCTTTCTAGTATCCACCGCGACCCTTTCTATCAGCCAATGGGCATGCATTTTATCAAACAAAGGATCTGTTTTAGAACTATATATATATATATATATATATATATATATATATATATATATATATATATACATATATATATATATATATATATATATATATATATATATATATATACACACACGGCATAATCACGTTGACACACCGGTTCTCGTCAGATCACCGAAGTTAAGCAACGTTGAGCCTGGCTAATACCATATGATGGGTGACCATCTGGGAATTTTAGGCGCTGTATGTGCTCTCCGCTTATCTCGGCATTGTTTCCAGTCGTCTTGTACATCAACTTGCCACTGGTATGCCACAATGTTGACTCAGGAGAGGCGTGGTTGGGGATTGCGCAACTCTTGCCACACAAATTTCACGCGCAGGCACCCTTACAGTGGGTATCCATAGTCTATCAAGACCGAAGGAAGCCTTGTATATAACTACTTAATTTACTCACATAAAATTAATATACGAAAGTATAGATTTATGCGTAAACTTTAAGTATTTACTTCAAAAGTGCTCAATACGTAGGTAGAGCTAGTTAGTAAGTTAACAAATGTATATGGCGATTAAGCTAAACTGAATATTCCGCGTTCCAACCACTCTAGGACTCTTCAGGCTTATACATAACCCTGAAGAGTCCTAGAGTGGATGAAACGCGGATATTCAGTGTAGCTTAATCGCCATATACATTTTATAACTTACTATATATATATATATATTATATATATATATATATATATATATATATATATATATATATAAATGAATATAATTATTTAATATAATAATTATTAAACACACACAGGCACTAGTTTTCATCCTTTCGGGAATAATCAGTGCATAGTGACACGATCACTACCGGCAGGGAGATTCGAACCCGGTCATCTCTGACTCCATTATCAAGGAACAACCCATATCGACCAACATTAGCTGCGAGAAATGTCGTTGAAATTTAAACATTTATTTTTAAATGTTTTAACGTCTGTCAGAGTGATCTAATAAGTATATCAATATTCATAACATCACGATCTGCGCATAAACTCTTTTAAACTAGAAAAAATTGTCCATCGTTGGAACATTATATTGTCATTTAATGAAAAACATTGGGACATTATATTGTCATTTTATGACAAACGTTGAAATATTATATTGTCATTTTATGACAAACGTTGGAGCATTATATCGTCACTTTATGACAAACGTTGGAGCATTATATTGTCATTTTATGACAAACCTTGGAACATTATATTGTCATTTTATGACAAACATTGGAACATTATATTGTCACTTTATGACAAACTTTGGAACATTATATTGTCATTTTATGACAAACGTTGGAACATTATATTGTCATTTAATGACAAATGTTGGAACATTATATTGTCATTTAATGACAAACGTTGGAACATTATATTGCCATTCAATGACAAACGTTGGGACATTATATTATCATTATATGACAAACGTTGGAACATTATATTGTTATTTAATGACAAACCTTGGAACATTATATTGTCACTTTATGACAAACTTTGGATCATTATATTGCCATTTAATGACAAATGTTGGAACATTACATTGTCATTTAATGACAAACGTTGGAACATTATATTGTCATTTTATGACAAACGTTGGGACATTATATTGTCATTTTATGACAAACGTTGGGACATTATATTGTCATTTTATGACAAACGTTGGAACATTATATTGTCATTTAATGACAAACGTTGTAACATTATATTGTCATTTAATGACAAACGTTGGAACATTATATTGTCATTTAATGACAAACGTTGGAACATTATATTGCCATTTTATGAGAAACGTTGGGACATTATATTGTCATTTAATGACAAACGTTGGAACATTATATTGTCATTTAATGACAAACGTTGGACCATTATATTGGCATTTAATGACAAACGTTGGAACATTATATTGTCATTTTATGACAAATGTTGGAACATTATATTGTCATTTAATGACAAACGTTGGAACATTATATTGTAATTTAATGACAAAGGTTGGAACATTATATTGTCATTTTATGACAAACGTTGGAACATTATATTGTAATTTAATGACAAAGGTTGGAACATTATATTGTCATTTTATGACAAACGTTGGAACATTATATTGTAATTTAATGACAAAGGTTGGAACATTATATTGTCATTTTATGACAAACGTTGGAACATTATATTGTAATTTAAGTGAATTAATCTGGATAGTTTTACTTATATGAACAAACAATACTAACAATATTCTGAGAGGATGTTCAGTTGTTTTCCATGACACATTGTTTCCGGAATTTAATATATATATATATATATATATATATATATATATAAATTAAATAAGATACGCATTACATTGAACAATTTAAAGCCAGATAGCTGCAATGTTATTTTTTTTACCTATATAAAATAAACGAATGTCTATTTTTAAATATATATATATATATATATATATATATATATATATATATATATATATTATTTAATTTTAAAATTTCACTCAATGCCTTTTAATGGATAACCTACCACATTTTTCAAACCACGCACGACCACCCGTATTTATCCAGCTACAGTAATCCGCAGCTAACATCATGTGGACTCAACTCAATTTCTCCCATTCAACACTATGGCGAAAAATAAGAGGAAAAAATAGACATATATATATATATATATATATATATATATTGTAAAAGGAGAGTATATCTTCGAAATATATCTCTTTAAAAATAGACATTTTTTTATTTTTTAAAGGTAAAAAAAAAATTCGCATTGCAGCTATTTTGCTTTTAAGTGGTCAATGTAACACATATCTTATTTAATTTTCAAATTTCACTAAACGTCTTTTAATGGATAACCTACCCATATATATATATATATATATATATATATATATATATATACATACATATATATATACATATATATATATACATAGCAACAATACAACCCCTACTTAACCATAATACATCTACCCCTTAATCTCAATACTATGTTAAAGACCATATATATTCTTATATATCATGCTATATATAATAAGCTTCTCCTTATTTATTTAGAATTCAATAAAGCTTCCCCCAACATTCTATAATTCCTCTTAATTTTTTTCATCCCTAATGAACCTAACGCTAGACGCCACATCTCCCCCATGCTACCTAGCACCTTCTCTACTCTTCTGATGAGAAGAAATAGGCTTCGAAATGCCCTGATATAAAGAGTCCCTTCTATCCCCCAAATGTTGTCTCTATTCCATCATTCAATAAATGATCAATTCTATATCTACCAATATATAGTTTTGTGTCTTCATTTCATACTCTTGTTGTCCTAATGTATAAGCTCCAATAATTACTGTTGAGCTTGGCATTATCTGGATAAGTCTCCTTTTGTGGAATTGATCTCTCTCTTTTCCTTTTACATTAAGCTATATATATATATATATATATATATATATATATATATATATATATATAAGTATCCGAACTATTGGCATTTTTGACGCAGTGAAGACTTATTTGTCTTTGTTTTTTAAATCAATTAATTGACTATTATAAGTATTTTAGTTATGAAATTTCAATTTTACATCAAATATGTGTTGAATTAGATAAATTGAAGCAATGTACCACATGCGAGTCGATTAAATCAAACGTATTAGACTAAATCTAGGGGATTCTTTTTAAATTTGGCGGAAGTTTACACTCATGATAATGAAAGAAAGAGTTGAATTGATCGACAGTGATAAGAATGAATAGTGCCCCCTTTTTTTTGGCGAGAGGGTTTCTTTTACACAAATTCAGTCACAGCAACGCGTAGCCGTGTACGGCTGGTATTTAAATAAAATACCACATTTTTATAAATTTATATAATGGTTAATAGTAGGTATAATAATTCTGATTTCGTTTATCAACGTATCCCTGGAAAGGGATGGGATTCATTTCCAGAGGATTTCCCTCAATCCCGGCTCCAAACTAGGAGCTTCAAAGATCAAGGATTTTCCTAAGTATGTTGGTGGTACCTACAATATCAGAAGTCTGAGGGCCGCCTAAAATATCGGGGATTCGTAGTTTTTTCAATTGTTCTTCTAGATCACTTGATACTACTTCTAGCATTCCTATTATGATGGGGATTATTTGTGTTTTAACTTCGTGTATACGCCTTATCTCCAAGGTCAACGAGCATAATTGCTCCACTTTTGGTTCTCCTCTCTCACATTCCTGTCCCACGGGACTGAGAATCTACAATCAACCAGTTTTTTTTAGACCTTTTTAATGACGACCAAATCCCGTCCATTATGTTCTAATTACTGGGTCGTTATGACACTTGTCCCACCACACCTCTACATTTCCATCCTCACTTCATTAGGCACCCCCTCAAACAACTTTCTAGCACACTTCACCCCAGCCTTCTTGCACACCTACCAATATATCAAATCCGGCATTCTGCAGCAGCTTCCTCTCCTAAAACCACTTTTTTTAACAATCGTGTTCCTAATGCCTGCTCTCGTGCAAATCAAACAAACGCTTCAGTACGCTTAGCCAAATATCCAGCTCATTAGTCACTTCGTGCATTTTCTTTCTAGTCCATCTGCCTTTTCTCTATCCATACGTTTCACATGCTCAGCCTTGTTCTCACATAACACGACTTCATTGGCCACAAAAGCATCCACTCTTGACTTCTAACCACATGCTCCTTCAATAATTCTAATACAATCTTTTACAATTTTCAATCTTCTCCCACCGTCTTCCCTCTTTTGATACAGCCTCGCTCCGCTACTTCGAATGTAGAATATACCAAACATTTCTAAAACTTTTCTTGTTTTGATATCCATGGCATGCAAATCCTTGTCAGACCATTCTAAAGTTCTCCACTGTATCCAAAAACACTGACTACCCATGCATTCACCGCTTTCATTAGGTTCCCTCCCTACAGTTTCGACTTCGCCATTAGTTTCACTCTTCTAAGATACTCCTGACTTTCTCTTTCATTTTCTGTTCATAATGTCTACACCCTGCAATGCTCCCAAATACTTATACCCTGTATCTTCTATTTCTTTCATAATTTGTTTATTTGGCACCACTATCCCATTCGAATAAACCTTTACTCTCCTTTTCATCACCAGCACTGCACATTTACTAATCTCAAACTCCATCCCGATGTCTTCCGAATATGTTCCTACAAGTTCTACCAGTCTCTCTATTTCCTTTTCATTTCTACCGAATATCTTCAAATAAATAATAATAATAATAATGATAAATAAATAAATTAATAAATTAATTAATAAATAAAATAATACAGCTGATGAATGAGGAAAAACAAAGCTCCCATCGTTAAGAAACCAAGAGCAGAAGAAATTAAAAACAGAAACAGAGACGGTTAACAAGTTCCTCCCACACATCCCAACAAATACAATCACAGACTTAAACAACCCCGTTTACGCAGGCGCCAAAATGGTAAGTATGAATCTCAAATCAGAAAAACAACCGGGGACAAGCGGACCGACAAAACCTGGTTGGGAAATAAGACTAGAAACTCAAATACACAAACATAAAAAAGAAATCAAACTGATCAACAGGAAGAAAGCAATGTGGAGAAAACGGAATATTGGAAACGTAACTGGCAGGGAGAGGCTAAACAAGAAACATGAAGAACTGGGCCAAAAAATAAAAGCAAAAGAAGCGAGATTGAGACGATATAGATATAAATCTGAACAATGCAAACAAAACAGAACATTTGAAACTAATGAAAGCCAATTCTACCAAAATGTGAACGGAGGAAAAAAAAAAAAAAAGAACAACCAAATCCGACAGAAACAAAACTCTACTGGAGTAAAATATGGGAAGAGCGAGGAGATCACAATAGAAATGCCTAATGGCTGAAAGACATGAAAAAAGAGTTACAACAAATAGAAAAAGGAACAGTGAAAACCATAGGAAAAATGGCAAACTGGAGATCACCAGGGCACGACGGGATATATGCATACTGGTTCAAAAAATTCACAAGCTTACGCGAAAGACTAGCCCAAAACCCGAGAAGATGTATACAGGAAGCAAGCGTACCAGACTGAATGACAAAAGGTAGAACTACACTGCTACAGAAGGACACGGAGAAAGGAACCGTCCCCAGCAATTATAGGCCAATCACGTGCCTACCCACCATGTGGAAGATACTGACAGCACAACTGAGGGAACAAATCTACCACTCACTGAATAACCGTGGACTCATCCCCGAGGAGCAGAAGGATGCCAAAAAGGGAAAAGAGGAACACATGATCTGCTGTATGTTGATCAAAAGTTCCTAAAGGAGGTAAAAAGGAGGAGAAAAAATTTAGCCATGGCATAGATCGACTACAAAAAAGCGTACGACAGGATCCCTCAAGCATGGATAATAGAATGCCTAAAAATGTATAAAATACCAAGCGGGATCACCAATGTAATAGAAAATGCAATGAAAACATGAAGACTAGAACTGACAGCTGATGGACAACACATAAAAGAAATTAACATACAAAGATGCATCTTACAAGGAGACTCATTATCACCATTACTGTTCATCATAGCCATGATGCCCTTGAACAGTATTCTGAGAAAGTGCCAAGCCGGATACAAGTTCTCCAATACAGAGGAAAAAATGAACCACCTGATGTACATGAACGATCTGAAACTTTTTGCAAGGACCGAAAAGGAGCTAGAGACACTAATTAACACTACAAGTATCTTCAGCCAAGATATCCAGATGGAATTTGGAATGGAAAAGTGCGCACTACTAGTTGTAAAAAAGGAAAAACTGGAAACGACAGAAGGCATAGAACTACCCAAGCAAACAGAAATTAGGGCACTAGGGGAACAAGACGACTATAAATACTTGGGAATTCTGGAAGCGGACACCATCAGAGCAACAGAAATGAAAGAGGAAATTGGAAAGGAATACCTCAAGAGAACAAGAAAACTCCTGGAAGCGAAATTATATAGCAGAAACCTAATAAAAGGTATGCATACATGGGGAGTATCACTAGTAAGATACTATGGCCTGTTTATAGGGGGGACAAAAGAAGAACTGAGACAACTCGACCAGAAAACCAGGAAACTCATGACTATGCATAATACACTACATGATATTGACAGGCTCTACGTGAAAAGGAAAGACGGCAGCAGAGGACTGATCTGTATAGAAGACTGCTTGAAGGACACGAAAAAAGAACTAGAAAAATGCATAATGCAAAATACTAAAAGGATAATTATGGCAGCGAGAGACACTGAAAAAAAAAACACCAAAACGGAAAACAGAGAGACAAATGACAAAACGAGAAAAAAGAAATGAGAAGAGAAACAACTCCACGGAAGCTTCATAAGAATGACAAAAGATGAGAATAAAGAAAACATCTTGACATGGATGCGAAAAAGACATATGAACCGAGAAACTGAATCTCTAATAACTGCAGCACAAAATAACTCGATAAGAACCAACCATATCAAAGTAAGAATCGATAAAACACAAGACAACAGCAAATGACTCTGTGGACAAAGAGAGGAAACGATACACCATATAGTAAATGAATGCAGCAAACTGGCCCAAAAAGTATACAAAAACACGCATTACCAAGTGGGGAGGGCGGTGCACTGGAAATTGTGCAAACGACTGCATTTTGAGCGTACAGACAAATGGTACAAGCATAAACCCGCAACAGCACTCGAAAACGAGAACCACAAAATCCTATGGGACATGAACATTCAGACGGACAAACCCATTCAAGCAAGAAGACCAGATGTCGTAATTATTAACAAGAAAGAAAAATCCTGTCAAATAGTAGACGTTGCTGTCCCAGCTGACCACAGGGTGCGTATGAAAGAAAGGGAGAAATGAAGCAAATACACAGAGCTAGCCAGAGAGTTAAAAGGGATTTGGATGATGAAGAAAATTAAAATAGTACCGATAATAGTTGGAGCGCTAGGAACAATTTCGAAAAACTTCGAAAAAAGAATGTCAGAAATTGGAATCAGAGGAATAACTGCAAAAGTACAACGACTAACGATAATGAAAACGACTGAAATATTAAGGAAAGCCCTTGAATGCGGAGAATAATACAAGAAGACAATATAACAAATAAGCGTTACAGGGAATGAAGAACACCGAAGCTGCATATCTACAAGTTTTACACCCTCATCTTGCATCCCCCCATAGTTTCACCACTGCTCCTCCCAATAAAAAAGTGATACCAAAGAGCTGAGAAGGGTCCAGAAGGACTGAAAGACTGAGGAGAAAGAGCCAGCCAGACATCGGTAAAACAAGCGTAAAGAGAACTGGGACTTTGGGGAGGCTTAGTGCCACTCAAATCCCAGTATAAACCAATGGTCACTGCCGGCGAGAAATCAATGGTAAGAGGTTGTTGCGATGATGCAAATTCATTTGTAAATGCTATCTAAGGAGGTGGAGAGAACTGGACGTCTGAGGAGACTTGTCACTCAGCCTCCAGAGAACACCACAAGTTTCCAATCAGATCGTTTGTTGACTTGTGTGAAAGCTCCATGTGAGCCAATAATAATAATAATAATAAGAAGAAGAAGAAGAAGAAGATGAAGAAGAAGAAGAAGAAGTAGAAGAACAAGAAGAAGAAGAAGTCACCGTTACGAATCGTTCCTGTAGCTGTTTTTCTTCACATTTTTTTAATCTTTTTCTCTGTTTATTTTTCTACTTTGTTGCACTAATTATTCTTTCGGTGTTCTGCATTATGTATTTTTCTAAAAAAAATTTCTGTTATTTACAGTCTTCTATACAAACCAACCTTCTTCTTCGTCTTTCCTTTTCACGTATAGTCGATCAGTATCATCCTCTGGGTGTAGTGCATTATGCATCGTCATGTGCTTCTTGGTCTTCTGGTCGATATTCCATAGTCCGTCTTTGGTCCAGTTTATAAACGCTTCAGATTATCCTTCTAGTGACACTACCTATGTGTTTATTTCTTTAATTAAGTTTCTACTATATAGTTTAGTCTCGATGAGTTTTCTTGTATCTTTGAAGTATTTCTTTTCAATTTCCTCTTTTATTCCTGTTACTTTGATAGTTTCTGCTTCCAGCACTCCCAAATATTTGTAGCTGTCATGTTCACCGAGTGCTCTCGTTGATTGGATAGTATTATACCTTCTGTTACTTTCAGCGTTCTTCTCCCAATGATCATCAGTGCGCACTTTTTCATACCGAATTTCATTCTGGCTGAAGATCCTGCTCGTGTTTAATAGTGTGTTTATTTCTTTCATTGTTTTTGAAAGCAGTTTCAAGTCATCTATATACATGAGGTAGTTAATTCTTTTTTCTGTATTAGTTAACTTGTATCCGGCTTGGCATTTTCTTAGTATATTGTTCAGGGGCATTATAGCTATGATGAACAGTAATAGTGGTAGAGAATCACATTGAAAGATTCCGCTTTGTATTTTAATTTCAGTTATGTGTTGTCCATCAGCTGTCAGTTCAAGTCTCAATGTCTTCATTGAATTTTTCATCAAATTAATTATTTAATCTTGTATTTTGTACATTCCCAGGTATTCTATTATCCATGCTTGCGGAATCTTATCATATGTTGTCGTTAGTCTATCTATGCCATGGCTATGTTCTTATTACTACTGTAAACTTCCTTTAGAATCATTCGGTCTATGTAAAATAGGTCGTGCTCCTCTTGTTCTCCCAAATGTGAGGAAAATGATAAAATTGTTTTACCAGTTGTTCTGTAAGTAATTTTAACATTGCACTGAAACATGTTATTGGCTGGTAATAACTGTGGATGTTTCCTTCTTTCGCTGTCCTTTTGAACTCCATTCTCGCACGTCTGCTTCATAAATATATTTTCTCCAGTTTCTGTATTAATCTGTCGTATAATGTTGTGAATATCCTAATACAGTATGCGTGCATTCCACTGGCGTGAGTGTTTCCTTGCTCATTACCTTTTCTGTCCCTTCTTCGATTTGCTGTGACTCTTCCTTCCTCACACAACTCTCTTATTATAAGGTCTCTCTTCCCATATCTGGGTCGAGTAACGTTTTGTTGGGTCAGGTGGTTCTGTCCTTGTTTTTACTCCGTTCACATTCTGAAAGAATTCGTTTTGTTTTTAAAGGTCCTGTTTTTATTGCAATGTTCAGATTTGAATCGGTATCGTCTTAATCCCCATTCTTTTGCTGCCATTTTTTACTTCAATTCTTCATGTTTCTTGTTGAGCAACTCACAGCTAATCACATTACTACTTTTTCATCCTCTTCTAGTCGTTTTCTCTTTGTTTATCGCTTTGCCGTTTTTTTTAAAAAAAATGTTGATCTGGGTTTCCAGCCTCAGTTCCCATTCAGGTCTTGTTAGTCTTTCTCGTTCCTCGTCTTTTTTAAACTTTAAACTTCATACTTACTGTCTTTGAATCTGGGCAAATTAAATTGTTTAGGTCTGTAATGGTATCTGTAAGAATGCATGAAAAAATTTGTTCACCTTTTCTGTTTAAAATGTTTTCTTCCATTCTTGGTTTTTTAGGAAGGGAAACTTTGTTTTTTTCCTCCTTCACAAGTTGTATGATGTTTTCTACTTCAGCTTAAATTATTTTCGTTGTTTCATAGATCTTGCTTTCCATGTTTCTCATATCCCAGTTTAGAACTCCTATATTTGAAACTCCATTGCGGTTTGGTCTGTTTCATCAGTTGTTTTTTGTTGTATTTCACTCAGTTCTAGATTTGTAAGACACCCTCTCTTGAAAATAATTATTGCTTAGTCTGCAATTCTTTGTTCCAATGTATGATATTCATTGGCCATGCCCCGTAACCCTTTAATCTGTTTGTTATATCCTCGGTCTTTGGAGGAACTTCTCTAATAGCATTCAACTATTATTATTATTATTATTATTAGCAGCAGAAGTAATGGTAATACTAATATTTATAGTAGAAATATTTGCATTACACAGTTATGTTTAATATAACCCCTATTAATATTACACATTAGGAAATACCACTTATTTAACATATTATAGTACAGTCCGTAATGTATTAAACTATTTTAACTTTAAACAATTTAGATCATAAAGCATCATTTTCATTCTTACTTAAAAAAAATACTGGTTGTTTGCATTTCTTTTAAAAATTGCAAAACATTAATTAAATTCAGGTACTTTATTATTCAGAAAAATATTGTTTTTGTATCATTCCCCTGTTGTATATTGCTTATGTGGAGGCCATCTTTAAAATCGTTGTAGAAGTTTGTGGTTCTATGGAAGTTTTGTGTGAATGCTGACCTCGAAATATCACTGTAAGACCTTTGTTAAAACTGAAACATATTATTTATGCAACTTTCAAATATATCGTATCATGTCTAAAAAGCTTTAGAAGTTTGTGATATTTTTAGGGGTTTACAGGGCGCCCACATACCCAATCTATTATTCTCCCATAATTACGCAGAACAATATAAATATAATCCTAGCATGAACTCCTGGAAGAACATCCAATGACAGCTGTTAACAACATATGATTTGAGAAACATTTATTCGACTGAGAATAACACCAAACTCTAGTGAAATTTGAGTGTTTTGTACTAGAAAATACTTCAAAAGGGAAATAATGAAAATCCCAGAGAAGATGACTCTCAATGCTTAATACAATAGCAGAAATAATACTTTTAATTTCTTGTTCTAAATTCCACATAAAATAAAGATACAGCGTTAATTTAAAGATGACTCAATGATTATTTGGTAACCAATGGTGACGTATACTTTCTAAGTCCGTTGCAAAATCTTGATGGCGCTGCATTAATCCTGACAAATGGAAAGTTTCGCGAAATTCAAAGGTGTGCGTAAAATCAGTCATATACTCTATAAATTGACATAATTTGACTATCGGAACTCGAATTACAATAGACTTCTGCAGGGTTTACAGATTTTTTTTGTTTTTGTATTACGTGTGGGTGTTTATGTGCATAAATTATAGCTACTATAAGAAATGATACTGTTGAAAAATGTATACATTTTACTCGGTTTTTCTGCTGATTTCAACGATTATAAGAAGAAAACTGAAATTAAAGTTTTACTTAAACTTCACATTAATTTTTATTTGGAGATCACATCTTGTCGGGTACAAAACGTGACAGTAGAACGCAAAGAAGAACAAAGAAAGATTTTGCATGGAATTTATTCCTGATAATTGTTTGCAACAGATTTTGTATATTTAAAATTATAGGACCAATTGAGCGATTAAAGGAAAGACTTCGTGCGTTGCAATATAAAACCGACAACTTTATCATGGAATGTGCGATTATCGATAGATCCCTCTGTAACCTTATGTTTGCTAACACGAAATATCTAATTTAAGTTACTTTAAAAAACAAAAACAAAAAAACACGCATTACTGTAAAAGTGCGAAACTGATAACACATAAAATCTGAACTTCAAATGCATAACTATGGAAACGTGCACTATTATAGCAGAAAGATAAGCAAAACGTTTCAACCAATAGTAGTTGTATCTGACTTATAGTAGATAACAATTATTGAACGCGTTTCAAAGTGTACGTTATTTCCTGTTATGAACTCCAATAAGTATTATTATTATTATTATTTGTGTTATGACATAGCTCTAACACATGGCTACGTTTCAGGTATATTTATGGAGAGAAAAACGGGCAGCTGGAATTTAAAACTGCGAATTGGTATTTTGAACTGGATGCGAACTATTAGCGGTTTGCTTGTTATCTCAACCACCAGTTTTGCTATCCGACATATACTTCTGTTATTCTACTCTTGAGAATAAATATTTGCTACATTTTATTTGTGCATTGTTTTTCACTTGAAGAAACAACAGTTTTTGAATAAACTCGTTTTCAGAGAATAATCACAAAAAATGAAATATTAATTTGATTACTGCATTTCAAATATCGAATGCTATGCCCCAAATTTGATCAATTTGCAGGATTTAAAATTAATACCCGATATTATTATGACATGAGGATAGCGTTCAACTTTTTACATATTCTGTTACGCCAGTGTAAAACAGTGTAAGAAAATTCTATTTGGGATCACCTTGAAACCAGTGCAGATGAGTAGAAACACGTCATCATTTTATCAAAAAGATTGTCTGTTCTTTATTCTATTATGCTGTTTTCCCTCTTTGTGCAATGTTTTGCTAAGTACAATTGGAATTGAAGAGATATAAAGTCAATTTGTAATCGGAATTTATGCATTTATCTTTGAATGCCAAACCCCATTTATTGTATAAAGTACATAAATAAAACGTCAAATTTGAAATAGTCATTGATTGAGATTGTCGGACTGACTTCCTCATCTTGGTTGTTATAGTCACAACGTTTCGGCCTTTTTGCCCTCCTGCCTTCATCATGTGTTTTGTATCGAACTGGGGAACCGTTTGTTAGGAGTCTCGAACCCAACCCTTTATTATTATTATTATCATTATTATTACGGGGGTACCGTGTTCGGACTCCAGCTAGGCTCTGGGACATAGTTGCTGATTCTCTGTTTTTGAATGTTACTTTTCACTGCCTTCGTTCTGGATTGAACTCAGCACCTTTGGGTAGCTGTAAACTTTGATACAACGTCTAGGACCACTCGGCCATATGTCATGTAATAATAATAATAAAGGGTTGGGTTCGAAACTCCTAACAAATGATTCCCCAGTTCGATACAAACATCTGATTAAGGCCGGATGGCAAAACGGCCAAAACGTTGTGACTATAACAACCAAGATGAGGAAGTCAGTCCAACAATCTCAATCAATGAAAACAGCTCATCTAAACAATACAGACAATTACTATTGAAATAACCATGTTATTATGTTAGTAATTTTTATTAAAATAAAGTTACTATTACACTTTGAAAAACAATGTAAATATGCGAATCCTTGTATGTTAAGAAAATATTGCTTTTTAATAGGAAAAATGCTTTTCAAACAAGGCAACCATTTAAAATGTTATTCATGTTCTTCTCTGTCGGAAACAACAGTTGAGACGTGACACGTTAGCATATAACAGGAATGTACGAATACAAATTATGCTATGCGCTTTGATCGCCAAAAACTTAATTTGGCCGATCATAAATTTCGAAAGATGGCTAAAGAGTTGAAACTAGCAGAGATTTGCAGCACGTGTTCTGTTAGCAAACCCTTTCGTGAAACATATCTGCAGAATAGTAAGCGGCTTAACTACAAGGACATATAATTACATTTTTCTGAGTGAAATCTGCATCTCATATTTGATTGAATTTAAAATCATTTTTTTTTTTAATGTGATGACATTTTTCCTAACACGTTCAATAGTCATACTAGCATTTAACCAAACATATATGCACTTAAATTTTAAAAAAAAATCTATTACCTCTGTGAACGTTTAATTGAATTAAATTACGTAGTAAATATTCCTAAAGAATATCAAAACAACGCTTTCAAAAGTTTTAATAATATATCTGTTTCGTATCGCAAAATCAATCACTTAAATATTATATATAATAATTAAGTTGTTGATTTTGCGCTACGAAACAGATACTGTCAAGAATTGTAAATGTCAACTGAATTAGAGGAATAAATAATAAGATGGTCAACATCATGAATTTTGGAATATAATTTTTTGTCATTTATTCCCTATATTGCTCTGCAATTACATTGAGCTTCTAAAATAAAGATTGGTATATATTATAAGAACACATATTTCTACAGATATATATATATATATATATATATATATATATATATGTATAGCCAGTAGAGTTTAGTTTCCTAGACGTACATCCAATGAAACAACATGTGTCTACCAAAGAGTGCTCAATGAATGAACAGAGCAGGTATATTAAATTTATTAATACAAACATTAATGGCTACATATGTGCATACATGTTTCTGTAATCACCCGCGTTGGGGGACTACATATTCAGGTCAATAATTACCGTCGAAAACTGATATTTCGATCAAAGACATTTTCTTATTTCGTTTGTAAAGTTAGAATGTAACCTGGGTTGGAGTCATAAAGCGGTGAGAGGACAAGTGAGGTCTTTGAAGATAATAAACATCTTCTTTTTCATTTTCCTTTTCTCTTTATCCATCCCATCTTTCGGTTTTTTATGGCAGAAGGTACTTGAGAATTTAGGTTTTTTGTCTTGCAGTCTGTAAATTAAAAACATTTCCTATGGTCACTGAGTACTGACCGGTGTCTTTCAATCTAAACCCATCCACACACATACACGCACACACACACACACAACCACCCACACACTATTCGGTAATTCTTGGCCTGAAGACGTAGTCCCCCAACGCGGATGATTAAAGAAACATGTATGCACATATGTAGCCATTAATGTTTGTATAAATAAATTTAATATATATATATATATATATATATATATACTTGATGCTAGAGTGCATGCCATTTTTCTTCTCACAAAAAGACAGATAATAACGTATTCCTGTAATTATTATCTTGATTTAATAATTATGGAAGTGTTTGTATTCGTTATTAGAGCAGGAGAGGAAGCGAGAGAAAGGGAAGAGGAATATCAGCAATAATATAGTGAGACTCCCGTAGAAAAATGAACGACGATGATAATAATAAGTATGCTAGATCTTACGTTCAATAATAATACATGGAAATGAAGCAGGTGATATATTAATGGAGAAAGGTGTGTAAATTAAAAAAATAATAATAAGAGATGAAAGAAATAAAACATGTAAAAAAAATTATAAAAAAGGTAGCGAATAATACAAAACATAATACGAAGAAAAATCGAGGAAAAAGAAAAAAATACGAAAAGATGGATAAAAATATTTAAACAAAAATATGAAAAGATGGATAAATCTTTGAAAAATAAAGGTAATAGAAAGACGGTAAAATTGAGGAACAAGCAGAAAATTACAACAGTTAGTACTAAAAAATAAATAAGTATATGCAGAAGAAGAGGTTGGATAAGGAGCATAAAGTAAAGCAAGGAAAATAAGCCAAACAGGAAAGAGGACAAATATATGACGAACAAGAAAAAATAAAAAAAAAGTTTTAAAAAAGTATAAATGTACATAAATATATTAACAGCAGATGGAAACCTAAACTGGATTTTGAGGAAGTAATGAATTCAATATCAAACACAAACAGATAAAACATCAATTCCAAAAATAATAAATAATAAAAAAAACGTTCAGATATTTTTTTTCACAAACCATTTCTAAAATACCTCGTTTTTACACAAACCGATAATGGCAAGCACGTATTCAAGCAAATGCACGCACCTGCATGTGAAATGCGCTGCACCCAAATGATGATAGGGATTCATTAAATCTTTCAGAGGCCTTATGTGTATGTACTCAGCCAACACACAATATGCGCGTGTATTTCAGTGCGTGTCTGTGCGACCTTTGCGTGAAAAAAATGACTTCCTGGCGTTAACCGTGTCTGTATTTTCCAATCACATGAGTTTTCTTGAAGTGGATAATCAGCAATCGCGTGTAACTTCTCGTGTTACTATTATGCACGTACACTGCCGGCGTAAGAGGCAAACCACTCCATCCACCCCATTTCACTCAGAAGGGGGCAACCCTATGTGAATAAACCAGAGAATTATGCAATTTAAATTATATTTCAGAATTTATTAAATAGCTTGCATATTTTATAAGGAATAATATTTTTTTTTCGAATTTTTTATCAGTATCACTTTTAAAAATAGTGGGAATTAAATAGAACACTAAGCACATGTTTAATCGAAGTACTTTTAGATAACTTTTTCAGTAATACATTAAACAAGATATACACGAAGGATGCGTTTAACTTTAACTATGCAGCAGAATACTCCTCATGTTATATTATGAATGTATGAATGTACATGTCGGCAATATTTTTTTTCTTTTAATAATTTGCTCCGTCTTCACTTTCAACCTACATATTGTTTTATAGTTTTATTCATTATCGAATGTATTAAAACCAATATACGTGCGCTCATACAAGCGGGTTTTCTCTTAAAACGACGAAGATTGTCTGATTTTCCTAGGCATTCTGCTTGGCATATACGGTGGGTTGTATTCCAAGATCGTCATCTATCGTGTGCTGGTCAGTCATAACTTGGGTATCTAACAAGAACAGATGTAGCCACACGATGCTGTCATAACATATATACACACTTGCATACATAAATCCATACATATATACACATAAAGTGTGTTTATTGAAACTGAACTGCACAACATGTTATTGATTAACTTCCGGGGCAAATATTATCATAATAATTAATCTATCTAAATATTTTATTTCTATACCCGCTTCATTTTAATCATTCCGCTTATAAAAGCATCACCCGCGGGTATTAAATTTATTAAGTTATTAATGCGCTCTGTTGGGAATCTCCGGCGTAATGCTCCCGGAAAAAAAGGCAGTACAGGTAGTATTCAGATAATTTAGAGTTCTATTTCATTTTTCTTTGAAAATATCTATATTTATAAATGCTCCTAATGTGCTATTTTTGTCTATAAAGATGTTTTACACGAGCTATGTTTACTTTCACTGGATATAAATTATTTACCATACAGAAAAGGTTTATCATGTTCCCGAATTTTATTTTCTATAGGAAAATGTTAATTTGATTAATAATTTTGCAAACCAAAGGTTCTGTGATGCATATAATGGGGGCAACAATAAAATCGACACAAAATGTTTTTTTTTATAAATTGCAGTTATTTGATTTTTCAAAAGTATTTTCTTTAACGCATCTCATTTTATACTTATACTGCCCACATCCACGCCAAACAAGACACATTGCCGCTGGGATATGATGCATTACTGTAAAGAACCATGTCTACAGTAAAACTCAGTAGCGAGATGAGCTGCGATATATTTGTTGGTCAACTAGAGATTATAACAAGGTTTTACAGTTTTAGAGAATACGCTATAAGAGTAGATAGGTTTCCGGCGTTAAGGTACCTCTACTGTGATCCCATGCAGTAGATCTAACAGAACGGAAACCATATTGCATATCAGTAAAAGGGTTATGTTTTCTGTGGTGGTTGACTATTTCTCTATTTAGCATTAATTCCAGCAATTTACTCAAATCGCACAGGAGATTATTGGTCTGTACTGAGAGGAAGATGACCAGTCACCTGAATTCTTAGATACAGGGCATACTGACGAGGTTTTTCAGGGTGTTGGGAAGCAACACAGCTTTGTAAGTATGGGGGCTTGTTCTCGTTGAAGCATTTTGTGCACTACAATAGGAATGCCGTTAGGCCAGTTGCTTTTGATAAGCTTAATAACACCACACACATGTATTTCTATGTCGCATAGAGATGCAGAATTAGCTACAAAATTCTTGGCAAAGTGCTTGGGTGTGTCTGATGCTGACGAGTTATGTCAGGTCCATTGACGATGGTTGGGGTAGAGCACATGCTTCTATTCAGGATCCTGCTTGTCATTTGCCAAAACTGGTGCTCAGATACTTTGGACTTAAAAGATTGAGCATATTTTATTACTCTTTTACAGTGGTTACTGGCAGTCCTGAAAGCGATATTAGTCTCAGTGCATCTATTACGTTGGAAGCAATTAGGTTTTTGCTAGAATATTTTGGAGGATATGCAGTAACCAGTCCGTCAGCTCTAATACTACCGAGGCCAGATTAATTTTAAACATGGAACGCAGAGACAAATCTGATATAAATGTACGGAAGCTATTCCAGTTAGCTATAGAATATCGATATATTGCACGATGAAGATGTATGTCTGAGGACAATACATTTGGTTTTTATCCTAACTGATACAAGAGAGTGGTTGGAAGATCCCAGTGGAGACAGAACGGAAGATGGACATAGCTCAGGGCAAGTTTTGGGAAAAAGGTCTAGAAGACTTGCATAATGACCGTCAGTGTCGGACACACCAGTTGGTTCGTGAACTATATAAGTGAGGTCAAAAGCAATGGAGAAAGTATGGCACTACCTCCACTCATCATCTGTCTTGTTTGAATGGGTTAACGATTTCACATTGTAAACATTGAAGTCTCCAGAAAGGTGAATGTTACCCGAAGGATGAGCACACAAGATGCGGTCAATTTACACTGATATGCTCTTAAAGATAGTAACTCCACTGTTGTCGGACGATAAGGGCAAATATAAACGCAGTTGTGTAAGCAGATGCAACCCGGAAGCACATATAAGGTAAACTAGTTTTCTCTGGAGATGGTCCTAACACATAAAAACCACTCTTTCATGTAGGTACATACTCCATGCCCATGGCGATCTTGTGGTGGGGTCAGATTTGGGTGGCAAGTTAGAGTATCCTTTACTTACAAACTAATCTAGGAAAATAGTCGGTCCGAGGCCAGTTTCACTTAGGAATAATATGACTGGTTTAATCTCTTGTATTCGAGTTTCACTATCTGGGAGGTTATGGGTCTATTCGCGTTTTATTTCCTGAAGACTTTGCATGATTTAAAAAAAAAGTTTTTCTTTTTGTATTTGTGAAATAGGTTGACATAATTGGTTAGAGTAGGGCAGAGAAGGAAAGTAAGAGAAGTAAAGAAACTAGAAGATGTTATAGTAGCACATGATAAGGTAAAGTCGTAACAATTCCTTAGCAATATCGCCTCGAGAAATCCCACCTGAAGCTACTGCATAGTCCAGAATCCCATGTTTTTATCGGCAAAATAGCAATACAGAATCCCTAATACTTTGCACCTGTTGATAGGGAAGCCTTCTTAGTGGTTAATGCAAGCTTCGGGTCCCTGACTATCAGGCGGCTAACCTCAACCCAGATAATGATAGTCCGCTATTAATTAATTTGATATGAATTCGGGATATTTTCACTATGAAGTCCAGGAAAAAAACAGGTGATTTTAAATTAATTACATAGCCGAGAACAGAAATTGCTTTTGTTCTATGTGTGTGAGAGCCAGCGTGCAGTTAGTATACTGGTTGTATAGCTGGATCCCCTTGTTGTAGGCTGCGAGTTCAATAAGCTAGATTATCGAAGGTCGTCAATATACGCGAAGACGAAGGGCAGTCCACGAAGGACTTCATCGATAAATCGTTGAAATGCCTGGGCGGCATTACGCAGTCAAAAGGGAAGGCGGGTTAACTCGAATAGTCTGGTGTGTATATCGCTGTCTCAGGAAACGCATCAGTTGTCGCCCCTGTGGTAACCTCCACTTTGGCCACCAGGTGGTGCTCCTTTTCCTCTTCCGTTTTCTCTCTGTCCTCTTTCTCTTTCGTGCTAGACCTTCCAACAGTCAAGATATAACAAACACCGGTCCGGTGGCCTGCGCCACCACAGCGCTCCTGACTAGCCAGTCACCCTTTCGCAGCCACCAAGCGCAAGTAACGAACTCTCATTCTTTCTATCTCTTTATTAATATTCCTCATGTACATTTATGTAAATAAATTGCCTTTCTTTCGCTGATATATAACGGTATGTTTTCGCCCTCATTATGCGAACTTTTACTTGTCAATTCCTATACCATTATACTCACCCAGCATCACGCATGAGGACGGGGTCGTCTATCACACAACAGACATCCTGTCCCCAACATATGTACAAGAGGAACGCCAGCTGAATCAACAAAAAAATTTTAACTTGCATTAAAAAACAGTATTTTCTGCATTATTCTTCAAGCCTATATTGCTTTTGGAATATAATTTCAATCCTTTCTTTCAGAGTTTGTCAGATTTTTCATGCACGACAAAATAATTCTAAAATTTTAGTATTGAGTTTATGTGAAAATAATAATATTTATAGATTACATTTGAATTACATTTTGCTAAATAAGTTTCCTCTAAGAATATGAGTCATTTATTGAAACTCTATAGAATAAGGAAATATTTTTAAAAAATTCATAATCATTGTCGAAATATATTTATTGTAACGTTTACTTTACGATATTTATATTCAATTAATCTTAGATGATTACGCTGTCTTGAATATTGATCATTTTCGCCTAGTTGGAATTGTCATATAAATATTAATATTAATATTGCTAAACGAAGTGAAATAAAACATCTGAAACGCTTCCGACAAACAAAATTAAGGGAAATTGTGAAAATACTCTGGCAGAACCATACCTCCAACTCTGAGGTACTGTAACGTGCCAAAATGACAAGTGTTGAGGCCACTATTATCCGCCACCGCCTCAGCTTGAGAGGCCACATCCACAGAATTCAAAATCAAAGGCTTCCCAAGAGCATGATATACGAAGAACTGGCAAAAGGAACCAGACCACGAGGCGCACCAAAAATGCGCTACAAAGACCAACTGAAACGCACTGTAGCAGTAACTGACATCGACCAGTCCTTGTGGGAAGAGGCTGTCAGGGACAGAGAGGCGTGTAGGAACGCTGTACGCCGTGGCAGTGCTTACTTTGAGGAGGAAAAGAGAAGAAGAGAAGATGCTGGGAGAAGAAGGAGAAGGGAGCGAGGAAAAACTCATCTCGCTACCCTCCCTTGTGATCACTGTCCGCGGCTCTTCCGCCATAGAATCGAACTGTATAGCCATGTATCACATAGGCACCCACCCATATGACGACAGGACCCAATGTTCGGATGCGAGTAGGAGCCGATGACGACGACGAGTAATATTATCATATAAAATTCATACTGAATATTTATTTACATATCTATTAAATTTGTATATTGAAATTATACACTTTTTCTTCTTTTCTCTCTCTCTCTCTAACACACACACACACACATATATATATGAGACAACAGATTGAGCTTAGATATTCGTACGATGTCAAATCATCGTTAATTCAGTACCCGTACAGCAGCTGCCGATTAGCGCAATGGTTATAGGCCTTGACTGACGTACTGGAGGTCGAGTTTCGATCCTGGTTTGAGGTAGTTGCCTGTTTAGCCGCACTGATGAGCTGTAATACAGCGAAACAGTAATGTATGTGGATGACTACATATACATATATATATATATATATATATATATATATATTATGACAATATTTGAAATATTATTTCGACGAGATAGAGAAATAAAAAGAAGCCTTACAATAAAGACGAAACGTTGATGGACATGTGATTTGGTTTGTTCCTTTTATATATATATATATATATATATATATATATACATATATATATATATATATATATATATATATACCATTTCGGAAAATTAAGTATATATTTTTGAATTAATCCTAGATTTTTTGAGTTCGTCAAGATGAACCTGAAGAAGGTTCACGTACGTTTGCATCGGCCTAAACGTTGTAAGAATCATATCTTCGATAAGAGCGGTAACTTTCATGATACAAATAATATTGCGCTTTTTTTCCTATGAAATGGCACGTAAATGCGTTGCTGCGTAGTCACATTAGCAATTGTGGAGATCCAGAAAGAAACCTTCACTTTCGAATGCATAAATAACCTTTTTAATTTGCTTGATGACGATATGATTATTATTATAATATTGCCTTTTATCAACGCACTCTTTACCCGATATGAGTTCATTGTTGACTAAAGGCCAATGCAGGTGCGAACATAATAATTATTTAGTGCAAAATGGACTTTGAAGAACTTCTATACGCATGCGTACACCGGCGAAACCACATTAATTACTTCTTGTGACACGCCGGCTTTTGCACTCATAATTGTGCGCAGCTTCCCCACATAGAAATAGAAACACACTTTATGAAGGTAGAAACACACAGTGACCATTAAAAGATTGAAAAGGTTGCACTCGAAAGATGTCTGCGGAAATAATTATGATTTTTACATAGAAACCACATTAAACCACATTAAACCGGCAATGATATCAATAAATATTATTATTTTTTCTGAGTTCAATGATTAATACAATGTAATTTATAATGTCAACTCCATGCGATGTAAACAAAGAAATGACATTTCTCGATGACATTGGGTGCGCGGTGTAATGTTATTATTAAATTCATAGCGTGTCTGCTTCAGTCTCTATGTGAAGTACTTCACGCATTCTTATTTAATTTGGGTGAAGCATTCTGGTAACAGAGATCGTGAATTGCATTATCAATGATGCCAACTTCTTGATAAATCGAAAGACAGCTTTAAATACCTGATATTTTACACTTTCCATAAAATCTTCCACTGTCGAATGAACTGTTGGGTACGACTGGCAGATAGAAATAAACTACGTGTTTATGGATAGCTGTTTTGATATGTATAAATATTTGTAAAGCAAAAGTCATCTGTTATTGTTTCTTGACATTTTTTATAACAAAAGGCACTACGTTAAGGCTTTCGTAGCAGTGCCTGTTTTATATTGTTACGTTTTTAGTTCTTCAGAAAATGTTGGGTTGCCTGATTGTGAGTAATGGCCAGTGTTTAGTAAGGAGTAATACCTCACTATTGAACAAGAATGTTTATATATCAGAAAGAATGTTTTAGAAGCGAATTAGTATTTAAAGATAAACATTTCTAGTTTAAAAAGTGGATGAAAATTATTTTAGCTTTCATAACAAACATAAAAAAAACTTACGCCACAAGATTGAAGAGATTGTTCTTTTTGTACTACGAAACTTCATTATTAGTCACGTGGCACGAGAGTTAAGAAAATATAGTTTAGAAATACAAGTAAAGAGATTAGTTCGGTATTTAACGCGTTAGCGCATAGACGGGGGTCTCATATTCCAAGGTTTGAACATGAGGCCAATGGAAGATAACGGAGTGAAATAGTAGAATGTACACATGCTCCAATTAAGAGATTCTGCATGGGAATAAATGATTATATCCAAATATAACACCCATCTTGGGGTTTCCCTTTTCGAAACTAAAGTATCTTTTATTGCAGCAAGCAGGTAAAACCTTTGAAAAGGTATGTGTCTTTTGTTGGTGTCCTCAACGACAATGTGATTCGTCGATTTTTTTTAAAAACTGCCTGTTATGTACTGTTCCGTTATGAAAATGTAGGGAATGAATATACAATCACAAATGACTTTTATATAGACCTTATAAAAGATGCACTAATACACGTAAGTATTTATACACTTATTATACTTCTAAATCCAATATAGACGTTACAAATCTATAGACTCGGAGAACGAAAGACAAAAAAATCGATATAATCAATTTTCTTTACTGTACCTACGGATTCATCTGATGTACTGTTTTCATAGCTTTAATTACAAAAAGAAATTCTATACAGTTGGATATTAGCCGAACAATTTTAACAGATAAACAATAACAATAGAATACAAGAGATATTCCACTAATAGGTCCCGAACTGTCATTTATATTCAGCCTCTGTCCCATCGATGTAATGTTGCACCCCTCTGCTTGTTTTACAAGTATTTTAATGGTGGATGCTCTGACGAACTACACACCCTTGTACCCCCTCGACGAAAATACTCCCGATTAACCCGACAAACAGCGAAGTCCCACATCTACATTAGGATCCCTAGATGTAAGAAAGATTTCTACTGTAATAGCTTATTCCCCATAACTGCAGGACTTTGGAATTCTCTTCCAGTTTTCTTCTTTCCCAACTGTACTGGCATGCAGAAGTTCAAGTGTAATGTGAACAGACATCTTGCTGCTTGCAACTTAGGTCTCTGATAATAGCCCCCTACATAAAAGTGGCAATGTAACTTGTTTGTGAGTTAAAATGTAATAACTCTGAAAAACACTCGTCCATATATGCCATTGACATATCGCACCTCTCCTATATATCTCCATATGTCTATAAATCTAGAATTAGTAAAATATAAAGTCTGACATCTTAAGGTAAGGGATGACTTTCTGTTATCAATTAAATGTAAAACACTGGTTTCTCAAATGTTAGAAGGAAACATTTCGGTGGCGGATTTTTTTTTCGGCAATTTTTCTGTTTTAAATATTAATAGGAAGGCGGTTTACTGTAAAACAAATTACAGTTATTTTAGAGACGCGTTTAACCAACACAACTGAAAGGTAAGACTACGATGTTAGATCTTAGTTATTCACGAAGGAGAAATGACGATAGTGACCGTTTATGACATTCCCAGACTACCTTTCCATTTTTAATCTGAACTATAAAGTAAACGTAGATTAGCCTTAACATAAACTTAATACAAACCTATCCTACCCCAAACACTAAAGCTGACTTAAATTTTCTATTTTAAAATCGTTTCAGTTCCGCTCATAAGAATACAGAACCCTGCAAACGCATTACTGTCGCACTCTAAAGTCTCCAATATTTCACAACTGTTTTTTATAGATAAATTTTAGTTTTGATATTCAATTCTGGCAAAGCAGGGACATTTGTTCTGCTTGTTTCATATTAAAACGAATTGATTTTTTTTTAATATTCATACTTTATTTTTTGTATAATCCGTTTAGATGTGAAAG
Organism: Euprymna scolopes; assembly: GCF_053919585.1. Lineage (NCBI taxonomy): Eukaryota > Metazoa > Mollusca > Cephalopoda > Sepiida > Sepiolidae > Euprymna > Euprymna scolopes. The sequence goes on from NC_136491.1 coordinate 4,411,358, forward strand.
CCTGCGCGCACGTCTATATTGTGTTAAATTCGAACCAGTACGTGAGGTGATAAAGCCTAGCAAAGTTTCATTTAAAATTTAAATGGAGATTAACGAAAAAAAAAATTAATTCAAACTCTAGTGGAGAAATAAAGAAAATGTTTGAACTGTTTTTGTATCCGTTGATAGAAATCTTATTTTATTTAATTTTCTGCAACAATAGTTAATAGGATTGAATAAGAAGAGATGTGACTATTTAGTATTCTACCATATCTGTAGTGTGTAATAACTTAGTTAAATAAAGCTATATTTGAATATGTTATCCTCAATAAACACTAGTGAATATTATTGAGTTCTTTTATATAAAAACAACAAGGCTGCACTAGTTTATTTCGTTGTGGTAGCAAACTTACCTTTTTATTGTTAGTCATTTTTTGAACTGTGATATATTGCAACAAAAATAGTAAGAGCATGTTATTTCTTAAAAGCAAATAATAAAATCGTGGCAAATTTTAGGAAGCGTGCAACAGAAGAATATTTTATCTGGAAGTTTTTACAAAGAATTACTTAGTATTTAAAAGCAAAAATTGTATTGATTTTGTCGGTTTTCAAAACCACCTGCTCATCATAGTGAAGGGCATTAGCTTCTATAAGAAGAGGAAGAAACTTGAATAAATAATAGTTGTAGAGTAATGAGGAAAGGAGGTGAACCATTAAAACAAGCGAAACTTTGTGCTGCAGAATTTATTTTTTTTGCATTCTCAATTCATTCTTGTAAGCAATGGTGGGTGTTTACATGCGATCGAACACCGCTTCGTCACGCATATTTCTGCCTCTACTTTGACATCGAGGAAATCATCTTCTTACTCTGTTCACATTAACTTCATCGACTTCATAAACTTTTAACAGGCGCCGATCACTCTTGCTCGGTTTAGAGTCTCACACCGACAATATCTGCAACATAAATATTAAACTTTCAGGCCATGAATGCATAACGTCTGTCATCATAACAATGCAATTTGCAATCCCTCAGATTCATTCGGGTTGATAAAAAATATGAGGTATTTCTTTTGCAACACTCTTCGTACAAATAAAGACTATAAAAATGTACGTATTAGTATATTTAATAATGTATTATATATATGTACAATTATATACACCATTATATATATATATATATATATATGTATATATATATATATATATATATATATATATATATATATATATATATATATATACGGCATAATCACACTGACACACCGGTTCTCGTCAGATCACCGAAGTTAAATGTACGTATTAGTATATTTAATAATGTATTATATATATGTACAATTATATACACCATTATATATATATATATATATATATATATATATATATATATATATATATATATATATATATATATATATATATATATATATATATATATATATATATATATATATATATATATATATATATATATATATATATATATATATATATATATATATATATATATATATATATATATATATATATATATATATATATATATATATATATATATATATATATATATATATATATATATATATATATATATATATATATATATATATATATATATATATATATATATATATATATATATATATATATATATATATATATATATATATATATATATATATATATATATATATATATATATATATATATATATATATATATATATATATATATATATATATATATATATATATATATATATATATATATATATATATATATATATATATATATATATATATATATATATATATATATATATATATATATATATATATATATATATATATATATATATATATATATATATATATATATATATATATATATATATATATATATATATATATATATATATATATATATATACACACGGCATAATCACACTGACACACCGGTTCTCGTCAGATCACCGAAGTTAAGCAACGTTGAGCCTGGCTAATACCAGATGGGTGACCATTTGGGAATTCTAGACGCTGTATGTGCTCTCCGCTTATCTCGGCATTGTTTCCAGTCGTCTTGTACCTCAACTTGCCACTGGTATGCACCAATGTTGACTCAGGAGAGGCGTGGTTTGAGGTTGCGCAAGTCTTGCCACACAAATTTCACGCGCAGGCACCCTTACAGTGGGTATCCATAGTCTGTCCAGACTGATGGAAGCCTTCATATATATATGTATATATATATATTATATTATATATTATATATATATTATATATATGTATATATATATATATATATATATATATGCTATTTTATTTTAATAAGCATATAAGCATTCCTAGACAAAAAATTAACCAAAACCATGAAAAATCTAATTCTTGGATGAATTAATAAACCCCAGGGTATTTATTACGTTAGCGCCCAGACCTCCATTGTAGTAGCTCGAGTTCACCTGGCAGCTGACGGAAACCGCCGAAATATTCCAAGCACTGATCAAATTTCAAAACGCTAGGAAAAATACAACACAGTTACTTATTACAATGAACCCTGTGTTAAAATACAAGGAACTAAAATATAACAACGACCTACCGTAAATTTCATGAATAAATAATATTGTTTAATAGCACATATCATTTGTCTTTTTTTAAAAGAAAATGTGTACGAATATTAAGGTAAAACACATGATTTTTTTGTCGTAAATGTTTAATGTTGATGTTTTTATTCAGGAAATGTAAGAATGTTTCGGAAAACTTTCGATTTATTTTTGGTAAGTGTTTAATGTTTATGCTGTTTTTAAAGAACAGTTGTAAAACTATGTTTTTTTTATTTTTAAACTTTTTTTGTTATTTTGGTGGGTAAGGAAACTGTTAGTAGACAAGACATTATTTTGGATCAACTGAACGGACAAGGGATGTAAAGAGTTAGAGGTAATGGAAGGAAGCTCCCCTACTGGGTAGTTTTTTTACGACGTAATTAATGATGATTATTTCAGAAATTTAGTTTGCGCATTACTGATATTGTATAATTTTGTTTGGCTTCCTCTCCTTGTGATTTGAGTCTTTATTTTAGCATCTACAAAATCAAGCCTCGGATTCATCGTTAAATGACAAACCCTTATCTTACAACTTTGTTGTATTTTTTCGAACAGTCATATTTATTATCATACAAAAGGGGGTTCAGTGATTTTGTAGTCACTAAGAAACCATATTCCTCAGTATCGTCATATCTTCCAAAAACCTTAAGCGGTTCATACAGTCTCCAGACGTTATGTTTTCTTCTGTTAAAGAAACTCTTCTATTTCCCCCGTTTGTCGTCGACCTCAGTTCTTCCGGGAATTCTTTAGAAAATAATCTTGACAAATGTTTCTCATAATGTTTATCTAGTTCGTATCTCTGTGATCTTACATATTCGCTGCAGATTTTTTCTCACTGCCATTATTTTATGACAACAAGTAAATTGTTTTAATAATTTGAAAGATGTCCAATCTTGGTTTTATGTAAATATGTCTCATCAACCAAACAGGTCTGCAGTTAGAATTAGTGCATCATCAAGAAAAATCATCGTTTAGAGAAGCTTAGTTCTTTACTCATGACGTGCATAAATAGTCTTTTGTGTCTTCAATTTATTTTGACTGATTAAATTTGTGCGTGATTAAAAACTACATTTTTTTCTTTAAATCTATTAAAAGTCGTCTGCTAGAATTTTTTTGTGAGGGTGAGCACGTGTTCTATAACTTTTGTATGAACCCCACAACTTGATCAAAGCTCTGGCTATTCCGATGTTAAACGTCAACTTCTGGGCGAGCCCCGGCCATTATTTACGAAAATCCGAGTCGAAAAATGTAGAAATCCCAATTCCAAGTTAAACAGATTAAGTGAATATTAGCGACATAAAATGTAGAGACAAGGATTTATTCCAATAAAAATATCTTTACTCCTTAATCCAATTTGACGAAAACTAGTAACTTTAGTAAAATAATTTTAAATAATTAAACGGACGAATTAAGACTTCAGCTAATATATGAACATTGCGATTTTAGAAACAAAACTCATAGTCAATTTTTCCGAATTACATCGTATATGTTTAGCCTGTCTATAAAAAAACCATAATTTTTAGTGCAATGGTTTCTGTGTGCACTTTTTCAGACATCTCAGAAAATTAAGTTCATATATGTTTTTTATAAAAGTGTAAACAATTTACAAGAAGCTATTTCACATTTTAGTTGGTTTTTGGACTCAGTATATTATTTAGTATTTATGTATATATATATATATATATGTATATATATATATATATATATATATATATATATATATATATATATGTATAAGCTTACCATTGACGTCTATGTAAAAACATTGATCCAAGCAGAGTCGATGGTTTATTGATAGCTGGAGATTGCATGTGAAAAATAGGATATACTATTTAAAACATGAAAAAGTTGCTTTACAAAAAAATGTAATGTCAAGCCAGTTGACTACCTCGTTGTAACATTTAATTTATTGAAATGTTAAACAAACTAAACTATGTGTATCGCTTTATTGCCTGTCAACATTTTTAAAAAAATTGAAATTGCTATGAAATGCAAAGAAGTGAAATTTAGTACAATCTAAGAGTATAACAAGGTGCCGTATTTCCCTGATTTTTGTGGAATTTCAATAGAGATTTTTAAATTTATGTAAATTCTTCAATTTTATGGTATTATTCAGTGTGGATCACTTTATTGCAGGTGTCTAAAAATGTATATTTTCGATAATAAAGAATATTCTAACTTCATATTTCTATTTATTATGCAATAATAAATATATCCATATTAACCAAAAGCAAGAACGAATTTCACATTGTTTTGTTTAAGGAAATATTTATTTACCAAAAAAACGCACATGCTTTAAAACCACGTTGACCAGCCTCTTGTCAACTGATGATGTAAATCGGTGGATTTGAGTTGATGTGATGCTGTGATAAACTTCCAAAATCTTCATCAAAAGTTCATACTTCGACGGAAATTGAACGCCTACTTCATAAACTTCCATCTTTATTATTAACCAGAGCTGCACAATTGGGTTTATATCTGGAGAACAAGGTGCCCATGTCATCAAATTTTCTCCACTAATACCTAATGACTTAAGGTAGGATGTCGTAGCTTTGGCTGAGTGGGATAGCGCATTGTTAAGCTTACAAATCAATTTGCGATGACGCGTCAATGGGAGGTCATCAAGCCATAGTGACAAATGCTCATTTAAAAATAAAATATAAGATCGGCTAGCCTGTTTGACACCTTCTGGCACTCAAAATGTTCAAAATACTTCATCGCCGATTATTCCAGCCCAAAACATGACACCGCCACATCCCTGTTGACGACGGAATGGATGAGGGGTAAGGAATCCAATAGGGCTCCAAAGTTTTCCCCACTCATCTGATCCATCAAGGATTGCTCTCGCCTCATCGATAGTTTTCATGTATTTCTGAGCCCAAGCCAAACGTTTTTCCTTATGAGTTTCATTTAAAACAGGTTTTCTATGGGCTTAATATTTCTTGCAATTTCTTTTAAGATATTGAAGCGTGTCGTTTTGGACAAAGAAGGTATTCCAGTTTTGCACAATATAGCAACACTGTTGCTGCCTGGCTGCCTGATAAGTTTGGTGATACACACTTAAAATTACCAGAAAATAGAAGAATAAACATACTTTTCAAAATATGGGATAAAATCTCACAATGATTCGGAAAAAAAGGCCCCTTGTTATGCTCTTTATACGTACTAAATTTCACTTCTATACGTTTCATAGCATTTTCCAAATTGAAAAAAATAACATTGACCTGCAATAAAACGATACACAGGGTTTATGTATAAAAGATAACGTCATCCCATGTATGTTGACTCACTATCCAACCGCCCATACATAATTATTACGACTATTTACCGACTTGAAGAAAGCTCGATAGTTACATCGGTAGGAAATGCTTTAGTTTCGGTTCTAACTGATAGCACCCAAGTCAGTTAAAAAAGAAAAAAACTTTTGTGATCATTACTATATTAGGTGCAATATAATTTTAAATAGAGAATTAAATCGGTAATAATTAATCGTCATGAATTAAATATATAAAAGAGTACTTTACGACCTGGCTGTGCAGGGCTTTCCTACGAGTGAATCAATAAATGCATGCGATATTAATCCTCTGATACTTAATGACGTCATATAATCAATAAGGTAGCGATAAGTTTAGCTTACTTTCATTCTTATTTGATCCTATGAATTTAAGCATTAATTGATTCTATCGATTTTCTTCTTATATAGCGGCATCTTTAATTATAACTCTCATGTACATGTTATACAAGAATGATTAAACAGATCTAAGGAGAATATCTCCACATATATATATATATATATATATATATATATATATATATACATATATATATAGATAGATACGAGCAAACAGATAATAAAACATGCAAAAACACTTTGAAAAATTCATCATTCAATAGGATAAAAAGCTATAGCAAACATCTAAATGAGTATTTTAACCATAGTTCCTGATTTCAAAAAGCGAAAAATTAAAAGATTCATCTGCCTCACTTTTAATGCTAGGTTTATTTATGGTGTCTTTTAAATTCAATAAAAACCCTTCAAAATTTGCTGACGAGGAGACCTTGCTTATTAAAAAACTATATGTAATTATTGTACGTAACTTGATGTATACCACAATAAAAAGCATTGTTTTCCGAAACGATCGTACAGATAATTGATTTTGTTGTTGTTCCTTCTTATGAAACGGATTTTTTAATTTAATTATAATTTGATTTTTAAATTTTAAATTATCAATCACATTACTTAATACTGAATTAGCTCTAGGACATTTAAATATCGAGCTTATTATATATCTAAATTACAACGAGCACTTTCTCTTTCCTGTATTTTAATTAAACTAGTAATTTCACTGTTACATTAAAATACACTCAGCTCTTACGACTATTGTTCTAATCTCCTTTAAATCATATATATATATATATATATATATATATATATATATATATATATATATATATTATTCATCTGATTTGGTTGGCTGTTTTGCTTTTCGGCATAGCAACCCTTTTTAGGTTATTTAGTGCCAAATCCTGTGATTTTGAAGAAAAACAATTAATAGAATATATATTTTTTTATTTCAGGTCAGTTTCTATTTAACACATTATTGGGACCCTAACAGGTACTACCACTTCGAGTCAGAGTGGACCTGGGAGCAATGGCAATTAAAGGGCGGCTTCACACTCTCCAACGTTGGCAAGATGTGGCCTAACCAGCGGATATAGTTTAAGGTCATATCCAGGACCTCTTTACACAGTTATCACATTGCATAATAATATAAATGATAATAGAAATAGTACTTAATTTAACTTTAAAAAGTATGTGTGCTCATTTTTGTGTCGTCTATACTTACTTTTACATATATTTGCTTGTTTTATGATTTACTATTTCGCTTGGCGTAAGGTACAGATAAAGATATTCAGTTGTGGTTGAATTAAAGGTTGTTTACTATGAATAACTTTTAAAAAGTGACCGGAAATTCGAGCATAATGGAACACCTTCAACATGAAAAGCATAGTGTAACGAAAGTCTGACAATACTGTTTTGTGAGAAAAAGGCTATAGAGAATAATTATTCACCTTCTGTATTGCGAAATTAATGTTTTACTCTTGCAAGGAAAGTAGGATTAGTTTATCCCTTCAGAATATAGAATGCACAGCTCGTTATGTCATATAAAACACATTTGGAAAAATTGCATCAGATGTATGGTACAGCGTAAAAAGGAAAAAAATAATATAAAATTATTTGAAATCAGTCTTAGCAACACATCTATGTATCTGTTTTTGTTTTGCAGTAAAAATCAATTGATCGAGATTATCAAAAAAATCTCTCTTCATTGACAAAAAGGCATTGCACGTTCGGGATGAATGAGACAAGTTTTGTTTACTTTTTCCATTATATAGCGTGCTACTAATCAGAACATGTTTTACGAAGTGCTACTAATTAGAACATCTTTTACGAAGTACTACTAATTAGAACATGTTTTACGGAGTGCTACTTATTAGACAATGTTTTACAAAGTTCTACTAATTACAACATGTTTTACGAAGTGCTACTAATTAGAACATGTTTACGAAGTGTTACTAATTAGAATATTTTTAACGAAGTGCTACTAATTAGAACATGTTTTACGAAGTGCTACTAATTAGTATCTGTATTACGAAGTGCTACTAATTAGAATATGTTTTACGAAGTGCTACTAATTAGAATATGTTTTACTAGGTCCTACTAATTAGAATATGTTTTACGAAGTGCTACTAATTAGAATATGGTTTACTAGGTCCTACTAATTAGAATATGTTTTACGAAGTGCTATAAATCAGAACATGGTTTACGAAGTGCTACTAATTAGAAAATGTTTTACGAAGTGATATTAATTAGAACAGGTTTTACGATGTGCTACTAATTAGAACACGTTTTACGAAGTGCGACTAATCAAATCATGTTTTACGAAGTGCTACTAATTAGAACATGTTTTACGAAGTGCTACTAACCAGAACATGTTTTACGAAGTGCTACTGATTAGAACATGTTTTACGAAGTGCTACTAATTAGAACATGTCATACGAAGTGCTACTAATTAGAATATGTATTACGAAATTCTACTAATTAGAACATGTTTTACGAAGTGCTACTCATTAGAATATGTATTACGAAGTGCTACTCATTAGAATATGTTTTACGAAGTGCTACTAATTAGAATATGTTTTACTAGGTCCTACTAATTAGAATATGTTTTACGAGGTGCTATTAATCAGAACATGTTTTACTAAGTGCTACTAATTAGAAAATGTTTTACGAAGTGCTACTAATTAAAACATGTTTTACGAAGTGCTACTAATTAGAATGTGTTTTACGAGTTTTACTAATTAGAATATGTTTTACGAAGTGCTACTAAATGGAACATGTTTCGCGAAGTATTACTAATTGGTATATGTTTTACGAAGTGCTACTAATTAGAATATGTTTTACGAAGTGCTACTAATTAGAATATGTTTTACGAGGTGCTACTAATTAGAAAATCTTATACAAAGAACTACTAATTGGAATATGTTTTACGAAGTGCTACTAATTAGAACATATTTTACGAAGTGCTACTAATTAGAACATGTTATACGAAGAACTACTAATTAGAATATGTTTTACGAAGTGCAACTAATTAGAATATGTTTTACGAAGTGCTACTAATTAGAACATCTTTTACCAAACCCTACTAATTAGAATATGTTTTACGAAGTGCTATTAATGAGAACATGTTTTACGAAATGCTACTAATTAGAAAATGTTTTACGAAGTGCTACTAATAAGAACATGTTTTACGAAATGCTACACTATTAGAATGTGTTTTACGAGTTTTACTAATTAGAATATTTTTTACGAAGTGCTACTAATTAGAACATGTTTTGCGAAGTATTACTAATTGGTATATGTTTTACGAAGTGCTACTAATTAGCACATGTTTTACGAAGTGCTACTAATTAGCACATGTTTTACGAAGTGCTACTAATTAGAATATGTTTTACGAAGTGCTACTAATTAGAACATGTTTTACGAAGTGCTACTAATTAGAACATGTTTTACGAAGGTCTACTAATTAGAATATGTTTTACGAAGTACTACTAATTAAAAAATGTTTTACGAAGTGCTGCTAATTAGAATATGTTTTACGAAGTGCTACTAATTACAATATGTTTTACGAAGTGCTACTAATTAGAACATGTTTACGAAGTGTTACTAATTAGAATATGTATTACGAAATTCTACTAATTAGAACATGTTTTCCGAAATGCTACTCATTAGAATATGTATTACGAAGTGCTACTCATTAGAATATGTTTTACGAAGTGCTACTAATTAGAATATGTTTTACTAGGTCCTACTAATTAGAATATGTTTTACGAGGTGCTATTAATCAGAACATGTTTTACTAAGTGCTACTAATTAGAAAATGTTTTACGAAGTGCTACTAATTAAAACATGTTTTACGAAGTGCTACTAATTAGAATGTGTTTTACGAGTTTTACTAATTAGAATATGTTTTACGAAGTGCTACTAAATGGAACATGTTTCGCGAAGTATTACTAATTGGTATATGTTTTACGAAGTGCTACTAATTAGAATATGTTTTACGAAGTGCTACTAATTAGAATATGTTTTACGAGGTGCTACTAATTAGAAAATCTTATACAAAGAACTACTAATTGGAATATGTTTTACGAAGTGCTACTAATTAGAACATATTTTACGAAGTGCTACTAATTAGAACATGTTATACGAAGAACTACTAATTAGAATATGTTTTACGAAGTGCAACTAATTAGAATATGTTTTACGAAGTGCTACTAATTAGAACATCTTTTACCAAACCCTACTAATTAGAATATGTTTTACGAAGTGCTATTAATGAGAACATGTTTTACGAAATGCTACTAATTAGAAAATGTTTTACGAAGTGCTACTAATAAGAACATGTTTTACGAAATGCTACACTATTAGAATGTGTTTTACGAGTTTTACTAATTAGAATATTTTTTACGAAGTGCTACTAATTAGAACATGTTTTGCGAAGTATTACTAATTGGTATATGTTTTACGAAGTGCTACTAATTAGCACATGTTTTACGAAGTGCTACTAATTAGCACATGTTTTACGAAGTGCTACTAATTAGAATATGTTTTACGAAGTGCTACTAATTAGAACATGTTTTACGAAGTGCTACTAATTAGAACATGTTTTACGAAGGTCTACTAATTAGAATATGTTTTACGAAGTACTACTAATTAAAAAATGTTTTACGAAGTGCTGCTAATTAGAATATGTTTTACGAAGTGCTACTAATTACAATATGTTTTACGAAGTGCTACTAATTAGAACATGTTTACGAAGTGTTACTAATTAGAATATGTATTACGAAATTCTACTAATTAGAACATGTTTTCCGAAATGCTACTCATTAGAATATGTATTACGAAGTGCTACTCATTAGAATATGTTTTACGAAGTGCTACTAATTAGAATATGTTTTACTAGGTCCTACTAATTAGAATATGTTTTACGAGGTGCTATTAATCAGAACATGTTTTACTAAGTGCTACTAATTAGAAATTTTTTTACGAAGTGCTACTAATTAAAACATGTTTTACGAAGTGCTACTAATTAGAATGTGTTTTACGAGTTTTACTAATTAGAATATGTTTTACGAAGTGCTACTAAATGGAACATGTTTCGCGAAGTATTACTAATTGGTATATGTTTTACGAAGTGCTACTAATTAGAATATGTTTTACGAAGTGATACTAATTAGAATATGTTTTACGAAGTGCTACTAATTAGAAAATCTTATACAAAGAACTACTAATTAGAACATGTTTTACGAAGTGCTACTAATTAGAACATATTTTACGAAGTGCTACTAATTAGAACATGTTATACAAAGAACTACTAATTAGAATATGTTTTACGAAGTGCTACTAATTAGAATATGTTTTACGAAGTGCTACTAATTAGAACATCTTTTACCAAACCCTACTAATTAGAATATGTTTTACGAAGTGCTATTAATGAGAACATGTTTTACGAAGTGCTACTAATTAGAAAATGTTTTACGAAGTGCTACTAATAAGAACATGTTTTACGAAATGCTACACTATTAGAATGTGTTTTACGAGTTTTACTAATTAGAATATTTTTTACGAAGTGCTACTAATTAGAACATGTTTTGCGAAGTATTACTAATTGGTATATGTTTTACGAAGTGCTACTAATTAGCACATGTTTTACGAAGTGCTACTAATTAGCACATGTTTTACGAAGTACTACTAATTAGAATATGTTTTACGAAGTGCTACTAATTAGAACATGTTTTACGAAGTGCTACTAATTAGAACATGTATTACGAAGGTCTACTAATAAGAATATGTTTTACGAAGTGCTACTAATTAGAATATGTTTTACGAAGTGCTACTAATTAGAATATGTTATACAAAGTGATACTAATTAGAACATATTTTACGAAGTGTTACAGGTAAAACATGTTTTACGAAGTGCTACTAATCAGAATATTTCATATGAAGTGCTACTAATTAGAACATATTTTGCTGTTCATGTAAGAAAAATATTAGATAAGTGAAAATGAGATTAGGATAGACCGAGATTCGAACTTTGTAAGCAAGGTTCAGAAATGGAATTTCTCATTGTTCAGTTTCACATAAAATAGTTTAGATATGTTGTTGTAAAATGAATTTAATCGTGCAATTCTTTTTATGAAAACTGAATTCAAATAAGGTTAGCTAGAAAATGATGAACAATGCAATTTAAAAATGTTGAAAAATAGGTAAGGAAAAATATTACTTGGAATTATTTGTCTGCAGAAATGGTTTGGAAACAATCCGAACCACGCATGTTTAGGCCACGTGGGTCGATCACGTTGACAGACACACGTATGATGTCATTGCAGAAATGAATTCTTAATATAGGAGCTAGTTCAGTCGAAGAAGAAGGAAGTCGGGGCAGTCTGGCAGACAGAGCAGTCAGCAAAGGCAGTCAGAGGGGGGCCCTTTAGAAGCGAAGGGAAAACCTTTAATCATGTAGTCGACTTTGAATTCCTGGACGTAATCATCAATTCCACCGGTCCAATAGAATAAAGAACATGTCATATTTTTGTAACTGCCGACTTCGTGTCATCATCCTACCAAATTGAAGGTAATGTGAAATCATCATCTTACATGAAGTTTGTATACCCCCCCATCCTAAGTAATGCGTCTCTCCAACATAAATAATGACTGTCCCCTTCTGTGTTAAAAGAATTGATCACCCCCTCTCTCAGTCGTCTAATCTAGGTTAAGAATCTACGGAACTGTATAAATGTCTCTCTCTTCTCTTCTCTCTACCTTCATCAATGTGTACCCCGTTTCTCTCCAATGTGACACCCCCTATGCAACATTACGAAGTGCTACTAATTCGAAGATGTTAATCACACACATTTTGAAAGTGTTTAATTTGGCAATGTATTGTTTACATAGATGTAAACTGAAATTCCCAGTATATAATATGAAAGATTATTGATGAATATTATCTATTTTCCGTTTATTTTAATTTAAATATTTTTGTTTCGATGGTAGTGCCTATTATCACGGATCACATTAATGTAAACATGCTACGCCTATAAGAAGATTCAATAACAATAACTGATATTGTTGGATAAACGTCGGGTAGTGTCGGATTTTGGAATCGGACGACGCCGGAATATACTAGCTTCTCAACGATAACCATCGGAACAAAGAACCGGCCTGATTTGTAAATATGTTCTAAAATTAACCCTGTGACTTCGATACTGGAAGAACAAAGAATTTAAGTTATATAGTCATATACAATCCTGGGAGAACAAAGAACTTTAAGTTATGAAGTTATATATAAACACGTTATTTGTGGCTCTACCAGAGAGATAGACGAGAGAACGCAAACCAGATGCGTGTGATCGCATTCCTCCTCTGTCGCTAACCACGCCCACGTCTGTGAAACTCTATCTCCATAACCTACGAGTATGATCTGTCAAAATAAATACAGTTATTATGATTTCAGCTAAATGATTTATCATTGGTAATAAAAATGTACATTCGGACGCATTTGACAAAGTTAATTCGATAAATTTCTACATTTTGTGTTATCACATAATACGACAATATTAGTCAAACGTTCGCTTGACATTTGCTCTACAAAATGCATAATGATCGATTAATTAATTAAAGATTAAATTCTATACATACACACGTACTTAACATTTTATGAATAGATATACAAGAATGTTAGAAAAAAATAATCAATTTATGCGCATGTCTTTAATAGTTTAACCAGGATAATTTTGCACATTATATTTCATTTATTTTTTTAAACATTGTCTTGAAGTCTTTCAAACGAGTCTTGGTGAACTCGGCAAACCGTTTCATTGAATACCATTAGAGAGTCACCCGAGGTCATAGACACCTGAGTTTCATTTATGTGTTTTCCTTAGTGTTGGTTCGTTTCATCAGCTATTGCTTTTTAGAAATAGAAATAGATTTCACTGAAACGACAAATACCAAGAAAAAAGACACAAGAACATAAAACTAACGTAAAAAAACATGCGTTTAAAAGAGAAAAAGAAAAAAAGAAGAAGAAAAGAAAAGAAACAAACCAAAACACGTAACACTGGAATTTAAAAAATGATCGGTATTTGCTGCATCATTAATTTGATTTGATTTATTTCAATTCGAGCGTCTGAAAAAAACCCAGACATTTGCAAACTTTAACCATGTCTCTTTCTCCATTGTCCTTCAATCAACGACAATTATCTTATCTTATCTATCTATCTATCTATCTATCTATCTATCTTTCTCGCTCTCTCTCTCTCTCTATATATATATATATATATACATATATATATAAGTTGTAAAAATATATATAGCAATTAGGCTACACAGAATATTCCACGTTTCCTCAATGCTAGCATTCGTCAGGCTTATGCGAAGAGTTGTGGTTACCTCGCGTTTTTATATACGCATATTCTATTACATTTTTAGTAAGCCAATCAGCTCCTAGTTTCCACCATACCCCTCATAATCAGCCAATGGGCAGACATTTACAGGAAAAAGGCCCAGTTGACCTTAGGTCCAACCCTTCCTTTGTACGTGGTTTTTTAGCGTAAAGCGTAGATCTCTAGTGATCTGACCTGTTTTAAAACTAGGTGTAGTTTAATGTGTTCGAGCCGTTGGATGAACAAATTGTAAAGGCTCTATGCAGTAATGTTTTTATAAGACTAATTTTTATAGAGGAAGACGCAAGTGAGCGTTAATCCATAGAAAGGCATGTGAACATCGGTTTTCGATAAAATATAGTTAGAAAATAAATCTTTTATTATTCAATTAAGACATCAAGGAAAATCAAGCAAGCTTAATTCTCTTTCTTCATAGTAAATGATAATGCTGTATGGACAGAATTGAGATTATCAAAGAAGACGTTTGATTCACTCTCAGAAGCAAAGGCTGCAAAAGTGTGATCGACTCATCTAAAATATATTGAGGACTACAATACATTACGAAACAGAGATGATTCATAGAATCCTTCAAAATATTAGCTAGTGCAGGGCCCAGGGATCTTTCCAGCTGAACCCCATCGATCTGACTGTACATAAAGTTATCAAAGCTGAATTCCACTGATTTGTACAGATCAACATGAGTTCAAAAATTATAATCTTGGGGAAAATTATTTGGGGTATGATTGCAATTACCAAGTGAGTCGGCACAAATACCAATGGTTTCTGTAGCGGGATATTGGTAAATATGGTGGGAAATGTCAAATGAAGACATGAAATTGTTCTCAGAACTAGGTTGACAGTGGTGTAATATCGTGCATCTTCGAGTATTTCTCTTGCCTAATAATTAAATTTGATTTTTACATTTTTTGATGAGTTTCGTGGTGAAAAGGGAGCCCTATTGATTTTCGTATATGTTTTTCAAAGCTACCCCCCATATATATATATATATATATATATATATATATATATATATATATATATATATATATATAAACTCTGATTGCTTGCATCTTATCTTCAACGATTGCGCTATTCTATTTGTTTTAAATAGAAAACAGGTTAATTTATATATATATATATATATATATATATAAATATATATATATACATATACACTTGTGCCCGATATTATTCATACCCCCCCCTTGAAAATTGAGTTTATTAGGTGTAACTTTTGTAAGAATTTATTGTTTACGTCCATATTGATACATATTCTTAATAAACCTCTTCTGATCATTTTCGTCATTTTAAAATCTCGGGATACTTGTAATAAAAGAAATATACACCTATTTATAAAATCTGCAATGTTCAAAAATAATCATACCCCCTTATTTTTTCAGTATTAATCGAGTTTCTGACTGTTTGTTTCTTGTTTGATTCTTATTTTGAATGCTTTTATACAACCTTTGATTAATTTCATTTCGTTTTTTGCATTTTTTAGAAATTAAAATGATATCAACTGAAAACCAATAAAAGAATAAAAATTATTAGAATGGGGAAGAAAAAAGAGCTTAGTAATGATCTTAGGACTAAAATTGTGAATTCACATAAGGATGGTTTAGGTTACAAGTCAATTTCCAAGAAATTTGAGGTCCCTACAGCAACAGCACAGAGCATCATCAAAAAATTCCAGAGCCACCACACAACAAACAACTTGATTTGTAGAGGAAGGAAAAGGAAACTGTCTGCTAGAGCCACCAGGAACATTGTAAGAAGTGTTAATGCAAATCCAACCACCACTACTAAGGACATTTTAGAAAATCTGGAGTCTTCTGGCATAAAAATATCAAGGCAAACATTGCAAAGGACTCTGCATGAAAATGGTCTGAAAGGAAGAAGACCAAGAAGGACTCCATTGCACACCGGAAAACACCTTGCAGCACGTCTAAAGTTTGCTAGGGCCCATGTGAATTCTCCAGAGTCCGTTTTCTCAAGTATTTTGTGGACTGACGAAACAAAAATTGAATTGTTTGGCCATATGGAATCTTCTTACGTTTGGAGGAAGAAAAGAGAAGCTTACAACCCAAAGAACACCATACCCACGGTGAAACATGGTGGTGGTAGCCTAATGTTTTGGGGCTCCTTTTCGGCTAGTGGTCCAGGTAGTTTGATCAAGATAGATGGAACCATGTAGAAGGAGCAATATTTGGAGATACTCCAGAAAAACATTAGATAGGATGCGGCGAAGCTCCATTTAGGACCAAACTGGGTCCTTCAACAGGATTATGATCCAAAACATACTGCCAAAATAGTCAAGAAATGGTTTGGGGATAATCCAATTAATGTTTTGGAATGGCCTAGCCAGAGTCCCGATCTGAACCCTATCGAAAACCTCTGGCACATATTGAAAACTGAGGTTAAAAAGCGGAAACCTATAAATTTGAGGGATTTGGAGTACTACTGCATTGAAGAATGGTCAGAAATCAGTGTTGATGCTTGTAAAAACCTTGTTGATAAATATCCAAAACGGTTACAGGCAGTTATTAAGAATAAAGGGCATGCTATTGACTATTAGTAAGAGAGGTATGAATAATTTTGAACTAGTGCCATTATTGTTTTTCTTTGTATAATGTTTCAAACTTGCATAATTTATTTATTTGTTGAGTTTAAATTAAATGCTTATGCTTGATTTATTGTTTGAAATCCCTTTAATATTGTCTACCTTCAGGTTTGAGCAATATTCTTATAGAAATCTCAAAGATCCGAGGGGTATGAATAATATCGGGCACAAGTGTATATATATATATATATATATATATATATATATATATATATATATATGTATATATAGGATTTTCAGAATGGAAGAGATTATATATAATAAATTCCACAGCCAAACAACGTCGCAACCACAAGAGACATGACAATCAACTAACCGGAAGTCCAAGACTCGAATTTCGCTCTCATTTGGGGTCGTCGGTTAGACACATCCGAACTCAGTATTCTTTTTTTTTTTTTCGAAACCCGAGCGTTTTGCATGCGAAGCAAGCAGTCCGCCAACTTAGCAAATGACGCACACACAAGAAATTCTATTAACTAACACAGATTAAGCAAACCGCGCCGAAATCCGACTGTGAAATGGACCTACTTCGTTTCGACAAGTTGCGCCGTCATGCAACCAGGTAATAACCCCAAGCCAATGTCTCACAGAAAGGAGTTTCAACTCGAAATGACTATGCCATCCAGCAACGCTAACCTCTCGACGCTTTTTGCTTGATCTATGTTATTTAAAGCCTTGAAATTTTGCTGAAATTTTAAGAGTTTACGACAATTTTATATGCGCGGACAAAAACAGGTTCTGAAACTTATTGAAGGCGTATATATATATATATATATATATATATATATATATATATATATATATACATATATATATACATACATATATATATTGTAATAGATATACTCATATACTGAGCATTATTGAAGTAAATGATAGAATTGCATCTATAAAATATATCGGCTTATAACAATATGTGGATACATGAAATAATTGCACATATAGACACAATTGCACATGCATACACATATATGTATATTATATAGTGATAGAGTACGTGATACTTCTGTCAGCGTTTAGAAGTAATAGACCTATCTAAAAATTACATAAGAACGCATCTACTTACTATCAAAATTTTATGTAAGTTAGATAGTATACGATATATTTAATTTTTTTTTACATGGAAGTCATCACTTATCAAGGCCCGGAGGCCACTCGGGGATAAGGGTTATTGCGTGTAAAGTAATCAATGAAACAATATCGTTGTAATCGTTATGGAGATTTGATAAAGTGTATTACTTAATGGGGCGGTCTATCAGGAATTTGTCTACGTTGGACTTGAAGATATCCAAGTTGTAGTAAGGGGGGAAACAGGCAAACGAAAAACACATACTTAAATCATTCGTTGACATTTATGCTGATGACACGACCATCTATGGCAACACATCAAAGGCCGTAAATGACAAAGTTCTCTCTAATTCTCTTTCCTCTGATCTTGAGCGCGTGGTACAATGGGGGAAGAGATGGCTGGTCACTTTTAATGCATCCAAAACCTATCTTTACATCATCAACGCTCTGATCCCCATCTGGCATCAATTGAAATGGATGGCTCTCGTCTTGGGGAGGCACCATGTTTTGACAAGCTTCTGGGTTTGACCTTTACTCCTGATCTGAAATGGAACACGTACATTCAAATCTGTTGCCAGGGACGCTGGGAAAATGGTGGGATCCTTCTACCGCTCCAGAAGATATCTCACTACTAAATCAATTCTCTACCTGTATAAAAGCCAAGTACGTCAAATGAAAGAGTACTGCTGCGACATCTGGACAGGAGCTGCTAAAAAAAGCCTATCCTGCCTTGACAGAGTACAAAATAGACTTCGTAGTTTAGTGGGGGATGTCCTTTTCTCTTCCCTACAACCTCTCTCCCACAGAAGAGACGTTGCGAGCCTGTCTTTGTTTTATCGTTATTTTCATGGCAGGTGCTCGTCTGAGCTCCAATCCCTCGTCCCTCCTCGCCAATCTTTCACGAGAAACACCCGTCTGGCTGAAACTACTGTCAATAATTTTCCCCACTCTATATCTGTGCCTAAATCCAAACGTAGATTCCATGAGCAAAGCTTCTTTCTCAGAACTGCACGCCACTGGAACTCTCTGCCGCCTGCCTGTTTCCCACCTGACTACAACTTGGACGTCTTCAAGTCCAACATAAACAAACTCCTGACAAACCGCCCCCTTAAGTAAGACACTCTATCAAAAACCCAAATACTAATGATTACTACAATACTATCTCATTGATTACTGTACACGCAATAACCTTTATCCTTGAGTGGCCTTCGGGCCTTGATAAGTGGTAGCCCCCATATAAAAAAAAGAGTTCAAGAGGCGTGCACTTCTAAGAAAGAAGCTTTATTCATGGAATCTACGTTTTGATTTAGGCACATATAAAGAGTGGGGAAAATTACTGGCAATAGTTTCAGCTAGACGGGTGTTTTTCACGAAAGGTTGGCTGGGTGGGACAAGAGATTGGAGCTCAGACGAGCACTAGCCATAGAAATTACGATAAAACAACGGCAGACTCGCAATGTCCATCTATGGGAGAAAGGTTGCAGTGAAAAGAAAAGGGCATCCCCCTAGACTACAAAATCTATTTTGTACTCTTTCAAGGCAGTATAGTTTCTAGCAGCTCCTGTCCAGACATGACAACAGTACGCCATCCTTTTTATATTATAACCGATTACTTTTATACATATTTTACTTTTAAATAACTACTACTAATAATACTTATACTATTACTATTACTACTACTAATAATAACGACTCCATCGTAATAATACTTCTCAGTTCGTCTCGAAAGATACTGTGAGGTATTCGAGGTAAGAATCGAACTTGACCACTAGAGCAATTTCCCTGGCTTGTAACCTTATATACAGTAACAACTATGTTTTTATTTTACATATTAAGACAAATAATGCACAACTTGACTTCGACTGACATTTTCTAATGTTTAATTATATTCAACGACAGCGTGATTAGAAATTATTTTTTAATCATGTAAAATAGAGATGTAATTTTGTTAATTAAAATTGTTTAATTGATATAAGAGTTGCAATCGTTTTTCGTGAATAACAAGATTTTATTTTTTTTAGAACTAGCGGGGGTACCCGGCGTTGCCCGAGTGTTTGTTTCCGGGACGGGGGGGGAGTTTTAAAAAATGTTATGGTAGGTAAGTAGGAAGGATCAAACCCGGAGTCATGAGTAAAAGTAGGAAAATAAAGTGTGAAAAAAAAAAAAACATCTGCAACGTTAACAGTTCGGCCACCAAGAAAAGTCCATTCCAGTTGTTTAGAAAAAAAAAAAAAAAACGACTACGGTAGGTCGGCGTGAACGTGAAAATATAATGTGAATTGTCCAGCACGCTAACCACTACGCCACAGAGCACTGCAGCTTAGTTTAGTGATTTTAAATAACTTCACATGAAAGAACTACGAAGCCAACCCGGTGTTCTCTTCTCAACTGTTCCTTGTGAGCGATCCCCAAACGGTGTTAAGTGGTGACAGGGGGAGGAGGAATTTATTAGAGAGAAAATATTTTACCACTTCCATTGATCTTAACCGATTTTGGCCGTGACTTCTCAGCAGAAAAAGTATAGAAATCTAAGATTATCGAGGAATTTGAGAAATAATAAGCCTATAAAACAGCTCAGATATTGTTCTGCCGTTTGTTCATATTATATTTGCATGAAATATCTTTATTTTTAATCCTATTAAGGTCAAAATCCGACGGAAAAAAATGAGTTCATTTTATTTATATAGAGATATTGCTGCTATATAATTAATTGAAACGATTTTTTTTGTTTCAACAACTTGCTGAGATCAAGCCAATATGTAGGATAAACATGTCGATAAGAATCTGTCGCTGACAGGCAGCAATATTGATGTGTTTTGATTTGTATTTATTATTTTATTTCAGTCGAAGTTCTCAGAAATTCAGGGGCCCACAACCTGTGGCTAACACTTGAACTCTATATGAGATACATAGATATTTGGATGTTCCATTAAAGTTCTTTATCTCTCAAACACTGAGTTAGTAAAGAAATTGACAACATAATTTTCCTCTCCCCAATTAACCATTTTTATATGTTGTAGTATATTTTTCATTTTGGTCTCTTGGTCTTAGTTGATTACAGGACAAGAATTTATCTAGTCTGGTGGAGTATCCAACATCGGTCTGTTACCTGAGGTAACATCACTTGGAGAAGGTGCACCATTCCTCGTAAAAGCTAATGTAGGTTAGCCATAGTGAGGAGATCTTATTTGAGCAGCGAATACGAAATGTGATTTTGAATATTTGGTCAGGGTTTAATTCTAGGGAAAAGTATCCTCATGTCAGGTTGTTCTGACAAACACCTGTACCTTAGACACTCGAGGGCAATGCCTAATAGGCATTCAAGTTCTCTCCAGTAGGCATTCAAGTTCCCTCCTTTTTTTGATTTGCAGTATGGGAAATGTTATGAATACTTTTTTGGAGATAAGGGAAACATGTTATTAATGCTAATGTGTCAGTGACAATCATCACTTGAAATAATAGTAATAATAGCAATAAATATAGCAATATATTACCTTTTTTCGCTAATGTTTACACGTTTATGTGCAGTTTATAATAATTTTCTATTTGTTTTCTTCTTTATTTCTGACATTTTCTTTTACATCTATCGATCCAAAAGAATTTAAAAGGACTTTGTTTTCCCCCCAAACAAAAATAAAAAAAAAACAGGCAGAGATAAAAATGCGGTTGACTGGAAATTCTGCCAGACATTCTGGCGACAACTTTAAAATTCCTTTAAGGGCATCTTTAAGCGAATGACGTCATCAACGCTTTTCTAATTAATTTGTGTTGTGCTTACAAAACTGTGTTCACCATTATTTTGATTGTCTTCCAGATATCTTATTCTGTCTCTATCATTTTATGGAAGTTTATAGAAGCAGTGATGTGTACTTTGGGAACTGACACGTATTCAATGCTTTCAGAGCCCAGAAGTCAGAGTGAGGGAATTACTAAGAATCTCAACAATTAAGAGGTGATATTTTTATGCTTGTCGGATTAGTCTTTAATATTACGTAAAATATGCAGACGTGCTGTGAATTCACATATAATTAGAATTCTTGTAAAATAGACAGAGTGATGTAAAATTGCTGCAAGACAGGGTCAGGGTCTTTGTTGACAGGACAGGATCAATGAACTGGCGAGTTTTTGGATCCTGTCTGAGACAGAGAGATTGGTGGCATGTGCACTAGTTCAAATGTAGCAACAATATTCTCTACATAATGGATAAATAGTTATACAGGACATTAAAGGTTAGATTGTCTTCTAGCAATATATGCGGAGGCTACACTGTAGCAGCTTATTCTGCATCAATATTCTTTGTTTGAGTCGAATAAAATTGTGTAAATTTCTTTTTGAAAGAAAACTGAATCTTAACCTTAATATTTTATTCCAACTTTTCATTTATGTTATTTTATTTTTTTCATTTTATTACATTTAATTTTATTTTATTTATTTAATTATGTTTTATTTATTATATTTTATTTATTTCATTTTATTTTATTTTATTATATTTTATTTATTTAATTTTATTTTACTTTATTTTATTAATTCATTATATTTTATTTATTATATTTTATTTATTTCATTTTTATTTTATTATATTAATTAATTTATTTTATTAATTTTATTTTAACTGAGTTATTTTATTTTATTTTATCGTATTCAATTTTTATTTATTTTATTTTTTAATTTAATTATATTAATTTACTTTATTTTATTCATTTTATTTTATTTATTTAATTTTATCTTATTCAATTTTTATTTTTTTCATTTTATTAGATTTAATTTTATTTCACTTATTTTATTTTATTTTACTTTATTTCATTAATTCATTTTATTTTATTTTATATTTTATTTATTTCATTTTTATTTTATTTTATTAATTTATTTATTTTATTAATTTTATTTTATTCGTGTTATTTTATTTTCTTCGTGTTATTTAATTTAATTTTATTTTATCTTATTTAATTTTTATTTATTTCATTGCATTTAGTTTTATTTTATATTCTTATTGTAATTATAATTTCATTCATTGTATTTTACTACTTCCGTCTGCCTGTTTCCCACCTGACTACAACTTGGATGTTTTCAAGTCCAACGTAAACAAGTTCCTGATGGGCCGCCCCTTAAGTAGACGCTTTATGAAATCTAAACACTATCGTACAACGTACTGTACATGCAGTAATTCTTATCCCTGAGTGGCTTCCGGGCCTTGATAAGTGGTGACCTCCTTGTAAAAAAAAAACTTATATATTCTTGTATTTATTTTATTTTTATCATGTTTTATTCATTTCATTTTATTGTATGTAAAAGTTTTGCGTAAATGAAAAAAAAAACATCAGATTATTAAATATTAATTTCTAATCAACTTTCATGTATTATTAGCTTTTAAGAGTTAAACATCATACATTGTTTGAATTGTAATTATGCTATTACTATAAGTTTTATGATGCAGTCTGCAGTTTCCATCTTAATTGTAACTTTTTAAGTTTGCCTCAGAAAATATATTTGTTATGGAGACAATCTGTCAGATGGCGTTGATGTGTAGTAATATGCCGCAGGTGATGCATATTCCACACACCTTTGATAGAATTGTTTGTATTTTAATTGTTTAACTGAATAACGTGCAATACATAATCACATTACTACAGCTGTGCCCGTGAGATCGTATAACTTGGTCACCACCGATGGGCTGGGTAAAAGAAGAGTATTGCTCTAAAATAAATGCAAAATTTGTCGTCTCATTTGCTGATATAACGTACAGAAATATTTGACCAGATTGTATGTTACCAGTAGTGTTAAATCAATGAGCTGCCATATATTATTGCTATATTAGCAATTATTTTTTATCAATTTCAAATGTAATATTCATCCATTACCAAAGTCGTTGGGAAAATGGTGGGATCCTTCTACCGCTCCAGTAGATATCTCACTCTTGATGCGATTCTCTACCTATATAAAAGCCAGGTTCGGCTAACGATGGAGTACTGTTGCCACATCTGGGCAGGAATTGCTAGAAGCAACTTATCCTGTCCTGACAGAGTTCAAAATAACTTCGTAGATTAGTGGGGGATGCCCTTTTCTCTTCCCTGCAACCTCTTTCCCACAGAAGAGACGTAGCGAGCCTGTCCCTGCTTTATCGTTATTTTCATGGCAAATGCTCATCTGGACTTCAATCTCTGGTCCCCCCTCACCAGACTTTCACGAAAAACACTCGTCTAGCCAGAACCACTATCAACAATTTCTCACACTCGTTATCTGTGCCTACACCTAAACGTAGATTCCAGGAACAGGGCTTCTTTTTTTAGAACTGCTCGCCTGTGGAACTTTATTCCGTTTGCCTGCTTTCCAGCTGACTACAATCTGATTGTCTTCAAGTCCAACGTGAACAAGTTCTTATTGAACCGCCCCTAAGTAATCCAAGTTACAAAATTCCCACTAATGTTTACTATGCTAAAATCACAATGACTAATGTATACCCCTTAATGCTTATCCTAGAGTGCCCTCTAGGCCTTGATAAGTGGTGACCCCATGTAAAAGAAAATACCATATGCATATGCGAATTACTATATTTACTATCACGTAAAATTTATGTTTATTTCTTTACAGCTGTGTGTCATTTAGGTTATTAAATATCAGTAGATTCTATTTGCATTAGTACATTTCTCTTTCATAAAATATCATCTGACGTGACTTTTTAAATGTATAACTTGCACGAACAGACTTCTTATCATCCAAAGGTGTCCAATAAATTATTCGACATTTAATCACATATTTATTTTATTCTATAGAGCTTGAATAATTATGGCTCTGGCACTCTTGGAAAGTAGAACATTTTTTTTTAGTCATCTCCGTTTTATCTAACCCATGCGCATATTTTGCCAACGTTGGATGACTCATTAAGCATGAGCCAAAGCCCGCCCACTTTTTCTTCGATTTGGCGCCATTTATGCTCATCAACTCTCGCTACTTCCTGTAGCATATCTCGTTCGCCGCTACAAAATACAAAATAAGTAGCACCTTTTCCTTTTCCTTTTCCTTTTCCTTTTCCTTTTCCTAGTTATATTTGCCATAGCAGAGAGAGCACACCTTTTGTTTCTTTGAGGTGAGGTTTTTTCTAACATTATCACTACACTCCCAATAATCCTATGATTACAGATGCAACATTCAGAAGGTGGTTGATTGCGCTGTGTGCTTGTCGGCAGTTATACTGTTTTCAGGTCTTTATTCGTGGTATCATTAGAAGAGGCACTCTGCGTTTAGGTTTGGTTATTTGTTTAACGAAATAGCTTGTTCTGTGGAGTTTATAGAAAGTTTGGGAAAGCTAGCAAGTAGGTGCTTTTGCACCATTGGATATTCCATTGTATGATGAACCAAATGAAGACAGAGTAAATAGTTATTCTAATAAAAGTGGATGATATGATAGCGATGCAAATTTCCGATACTGGATGCATCATTACTTTGTACGAGCACAAACATCTTAATGTGTGTGAAAAAAATTAATAAAAGGGAAGTAAAACTCACAGAGACGCCACAAACGGGTATAAAGGTATTTAAATCTATATATCCATAAAAGTGCACGTGTCTGTGTGTGTACATTTCTCTAAGCAATAACTCTGTCAATTTTCAGTCTGCAGACTCGAAATTTGATATACAGGGTACTGAGATTTGTGAATATTTTTGTAATCGGTTTTCGGCGAGAAATTTGGCTGATAAGGGGTCAAAGTTCACAGATTTGACCATTGAGAACTCTGCCAAATTCCTCCGACAATGTTTGGTCTAAACACTTGAAATTTTATATATAGGTTTCTTGGACATGGATCTAACTTAATAACTTTATTTGAGCCCCAAACAATAAATGTTAAGTGGCCATAATAGGGGTCAAAGTTAAATAAATTGACCGCTATATTTTTGCTCAGCATACAACTCCAAACATTTGGGCAACGCCGGGCTGTAATTCTAATTCTGCATAAAGGTGGAAGTTGTTATATTTGGTCGCATCATTGAACAGCGAGTTATTCCTCGAAATATCTCCTAGTTTAAATTTATAGACGGAAAACTGTGCCATTTGCAGGGGAAAATAGCAAAGCAAGCGCACTTAATTGGCAATATCCAGAAAAATGAGTGATGATGGGCTGCTAAGGTTTATGCTTTTTGAAAAGCATGAGTTTTGTGAATTCCATTTTTTGTGGAGACGCCCACTAATTTACATAGGTGGGTGAGTGAGATATATAAAGGTATCAATCACCAATACCGGGAGAGTTTCTACAACGACCGCCAAATAGGCAAGACGCCTATGTTGCCTCCAGTAAGACATGCAACACGCCACCTGCCGGATTATCTCCAACTGAAGTATATCTGAAGACATGTAAATATGTATATAACTTGTTTGCCTAATATATTATTGTTATACCTTTACTTCCCGAATTCTTTTTAATCATTTGTGCAGACACAACACTCTTGTTACTTCACCTGTAAAGGTTGGATGAATTAAATGTAAAGTGAACAAACATAAAGCTGAGTAACTCCTTACTCAGAATGAATTCTATAAATCTGGCACCAGTTACAAGACCCTTATGCATTCCGATGGGCGAAGTAATATATATATATATATATATATATATACATATATATATTATTTATTTATATATATATATATATTTATGTATTATGTTTGTATCTACATAATATTTTATGTAAATATCTTAAGCATTTACTTCAACAGTGCTCAATATGTTAATGAAACTATGTAATGCTACGAAAATATGTATGGCAATCGAGCTATATAAAATTCTCCGCATTTTATCCACGCGAGGATGACAAATTCTCACGAAGATGATACGCGAAAAATTCTGTGTAGCTTCATTAGCATATATTTATATATTTACACTGTCCACTATATATGTATATATATATATATATATATATGTGTGTGTGTGTGTGTGTGTGTGTGTGTCTGTGTCTGTGTTTGTATGGGTGCGTGAGTATCTATGCATATATATATGTATATATATAGAGAGAGAGAGAGAAAGAGAGAGAAAGAGAGAGACATACATAAAAATGTTCATTACTTGACTTCATCATAGCTCAAGTCAGCCAGGAACCTTAAGGCCAAGCTAGCAAAATGAAAATGGAGGAGGATGCGTATCTATCAGAAATGGCATATGGTCACGTGGTATTTGTATATTGGAAATTATTTTTAAATTGTTAATTTATATTCATAAGGTTTCCATTTATTTATTTATATTTATTGAATTCAATTGTAACACGCTGGGATGTTTCTCCGCAGTTGCCATTTTGTGATCAAATGACCTGGAATGTATGAGGCATATTCAATCAACTAATTAAATTGCAAATAAACATATTACCGGTCACATGCATACGTAGATAGATTAGCGCACAATTGTTTGCACTAAACCATTCTAAACATTGCATTCCTAAATAAAAACGTGTTATTAATCTTATGTATGTACGAAAACACATTCTATCATTCATTTTTTTCTTTTATTCAACTTTCCACAGTAATTCATTTTGACGAAAAGCTGTTAAAGTTTAGCATAAAAGTCGGAGTTAATACAGGATCATATGATATAAAACAAAATTATTCAAAACTTTATATACTATATATATATTCATATAGATAACACTTATATAGTATAAATAGTATACAGTGGCCCACCGACATATGAGTACGCGAATTACAAGAAATTCGAGATACGAAATGGCTTCAGAGTAAAAATCCTCCCCTACATACGAGCGAAAATTCAAGTTACGAGTTTTCAGATGCAACCGCTAGGTGGTCGAGAGTATCGTGTTTCACTACGTCAACTTAATGGTGTCATTTAAATTCGAGATACGAAATGGCTTCAGAGCAAAAATCCTCCCCTACATACGAGCGAAAATTCAAGTTACGAGTTTTCAGATGCAACCGCTAGGTGGTCGAGAGTATCGTGTTTCACTACGTCAACTTAATGGTGTCATTTAAATTCGAGATACGAAATGGCTTCAGAGCAAAAATCCTCCCCAACATACGAGCGAAAATTCAAGTTACGAGCTTTCAGATGCAACCGCTAGGTGGTCGAGAGTATCGTGTTTCACTGCGTCAACTTATTGGTGTCATTTAAATTCGAGATACCAGCTCCATCCGGGAACGAATGAATCTCGTATGTCGGGGGTCCACTGTATATCATATAGACATTAGCCTGCTCTACCTTATAAAAACATAGATCACCCTATAATTTCACATATTCCCCTCTCTCTCTCTCTCTCTATATATATATATATATATATATATATATCAATCCTTATTTAAGAAGCTCAATGTCATTACAGAGCAATATAGAGAATGAATAGGAAAAAGCTATATTTAAAAATTCATGATGTTGAGCATCTTATAATTTATTCCTTTAATTTAGTTGACTTATACAATTCTTGACAGTATCTTTTTCGTAGCGCAAAATCAATCACTTAATTGTTATATCAATCAGTGAATCTATTATGCCCCTAACTGAAAAGAGAGTCGCCAATCTGATAGGTCCTGAACTATTATTTAAACTTCAGCCTCTGTCCAATCGACGAAATATTGCATCCCTCTGCCTGTTCTACAAGTACTTTAACAGTGAATGCTCTGACGAATTCACGCACTTGTACCCCCTCAACGTAAATAGCCCCGACAAACCCGACAAGCAGCTAAATCCCACCCCTTCACAGTAGAGATCCCTAGATGTAAGAGAGCCTTCTATCCAGTATTTCCCCCAGAACAGCTAGACCTGGGAATTCCCTTCCGGGTCCCTGCATCCCTTACTGTACTGACATGCAGAAGTTCAAGTGGAACGTGAACCGACACCTTGCTGCCTCACTCCCTACACATTACCCCTGATGCTTATGCCCCTGAGAGCAGCCCCTACAACAAAGTGGCAATTACCTTGTTTGGGGTGAAAATGTAAATTTAAAAAAAAAAAAAACTCATAAGAAGAAATAGAAACAATCAATTCGTCAAAAAGAATTGAAGCGTGATTTGACATGATTAAAATCCGAAAGTCGGAAGAGAAACTGCAGATACCTTTTTATTTTTCCATTACGTCATATTGAATGTTTATCCAAATAAACACTGTCAAGAATTGTATAAGTCAACTGAATTAAAGGAATACATTATAAGATGGTCAACATCATGGATTTTGGAATATACCTTTTTGTCATTTATTCTCTCTCTCTCTTTCTCTCTCTCTCTCTCTCTCTCTCTGTATATATATATATATATATATATGTATATATATATATATATATATTAAATAAAGCTTAAATAGAAAATATGTCTAACAGCGCAAACAGATAAGATACAGAAAGTATGAAGGGAGATATGAAATATACTTAATAAGAAATACAGAATAATAATTGCAAATAACTTTAATTTCTAGATCAATAAAGAAATAAATAATTAAAAAAATGAAAAGCCTCCTTAGGTTATGACATTTCGAAGCAACATTTTTTTCATCAGAAGAAGAGAAAGACAAGCATTATACCCAATATAGAGTATAAATAAAAGCTTTCTTAACAACAAAGCAAGGAAAGATGTATATATTTAGAAGCTATTACAGAAAAATATAAAATATAAAGGTAATAGAAAAAGTGAATAAACCTGCATGAATATATATATATATATATATATATATATATATATATACGCGGGGCGTGCAATAAGTAATGGCCCTGACCCACTTCCATTTGTCTGATATTGCTGAAATTTTGCATGTGCAATGATTTATATCTCTACGGGTTATGTGGCAAATTACAGCTCTTAATTAAATGTGGTTTTTGTTTTACAGGTGTTTGAATTGAGTCAGTTGTGAAATGGAGCCAGTGATCCGGTTTTTGTATTTGAAAAGACGCACACAACACGAAACCTTTGATGAAATGAAAGAAACTTATGGTGATAATGTCCCATCATATGACCTTGTAAAATGCTGGCATCGTGAATTCAAACATGGCCGGAAGTCTGTGGAAACAGCTTCCAGACCTGGTCGTCCCCCCTTCTGCCATTGATAAGGTATCTGTCCGTCAAGTTGAGGCTGCCATTTTGGAAGATCGGTGCATTACTATTTGCCAAATAGCCCAAGATGTCCAGATTAATACAGGGTCTGTGGAAACTATCATTCATGACGATTTGCATATGCATAAGGTGTCTGCGAGATGGATTTCCAGGTTGCGCACACCATTCCAGAAGCGAAAACCCGTCGGATGCTCGTGAATGAATTTGGAGATGTGCCAAGAAAATGAGTTTTTCAAAAGACTGATTACACAGGATGAAACCTGGGTCCATCACTATGGTCCAGAGACCAAAGGCCAGTCAATGCAGTGGAAGCACTTGGACTCACCACCTCCAAAGAAGGCAAGGTCATGCTCACAGTCTTCTGGGACCAGGACGGAGTAGTGATGACAGGTTTCCTGGCAAAGGGTACCACGATTACAGGAACCTATTATGCTTCACTTTTGAGGAAATTAAGGGAAGCTATCAAAATCACGAGGCGGGGCAAGATCAGCAAAGGGACCCTCCTCCTGCAGGACAACGCTCCGGTCCACCACTCGCATGTCGCCAGATTAGAAGAACGGGCGTGTGGTTATGAAATTGACCCCAATCCCTCTTACTCTCCTGACCTTGCACCCTCTGACTTTCACCTCTTCTCAGCCATGAAGTTGTTTCTGAAAGAAAAGCGTTTCCCAGATGCTGCAGCTTTGATTTCTGAAGTCACGTCGTGGTTGGAGGACCAACCCGGGGTGTTCTACAAAAAACGGTATCCAGAGCTACATCAAACGATGGGAGAAATGCATAACTCTGGGTGGTTCCTTTATAAAGAAAGACTAATAACTGTGCCAAGTTTCATTGCTCTACTGCTATGGG
>NC_136491.1:4445000-4492500 GCF_053919585.1 Euprymna scolopes
GACCAAACACTTATATTGGTTTGAAATTGTGGAGAATTGGGACATGATACTCAGCTTTACAATTTTCATATTAAAATATCCTGCCTTGGCGGAAGGTTAGATTATTGTATAAGTGTCCAAAATACTATTTTACAACTAAAATATTTATTAGAAGATAGGAAATGTATAGTTTTAGCTAAATATTAATTATTGATATAATTATTGTTTAACTTCTAAACAGAGATACACAAATCGTCATTATAAGTTTTACGATAATTGCTTCACAAAAAAAATAT
Source organism: Euprymna scolopes (assembly GCF_053919585.1). Classification (NCBI taxonomy): domain Eukaryota; kingdom Metazoa; phylum Mollusca; class Cephalopoda; order Sepiida; family Sepiolidae; genus Euprymna; species Euprymna scolopes. The sequence continues at coordinate 4,445,276 of NC_136491.1, forward strand.
ATCCCCAGATTATGAGTGTCGACTGTATCTATTACAAAAGATTTCTCGGTGTTGGCTGATAATTTTTTTAATCACCACATTATCAAAGCCAAGCGGCCACTCGAGGATAAGGGTAAAGGCGTGTACAGTAGACATTGGACAATATAGTAATCAATTCGGTAAATTTGTTAACTTATATAGGACGGCTCATCAAGAACTTGTTTATGTTAGACTTGAAGTAAACCATATTGTAGTCAGCCGGAATGCAGGAAAATGGAAGACAATTTCACAGGCCTGCAGTTCTAAGAAAGAAGCTTTGATCATGGAATCTACGTTTAGGTTTAGGCACAGATAATGAGTGGGGGGAATTAGTGATAGTGTTTTCAGCTAGATGAGTCTTTCCTGTGAAAGTTTGGCGAGGGGGGATCATAGATTGAAGCTCAGACGAATACTTTCCATGGAAAAAAAACGATACATCAGAGACAAACTCGCAACATCTCTTCTGTGAGATAGAGGTTGGAGGGAAGAAAAAAGGACATCTGCTACGAAGTCTATTTTGAACTCTATCAAGGCAGAACAAGTCCTTTTTAGCAGCTCCTGCCCAGATGTGGCAAGAGTATTTCATTCTAGGACGTACCTGGCTCTTACATAGATAGAGAATTGCATCAGCAGTGATATATCTACTGGATCGTTAGAAAGATCCCACCATTTTTCCAGCGGCCTTGGCAACAGATTTAATGTACGTGTTCCATTTAAGATCAGGAGTAACGGTCATAAACCTAACGCAAAATCCCTTTTAAAATACTTGCGTTAAAAGGCTGAAAGGGACTGATTTAAATTTATTATGTTTTTCTGAGCAGTTCACTTTTTGCAATTAAAAAAAATACTCGAACTGAGATCGAAACCAAAACCTAAAAGCAGGTAATCAAGTATGGCAATCATATAACCAGCTTGCCAATATCTTTGAAGAAAGTCTTCAAACCAAGTGAAACAGTTGACAAAAAGATAAATATCCGATGAACCTATATTTCAATTTTAAGATCGTAGACGAAACTTGAATGTTCATAATGTTGAATGGCTTAGTCACTAAAACAAGACAGAGGAGAGAATATATCACAATTTCTCCATTGCTTTCATACCACTTGAAAAAAAAATCCAGCAAAAACCATAACAGCAAATCGTGGTTCTCTCCAGAATGCGCTTCTGCCATTGCGCACAGGAATCACTTTTTACATTGCTTCCAAGATAATAGATGTACTTAGAATAAGGCCTCTTTCAGGATTGCGAACAACCACTGTTAAAGAGTAATAAACAACGCGAGAGAGTTATATGCTTAGTTAGTCAAGTCCAAATTGCTGAGCAGCGGTTTAGTTCCCACCAGTTTTTTGCAAATAGCGAACAGGATCCTAGACAAAAGTGTATGCTCTATCCAAACCATCATCAATGGACCTGAGATAATCTCTTCAGCATCAGACAAAAAAAAAAAAAAAATTGCCAAGAACTTTACAGCGGATTCTACCTTATGTAATCAAGGCCACCAACCCCGTGTATTTCCTTCAGTATCATTAAACACCCTATGCGACGTACAGATATCTGTGCGAGATGTTGCCGAGCTAATCAAAATCTTGGATTCCAGTAAAGCAACAGGATCTGGCGACATTCGAATTATAGTGTTGAAAATCTTCAACAAGAACTAGCTCCTATACTTACCAAGCTGTGTAAGCGTTGTCTTAAGGAAAATTACTTCCCAACACCCTTGAAAAGATCATCAATATGCCCTGTATTTAAGAATTCAAATGATCGGTCATCTCCCTCTCTCTAAAGACAAATAAATCCCCCGTGCGTACTGAGTAAGTTACAAGAATAGAGAAGTATAAACAACCTCGTCATATCTCATAGGATTAGGATATCCATCAACTGAGGCTTCCTTTCTAGGGCAATTGCTCTTGACATATTCAAGGCGTTTGATAGGATATGGCATAAAGATCTAATTGACAAGATCTCTAACAATGGTATAGCTAGATATGTATTTTCAATTATTAAATCATTTCTCTCTGATAGATTAATACGAGTAGTGGTTGATGGGAAAATCAGAAGCTCACAATATTAATGCTGGTATTCCTCAGGGGTCCATCCTGGGCCCAACTCTCTTCTTGATCTACATCAATGATCTTCCAAATCACATCCTTAAATCATTTGTAGACATTCTTAGACATCTGATTATCTCTCCTCTGATCTTGAGCACGTGATACAATGGGGAAAGAGGTGGATGCTTGCTTTTAATGCATCTAAAACCAAGCTTCTATTTTTACATCATGAACGCTCTGATCCCTATCTGGCATCAATTGAAATGAATGGCTCTCATCTTGGAGAAGTTCCATGTTTTGACAAGGTTCTGGGCTTCCTTACTCCTGATTAGAAATGGAACACGTACATCAAGTCCGAAGCCAAGGTCGCTGGAAAAATAGTGGGGTTCTTCTATCGCTTCAGTAGATATCTCACATCTGATGCAATTCTCTACCTATATAAGAAACAGGAACGTCCAAGGATGGAGTATTGTTGCCACATCTCGACAGGTGCTGCTAAAAAAATATTCCACCTTAATATAATTCATAATAGACCGTAGCCTAGTAGGGGATGTCCTTTTTATACCTCTTATCTAACCAACATAAGAAATTATTCACATAAAAATGCACCCTTTGTATAATAAAAAACATAAGAAATTATTCACATAAAAATGCACCCTTTGTATAATATAAAAAAAAACAGTTTGACCATGCATGGAGTGTTGTTGCGACATATGGGTTGGTGCCTTTTTCACTATTTAACTGGAATTAAACAAATCTCATTCTAAAAGACTCCAAATCACCGGCTTAGCTCTAACTTCTGTCCCATCGCCGCACTATGTCTGTGCCAATCGTACAAATATGGCAACTGAATATGTTTTGATAAATGCATAACACTTGTTCCCTTGATTCGCATAACCTCGAATAACTCAATAAGCATCAAAATTACATCCCTTCACTGTTAATGTCCCTACTTGCCAGAATGCTTTCTACTCCAATAGTTTCTTTCATCAAACAACTAAGCTTTAGAATACTCGCCATGTTTACTTCTTAATTGATTTACTATACTGCAACATCTAAAGGTAGTATAAACAGACATCTTGCAGCACAACTCCCCCAGTACCCTGTTATACAGGATCCCAAATAGTAGCCCTTACATTTCAAGTTGCAGAATGCCTTGTATTATGGGGGAGAGATTAAAAAATAGACGACACTTTAAAATATATTTGTACACTTTACTTTATTCGCCTATCAATCGCCTTCAGCGGTGACGTGTCAGGCTTTTTTCACACTTTATTTTCCACCTTCGCCTCAAGGCTTCTGGCTCGATCCTACCTACCAACCAAAACTTTTCTGTTTGTTTTTGTTTTTTCCCGATTTTATAAAGAAGTTTAACATTTTTTTACGTTTTTTTTATTTTATCATATTTGTTTGGATCTACTAACCTCCCCAACACACATCTCCAAACACCCAGGCAATGCCAGGAACCTTCGCTAGTCTATAATATAAATCTCCTCTCTCTTTTTAAATGTATGTATGTATGTATGCCTAACACTTTCAATAGAGGCAATGGATTTTCATGAGATCGGTATCATTTTGAAGCTAAACCCTTTGGCCGACAAATATTGAAAAATCTTTGATGCAAAACACGACCGTATTCGTATTTAAACGTCTCTATCAAGATGATGTGTCATTGTGTTTGCAAGAAGACTGTAATGTCGAAAGGCCATCATTTATAGGTGCCATTTTTATTGTATTTTCAATAGATGTATCAAGTCATTTCAAGCCTGTCTAATAGTCGTAATTCGACATTGAAAACTGTGCAAAGAGGCGGAATATCGTGATTAAGACGACATTGCCTTTGTTTCATGCGACGCTTCCTCTTGAACGTGTTCGTGGCACCGGAATACTTGCCGCGAAAAGCCAGGTGTCGACAGTCTAACGCACACGACTAATTACCTGTAAAAAGGCAAATACGCACGCTCGCCGTTCAACACGCTCAGGTGCGTTTCTCTTTGTTTTTCATTCGGTTTCTCTGGCGGCTTTGTAATGTAATGCGATTCTCATTTTTTTTTCTTTTCCTTATCTTGTTTTTTGTAAGAGGAGGATCTCGTTTTATTGTTATTGTCATCTTTTAGAGTGCATCCTCTTTTATATTTTTGGATATTTCATTTTATTAATATTATTTATTTTTTATGCGCTTTCAGTTAATTACTTTTTGTCCTTCTTCAGGTAAAATTTACGTTTTTTTAATTTGTTTATTTCCGCATTCGTTGTATATTTTCCCTTACCTTTCTTAAAAAAATGTGACTATAATCACCGTCACGAAGCAGTGCTTTTAAGATTACCGTAGTTAAGCGAGATTGAAATTACTCACTATTCCATCAGTGACTATTCAGGAACCCTAGGTGCGATACAGAAAACTAACATGTGCTTTTGTAATCGGATGGATACGCAGCAATCGGCAAATGTAACAAACAGTTATAGGCAGTAGGTTTTTAATGTGTGTCGAGTATATACAGGCAGAAAGTACAAAATTATTTAAAATTCAGATTTCATGATTTCTTTTATACTAGCAGGATTTGTTACCCGGCGTTGCCCTGTGAAATCATGTCACTCTCCATAAAAAAATAAACTACGGTTATTGTTGGTGGCCAATGGCCAGGTTCAGAATAGACACTCCTAACCTCCTCATGCTAAGAAAGTTGTATGGAATAGACACGACCACCTTCGCCATGAGAAGAACGGCATTCGGAATAGATACCCCATTTTATGAGGGGGCTTGTCCAAGTTCAAGCTTGATATATGTTGTCAGCATACTCACCCACAAAGACTATAACCCCCCCACACACACACACTGGGTGTTGATGGCAGCATCGTGCGGAAAGAAGTATAATTTTATCACACGTGCGTAGAACAGTGAATTACAGCGCATAATGCATGTCATTATATCTCCAAAACTACTTGTTTCCGCCAAAGTTAAAATAGATTGTCTTATCCAGCATAGTCCAAAATCTATGGAAGTCCTCAGTTTAAAGGAAGTAGTGCAAAAGTAAAAAAGTTAATGTCTGAGCAGTGTGTAAAAAGAGTCATGAAAAGAGAACTAAACAACAACAAAAAACATAATAAAAAGCCAATACAAAACAAATAAGTATATCCGTAGTCAATCTAATAAAGGGGAATTCGTACTTTAGTGGCGTAAATTATTTGACAGGCAAAGAAAGTAAAATTAAAAAAAAAGCTGTCTTAAATGTTGTCAAATACAGACTGAATGAAAAGTAATGCAAATGATAATTTATCTGAACGTAATTCAGGCTAAGAGTGTTAAAATGTGTTTTATATAAAAAGAAATAGTTTTTTTTTATGATTTCGAAAGTAAAAATATTTTTTGCCTTATACTCCCCATTTAGGCTCGGTGCCAGTTTGATGTAGGGGGCTACTACAGTTCTCTTTTATTAGGAGATTCGGCTGACGTTTATGTAAATCCCCCCCTTTAAATCCCACAATTTACATTTTTTTCTTTTTTTACGTTAATCCCATCGATAACCAATTTAACTTTCGGATAAGAAAAAAAGTAATATAGTAAAATAAAAAATATATGACTTTAATAGTCGGGGATGTGTTTTCAACTATAATATTCTACTGAATTGAACACGTACTTTGTGTGCATCACCGAGAAAAATATTGTCACAGTCTTTATCCGATATCCGATACTTGTTCACTACTATATCTGAGATTTCCAATCTCACTAATGAAACAACTGACACTTAAAAAAAAATCTTGATTATCATCGTCTACAGTGACGATATTTCGCATGCAAAATATTATCACTGTAGACGATAATATTCAAGCTGTAAATCCTAGCCGTAAAAATTTAAACAACGAAAGACAATAACCGAAAACACAATAAAAGTAACCTGGTTAAAATACGGTTGGTGAATAACACCGACGATTCTCACAAAAATTAAACAATTATTGCGGAATGCATATTTACTAATTTGATTATAATACCAAATATTCGCGAGTAGTACTACTACTAGTAGTAGTAGTAGTAGTATCATATGGCCTTGATTGTATCACATAGCTAAACAACTAGTTAATCCCATTGAGGTATTTAAAAATCACTCAATGGGTTTCATTACTGGGCATCGCTTGATCGAAAAATAATCCCCTTCTGTCCCACTATTGTCTTACCACATCTATTTGATGAAGTCAACAATGAAACACTTAAACGTTTTTGCCATATCAATAGATCACCCACTGACCTGTCAATGTTATGCTTTGAGGGTATGTTAGAATGAAGAAGAGGCAGAGGAAAGCGAGGGAGATGGTGGCGGAGTAAAAAGATTTTTTATTGAATACCTCTTAACAGTTAGGGATAGATCAACCAACTTTCCTTGGATCAGAAGGAATGGCGTAAAATAAGTTACTTGTGTTCGCAATACGCACCAAGCAGAAGATACGACTTATAATGATTGTTCGCAAATATTAAAACAACAGATTAAAACAAAGAGATTTGTGTTGTTTACAAACATTTGCTCGAAGAAAAACATGCTGTTCTTACACACAACAAACCTATAGCCATGTATGCAGAAAGTTTACGAAATTCCGCATTGCATATGCGCACGTATATATTAGAGTTACAGTTATTTTTGCATGTGCCAAGAATCACACCGTGCTATTTATTAGAATATGTAAACGTTCGAAATGTTTGTATACATCATAAAATATTCACCTAGTCCTCAAATGAAACTGATACGTCCACCCTTTCTGAAACGGTGAATTTGTATGACGATATTTATAAAGGGTTGTTAGCAATAAAACATGTCTGCTAATTCGCGTTCATCGCCAACAAGCGTCGTCTGAGGGAAATATGAATTTGGAAATTTGCCAGCGTAGACGTTCGCCTGTTGCCAACGGACTATGAATCAGAATATTTAAGACGCAATTTTATGGGAAATGCCGAGGATCTAATTTAATCTTTCAACCGAATATGTTTGTTGATAACGGTTCAAGGTGTGACAGGTAGACATATTTACTATTTATAGTGGCGTCTATGAAAAAAGAGCTAATATAACGAGCATATTTTATACACACATTTATATGCATACGCATATATATATATATATGCATATGTATATATATATATATGTGTGTATGAGATATGCCTATAGAAACACACATATATATATATACATGTACACACATATATATGATATATATATATATATATATATATATATATATATATATATATATATATATATAAACAAGTCATGCATAGGGAATCGTCATACTAAAACGCATGGAATTCATATTACGTCGTCTTTTTCTCTCTCTCTATATATGCGATTTATAGTTTAGCTTGTTAACTAAACAATTTCACTGTCATTTTCACCGCTGTGTCGAGGCTATCTTCTCCTAATGGAACTGACTCACATTTTCTTGCTTGTTTTTTTTTGTACAGAACTAGAGAGATTGTTAGCATGTGTTTTTTTCTTATTTAAATATAGAGGAAGAAAATTAGCGAAACACACTTTGTTGATTTCTGAATACTTCAAGCATTTTATATAAAATGATAGTGTACTTTGGAATAAGATGACACCCTTTAAGCACGTGATTAATACGTTAACATACACTTGGACATTAATTAACACTTCATTTAAGCTCTTAAACTCTAATCGTCACTAAAGTCGCTACTAGGAAATAATACTTACTCAGACAGTTTTTCCGAATTGAACAGGAAGAACGGCATCCTTCTGGTAAGAAAACTAGAAATAAGAATAAGAATTCATAATAAACCAAAACATTGTTTTATTGTATGAACATGATTTAAAACTTTTCCCCCACAGTATGTTTTAAAGGGAATCGATTAATATGAATCATTCCGAAGTTAACGACATAAATAGAGATGATCATTGACTTAGATATCGTGTTTTGTCATTTCATTTCAGTTATACAAATTTATTTTTGCAAAATAAATATTTATATCAATTTTAACTTTATTTAGTAAACACTAACATCATTAACATTAAACATTTAATTTTAATTGATACAAGACATTATCAAACAAAATTTTATTTTATTTTATTTCGTTGATTTTTTAAAATCCTTAAACACATAACATCATATAAGATGATTAAACATTGCCCGCTGAAATCTTTAATTATATAAAACTATTTTTTGTTATATATATTTCGTTTGTTTTGATATATTGGTGTAAGGTGAATGTTGATTTCCAAACACTTTAAGTCAATTCTTTTTTTTTTCGTCCATTCTTATTGTATATCAACGGACCTTCTTATGAAAAATATATAAATATACATTTTAAAAATATATAGCGTTATTGTTTTAGAACAAAAGTTTTAATACAACAGGATTATACTGATGAATCATTTTGTTTTAAATAATGTTGAACATAGAGAAAAAAACACTTTTGAAAATCGCATGTTTAAATAACTGGATATGTCCGTTTCATACAATGAAATACAAGTTTCGATAATATGTAGGAAAACATCGATCATAATTAAGACAAAACTGTAATCAAAAGGGATTCTTTGTAAATCCTTGTGTTTTGTGCTTATCTTTTGTGCTGTTCAAACAAATAAGCTACGATTTATTAAGCTAATAGCGCCTTTAGTTTCATTATTTTTCACCAGCGTTCAAAGGAATCGTGTAGGATAAGATGGATTTACATATATTTTTTTTAATAATTACGTGTTTATTCCTTTGGCAAACTCGATGGTTGAGCTTCTGCATAATACTATTCATCAGAGAAATTTTATTCTCCCGGTGTCTTCAACACGCGCGTGCATATCTATACTAGTAAAATTCCGAATGTGATGCTTCCTTGCTTGACTTTCACCATGCATACTCCATCAATACAGGAGGATTTAGACACACGTATGAGAAAAATAAAGTAACCCCGATCATCATCCGCCCATGTAGTGATTATTGTTGCAACATTTTTTTTTTAAATTTTTATTACATTTTCACCCCAAATAAGGCAAATTGCTACTATCGGGGGCAACAACTACTGAGGATTTGGGCAGCAAGATGTCGGTTCACGTTACACTTGAACTTCTGCACGTCAGTACTGTTGGGGAAGCAGGGACCTGGAATGGAATTCCAAAGTCTAGCAGTTCTGGTGGTGGTAGAAAAGGTTTCTTGTAATTATTGAATGAAACTAGTTTAGTCTTGGCGGCATTGAACGTGACCAACCATTTTTGTCCCCATTCCACTACAGATTGGAGGTCATCCTCTAGTGTTTCTGCCATTTCTTTAGAAATGTGTTCATTCGTCTTCCTGTGGTGCCTGTTATAGAGTGTAGTGTCATCCGCATATATACCCATCTCAGAGGCAATTTTGTCGGGGAGGTCATTTGGGTTTGTGCATCTGCTACTAGTCTCCCCCTCTTAGACAGGGTTCAAATAAAAGTCGCCAACCTAATTGGTCCCGCATTAATAGCTAGGCGTCAACCGTTGTCCCTATCGACAAAAAGTTACATCCCTTTACTTATTTTCCAAGTACTTTAATGGAAACTGCACCGACGAACTACAATCCCTTGTACCCCCTCCACGTAAATACCCCTTTACACCCTACAAGCAGCAAAATCCCACACCTACACAGTAGAAATCAATAGATGCCAGAAAGTCTTCAACTTTAATAGTTACTTCGCTACGTTTGCTAGACTTTGGAATTTCATTCCGGTTTCCTTTTTCCCTGACTGTACTGACATGCAGAAGTTCAAGTGTAATGTAAACAGTCATCTAGCTGCTCAACTCCCTACATTGTACCCCTACAAATTATGTCCCAGATACTAGGCCTCTACATCAAAATGGCACTGTGCCTTGTTTGGGGTGAAAATGCAATAAAAAAATAAAATTAAAAATGTGTAAGTATACAATAGCTGATTGGAGAAATTGAATAGTTTGAATAATTAAAAGATAAAAAATAGATATTGTGAGTACAGAGTTGCGGAGCACAGGCTAAATAAAAAAAGGAAGAACTGCTGACTGATTGCTTAGAAAATACCGTGAATGGCGCGGGATCCAGACTCAGGTTCTTTATTACCATTCTTGCTTTGACGATAAGACTATTCTTTGAGAGTATTCAACAAAATCTCACCTGAAATGGGCCTAACGAGTACGGCAATTATTATTATACATATAATTGTTAGCGGTATTAAATCAGTGCAACATTTGACTATTCATAAAAAAGTTTACAACATATACTTTTTTACATGGCAGACACGACTTATTAAGGCCAGGAGGCCATTCGGGGATAAGGGTTATTGGGTGTACAGTAATCTATGGGATAATATCGTAGTAATCGTTAGTAATACAGATTTGGTAAAGTATCTTACTTATAGGGTCAATTTATCAGGAATTTGTTTATGTTGGACTTGAAGACATCTAAGTTGTAGTCAGGTGGGAAAGGCACACGGAAGAGAGTTCCACAGGCGTGCACTTCTAAGAAAGAAGTTTTGTTCATGGAATCTACGCTTTGATTTAGGCACAGATAAAGACTGGAGAAAATTATTGACAGTGGTTTCACCTAGACGAGTGTTTTTAGTCAAAAATGTGCGAGGGGGGGGTCAGAGATTGAAGCTCAGACAAGCACTTGCCATGGAAATAACGATAGTGGGAGAGAGGTTGCAGGGTAGAGAAAAGGGCATCCCCCACTAAGCCACGAAGTCTATTTTGTACTCTGTCAAGGCATGATAGGCTGTTTTTAGCAGCTCCTGCCCAGATATGGCAGCAGTATTCCATCGTTGGACGTACTTGGCTTTTATATAGATAGAGAATTGCATCAGTAGTGAGATATCTTCTGGAGCGGTAGAAGGATCCCACCATCTTCCCAGCGACCTTGGCAACATACCTGATGTACGTGTTCCATTTCAGATCAGGAGTAAAGGTGAAACCCATAAGCTTGTTAAAACACGGGACCTCACCCAGACGAGAGCCATCCATCCCAATTGGTGCCAGATGGGGACAGAGCGTTGATGATGTAAGGATAGGAGTTTGGTTTTGGATGCATTAAAGGTAACCAGCCACGTGTTCCCCTACTGAACCACGCGCTCGAGATCAGGGTGTTTTGAAGTATGAAAAACGATGTTACTTATTGTATTTAATAGTTTTATTGTTATTTTTTATATTTCAAGCGGACCTCCGCTTTTGGTCACAAAAAAGTATCGAAATGAAAAAGTAAAGAAAACCGTTGAAAGAACACGAGATTTGTAGCGTGGACAGCGTTCATTCCTAGCAATATTTTATAAATATTGTCATTATTATCAATACACACACAGTGACTTTCGAGCCAAAAGCACATACATTTAAGTACCTGCTCTGATATTATCTTCGGTCTGTGTATGAGAATTCCTTCGGGACTGAGACAATTTTCCCTCAGGACCAAGACTATTTGTATTCTCATTTAATTATAAACTAATATCAATTTTATTGATTGTATTATTATTATTATTATTATTATTATTATTATTATTATTCATTCATTCATTCATTCATTTATTTATTTATCTATGTTCGTCCCATTTTAATTGAGGTGGAGACGGAATTTACTCACCATTAAAAAAGCCGACATTGTCTCTAACTCTGCCCTTTTCAGTAGTTTTTTCTTCTTCTTCTTCTTATTATTATTATTCATTATTATTATTAGTTTTATCTCTTATTCACCATTAAAAAAGCCGACATTGTCCCTTACTCTGCCCTCTTCAGTAGTTTTATCATTATTATTATTCAGAACTATTAATTACATTATTTTATCGCGTAACAAGTTCATTTCTATTCCATTATACATATTGAAATCAATTGCGTCTCATTTTTGCCGTTTTAATTAAACGCTTTTACGTTCCGACGTTAAAAAAAATATTAAAACACAATGTTCTTCCACAAACGGCTAAAATGATTCCCGTGAACTTTTTCGAACATGATTGCTAGGAATGAACGCTGTCCACGCTACACATCTCGAGTTCTTTCAACGGTTTTCTTTTTCATTTCGATACTTTTTGTGAACAAGAGCGGATGTCCGCTTGAAATATAAAAAAATAACAATAAAACTATAAAATACAAAAAGTAACATCGTTTTTCATGCTTCAAAAATCCTCATAACCTTTAAATCAATATTTATATGTATATTTACATATATATTATTTATATACATATATAAATTATCTCTCTATATATATATACATAAATATATTATGTATATATTATATATAAACAACTATACAGATATATATATATATAATGTTAAGCTGAAATATGTGAATTTTAATTGAAAAGCACGGTCATATATATATAAAGTTATAGCGTTCGTGTGTGTGTTTGCCTGTGTGTACAACTCCCTATGATCAAAGAAATATAAAGTGTCTATAGTGTGCGTACACTTCTCCTGGTCAAGAAATATTAATGCCCATGGTAGGATACATCTGTCAAAGGAGACATTAATTTTTATGTGTAACTTCTAGATATAGCATTCTTCACATCACATATACATCGACTGAGTTATGGTCATTAGCATATCACATTATATTAAATCATTTTTAATAATTAGCTCGATTATATTACTTATTCGACATAATAGCCTCGTTATTACTGCATTATTTAAAAATATAATTTAAAATGTAATTATTTAGTTTATTTTCATTTTAATTTATATTTTATTTAACTTAAATTTACTTATTATTATCGTAAATCTGAAACCTTTTAATTTTCAAACCAGAAAACCAAGGCGAATAACTGTGATAGTTTAATTCTTTAAGCACGTTATGAAATATTTTCTATAATAGATTTGTTTTCATTTCGAAATATTCTTCTAAGTTGCATTATTATTTTTATTTTTAATTCGGAGGTAATTTTTTTTCGCTTATTCTTAATTTTTAAGTAACCTTTTGGTACTCATGCAGAGACTAAACTCAGAGTCCACCCGGCTTTCTCCGGAACATGACGCCAACAGCCTGAATAAACCGAGCATAAGAAGAAAAGAAAAGCTACCTTAAATTTGAAATTTTATTAACTGTAAAGAAACATTTTCTAATCATATTTTGGTTTTGTTTTGTTTTTGCTGTATATATATTTGGTACTCATGCAGAGAGTGATCTGTGCTGAAATGATAACGTTATTATTTAAACAGCCATTCTTAACATGGGGAGGGGAGGGTGTTTTGTACATATTCTGTACTTTAACCTTACAATTGAATAAAATAACATATAAAAACCTTTAATTAAACGTGGACATACGATTTACTAAATAGCGTTGATAACTCTCTGCATTAGCACCATGTAGTTTTTAGATAAATAATGTTAAAGATTTTTTGGTCAATATCAAGTTCTTTCCAACTCCTCAAAAGACTTTAAAATGACTATTATAGGTTTTCGATATTCTTTTTTTTTTTTACAAGGTGGTCACCACTTATGAAGGCCCTGAAGCCACTCGCGGATAAGGGTTATTGCATGTACGGTACGGTAATGTTGAGATTTGATAAAGTGTCTACTTAAGGGGGGCGGTTCATAAGAAATTTGTTTATGTTGGACTTGAATACATCAAAGTTGTAGTCAGGTGCGAAACAGGCAGACGGAACAGAGGCGTGCACTTCTAAGAAAGAAGCTTTGTTCATGGAAGCTACGTTTTGGTTTTGGCACAGATAAAGAGTGCGGTCAATTTTTGACAGTGGTTTCAGATAGACGAGTGTTTTTCGTGAAAGATCGGCGAGGGGAGACCAGGGATTGGAGATCAGACGAACACCTGACATGGAAGTAACGATAAATCAAAAACTCGCAACGTCTATCCTGTGGTGCTGAAAACGAATATCACATTTAAATTTGGGGCATGATATGAAGAAATTAGTTTTTCAAAAAGTAGGGAACTACTGTCCTATATAAATTTGACGTAAAATGAGCACCCACTTTCTGGCCACCTTATAATTTCTTCATATCATAAAACAAATTTAACCGTGATTTTCGTTTTTAGCACCCCCGAAACACCGGTGCTCTTTTTTTTTACTAAGAGATTTTTTTCATTTTTTTTATAAGTTAAAACGCTAATAATGCCGTCAGTAAGCTTAAATGAGCGTTTATTTAGGTGGGTATTCAATTATAGAACTTGTATTGTTTTGAACAGGAGCTTCTGTTGTTGAATTAACCGTTTTCCGTAAGTAACGTGCCGACATTAACATTAAACCATTACAGCAGAGTCATTTAATATTTCACATACATTCTGTTTACGTTAGGGGCTCCACAGCCCCCTAATGTAAACAGAATTGTTGTGAAATATTTAATTGCTGAAGCACCTGTTAACAACTATACAAGTTGAATAATGAAAAAAAGTATGTTTTTATAAACTTACTGACAGAATAATTAGCGTCCTAAATGATGAAATGAAAAAAATTAATGAATCTTAGAAAAAAAAAAAAAAAAAAAAAAAAAACAGCGCCGGTTTTCGGAGATGCTGAAAACAAATATCAGTTAAATTTGTTTTGATATGAAGAAATTACTACGTAGCCAGAAGGCGGGTGCTCATTTTACATTAAATTTATATAGGAAAGTGATCCCCCACTTTTTGAAAAAAGATTTCATACCATGAAAACTACTTATGTGCTCAAAATTTAAATGTGATATTCGTTTTCAGCACCACCGAAAACCTTAAAAATGTTTTTTTGCGGAGTTGAAAAGAAACTTGATATTGACCAATATTTTTTGTTCGAGAAAAGGTTCAAAGGTAAGTTAAATAGACACTTTGTTTTGTAAAATTTTTTTTCAAGAAAAAATTGAAAAAAAATGATCTTTGATTTCTACTAATTTCTTTTCTTTTCTCCCAAATTGTCATCTGCTGCTTTGAATTTTCAACTCGCGCGAACGTGCGTCGCGCTGAAAGCCATCGCGCTACATTGTCATTGGTTCAGCTTTATGCTTCATCAGACGGCTTAATTTTCTCGGCGACGCTCGGCTTACTCCGGCTGTTGACGTCATGTTCCGGAAAAAGCCGGGCGTGCGCTGAGTTACGTCTTGATCACTCTCTGCATGAGTACAGACATTTTTTATTTGTTATTGTTGAGTTATCCGGGTTTGTTTTCACTATATTTAGTAGTTTTACACCGATATAATTAATCGTTCTGTTTATAATTGTTCATTCTTGATAAAAAAATTACAGCTCTTGAACTATAAGTCGTTTATATGCCATACGTATAGGTAAATGTGCACTGAACAGATAGCATAATACTTATTATAGTTAAATTCAAATTTTGATATATCTTTTAATTTAAACGCGAAAAAAAAAACAATTGGGACGATGGAAACTTACACAGTAAAACAATACGTTGTAAAATGCTCTTATGGTTGTCGACGTGTTAATATAGATTTATTTGTAAGATAATTGCGTTTAAATAATTTAAACGTAATACGGAAATGAACGATTTAAAAAAAATGCAGAAAGTATAAACAATTTTTATTTGGATAATTTAAACGCAAAAAAAAACAATTGAGGCGCTGAAAACGTACACAGTAAAACAATACGTTGTATACGGTTTAAAGTTGATTTATTTGTAAGAAAATTGTGATAGTATAGTTGTAATACATAATAGTTGCAAAACATCCCCACCCTTTCCCTGTTAAATAATAATTTCTAAATAATAGCGTTAATATTCTAGTGCGCAGGTCAAATTCTGCAAAAGTAGCGATTTATATGTATTTGTTTACGCTGTTATGGGTGTATTTTTATGTACGTATACGCAATCGGAAGTCGTAAACCGGATGTTGGGTTACAATACCCGTTACAAGGTTATTTGTTTTTTATAATTATATAGATTTAATATAAAATATAATTTTTTTACCATATATGATATCACATACATCGCTATGGTATAATTATTACCATAAATCGGTATTTTTTTTTTAGTTTACCGACCTCTCGCATTCACCTTTGAATTGTCGACTTTTATAGATTTTGGGGAACGCTGACAATTAATGTTGCATTTAGTTCCTTCGCAAACGAGTAGTTATTCACATTTGAAGATATTTAGTATCCAACGTAATTCCATACAGTTTGGCAAGCAAGATGGCCGCCCGTGCATTTACTAAAAAACACCAAAAAGAGCCAACCGAGCCGAAAAATGACTCCCGGCCTCCTTTCACTTTTTCATGATTGGACAAATAATTATTTTTATGATAAAAAAACAACATTTATTTTCGTTTTTTGACACAAACCGATTTTTTTCTTCTGACACCAAATCTGATAATCCAACCGGTCGCAAATTTACCGTTTGCATGGAATGAACTCCTGGACCCTGGGACTTTTTGAAGAAACGTTAATTTCAATAAAGTGGGGGATCACTTTTTTATGATAATTTAACCTTACATAAGCACCCAAACGTTGACCCTCCCCCCCCCAAAAAAAAACATTTTCTTATATTGGGGCGGGAGTAATGTCGGCGGCGGCCGAAGGGATGTTGGGGCGTTGTTGTAATTGCACTATCTAGAACTGTTTCCTATGAAGGTGTGTTTTGCAATGAGCATAAATAAAAGACAAGTTCAACCGTTTAAAACCATAGACCTGACATCAGACTGCTTCAGTCACGGTATGTTCTACGTCTCCATCAGGACAGGAAGTTCAGAAAACTACATTCTGGTCCAAATCAAAGATGCAGAAATGTTGTTCACCACGAGGCTCTTCAATGAAAAGTTCTACAAAAGGATATGATGAAAAACTGATATGATCTGATTGTGGTATGTTTTCAGTATTCAATGTGTTAGAAAAGATTTAAGCATCGAGTTGAAATTGACTTCCCTCTTACAACCTCCACTTACTGGAAAGATGCCCACAAATCGCGTACCTGAGTGTGCAGAAAAGTCCCGTGTGATGCGCGGGTATCTTTGCTAGTATATATATATATATATATATATATATATATATATATATATATATACATATATATAATGTTCAGAAAGTGTAAGAGAATATATAATTTCTACTGCCTAACCAACGGCGCAGCCCACAAGAGCCCAGAAATTCAACAAACCGGAAGTCCAAATGAGGGCGAACTCGAGTCCTGGACTTCTGGTTTTATGACTTTCTTGACTCTTGTGGAAAGCGATGTTGGTTCGGCTGTGAAAATAATTATATATTCTCTCATACTTTCTGAACATTCTATTACTGAGTGTTCGCTAGGTTAACTTGTCCGGGTGACACCGTCCTTTCAAGTATATAAATTCCTACTGGTAGGACGTCGGCTTGGGTAAAAGCTGGTTTGATACTTCGTCCCGTGTTCTTACTTTTACATCTGGTTGAGATTACTGTATAAATATTAACTCTTCAATATTTATGATATACTTTAGTTTTGCCATCTTGGATTATTTTGGTAAACTTAACTGTAATATTTATTTTGTATATATATATATATATATATATATATATATATATATATATATATGCATATATATATATATAGAGAGAGAGGGGGGAGAGAGAGAGAACAGAAAATTAAAACTAATCGTTGATATTTACAATCAAAATATATTGTTCGAATGAATACTCCAAAAAAAATTTACAAAGTCCTTATTTCGTTGAATTTCAAAGAATGCTATTCTTGCTATTCTTCTAATCAGAGGACAGAAAGAAATCAGCAAATTATATTTGTAGCAATGCTAAAATTTTCTGGTTATGGCATTAAGTGGAACCGCAATTTATTATAGTTATATATTGCCAAGAAAAACAACTGAAAAAATGTTTGATATGTAAAAAAAAATATAAAAACAAACCGGGCATAATATTTCAGCTTGCATGAAGATTCTATCAAGGTAATCCGAAAGGCGAAAATAGTTCTTTCAAGAGAATGAAATCCAAAATTAAATCCAGTGTGATGCATATAGTCCGGTTGGAAAGTTTTCAAAGCAGCTGAAATAAGGTATATATGCAGATATGAGGTAGGTTCTTTCCACTGTCGGATCTGTGCTGAGGGTTGTTTGATTTGTGTAAGTTAATATACATTCTCGTGTGTATGGCGTGTTTGTTCAATTAACAGAGTGCTCGTCTAGCATGCAAGAGGCTTGAGTTTAAAATTCCGAGTTCGGGTGTGTCAAATCGATGAGCCAAATGAGAGCGAAACTCGACTCTAAGACTTCCGGTTTGTAGATTAGCTCTTGTTGGCTGCGACGTTGGTTCGGCTGTGGTATTTGGAAGAAGACGGTTAAACGATTATGTCATTTTTGAAAACTTCCTTCAATATATTTTTTAGTAAATAAGAATGATGTAAAAGTTACACATTATTGATAAACTAGTACGATTTTTACTCATTTCGAAATAGAAAATTTATAATAATAATATATATATATATATATATATATATATATATATATTGTATTTTGTGTACAGAAAGTTGTAAGATGAGACAAGTCATTGTTACCGTCGGTTTCAATCCCGATGATGAGGACCGTTTAAGATATCCATGTCACAGGAGCTTGATATGGATATCTTAAACGGCCCTAATCATTCGGATTGAAACCGACGGTAACAATAACTTGTCTCATCTTACAACTTCCTATACACAAAATATAAACACTCTCTTATATTTCGGATTTTCTTTTTAATTGAGCACTCTGCTGCATTTCTTTTTCTTAAAAAACAAATCATATATATATATATATATATACATATATATATATATATGTGTGTGTGTGTGTGTGTGTGTGTGTGTATATATGGAATTTGAATTAAATGTATATTATAAATTTCACTTGTCTGTTTAAGTGCATGTATGTATTTATGTATGTGTGTATGTTTGTATGTCTGCCTATAACATTCGACCGACGCAACGGATCCTGACGAGATCAGTATCGTTTTGAACCTTGATGCTTCGAACGACAAATATCGAACAATTGACTTTAAACATTAATTCTTTCTCCCTCCACTGGGCACTTTCTACGAGGAGGGGTACCTTTTTTCACCCATTATTTCAAATGTCACCCCCTCTTTTCCATTGACTATCCTTAATTTTGACCCTCGCCACTTCCGGTTTAGCGATGGGCGCAAATGAAAAGACGTCACATTTTTTCACATTATTTTCCTCCTTCGCGGTACGGGTTCGAGCCTGCTTGCCTACTACCACTTTTCACAAACATACCTCAACACATATATAACACACCTTCAAACACACACGTCCAACCTCCCCGGCAACGCCAGCCAGCCAGTCTAGTCTATAATATAAATCTACCCAGTCTGTTCAAATGTATGTATCTATGTATGTATGTATGTTTTGATGCCTGCCTAAAACTTTCGACAGAGGCGACGGATTTTCAGGGGATTGATACCGTTTTGCAGCTCGACTTTTCGGACGACACATATCGAAAAATTGGCTAAAACATTACTTCCTTAAGTCTCAACTGGGCACTTTTCTACAGGGATGGGTCGCCTTTTTCGCCGATATTTTGGAAAGTCATCCCCTCTTTTCGATTGACTAACTTAAATTCGTCACTACAAGTTTGGCGATGGGCGCAACAGTAAAGGCATCACGTTTTTTTTGTGTTCTTTTCCTTCTCCGCAGAACGGGTTCGAGCCTGCCTGCCTACTACCACTTTTTTATTATTTTTGCTCAACACACACTTCCCGACACCCGGGCAATGCCGGGCACCCAGGCTAGTTATTTTTAAGTATTGAATATCGATATATTCATAATATAATGTGTTTATATGTGTGCGTGTGCGTGCGGATGCATATATATATATATATATATATATATATTTATATACTGAGTAAGTGTACGTATATCTGTAGTTTAAATCCTTTGTTTCTAGTTCGACTAATGAACTAATGTATTGAAAAAAGTTGCCCCACAACAGCTCGCAAAAGGGGTAGTTCAGTAATTGAATTTTTCAGAATGAAATTCGCCAATTCGATCAGTTCACAATGTTCGAAAATAAAAAAAAATCCTTTTAATATAAATACATCTCTGAAGAATTCGCTGCTAATGAACACCAAAAGGGCCGACTTTGTACGTTGGGCATTCAATGTTTCCAATTGAATTATGTATTGGTAAAAACCTGATTATAAGAAGCCGAAAACGTATTAACGGACGAATTCACTAACTAACCAATATCAAAATATCAAAAGAAGTTATAATACCAAACTTACACACACACACACACACACACACACACACACACACACACACACATATATATATATATATGTGGATTTTTTTAACAATCAATTTTAATACCTTTTAAATGGTATTATATTGATTATTGTACCAATATTAACCTCGGTTTAGCTCGATGAGAATTCAGAGCAATATAATTTATACAATCAGAAAAAACATATATATATATATATATATATATATATATATATATATATATATATATATATATATATATATATATATATATATATATATATATATATATATATATATATATAGTTAAAGCCGAAATTATTGGCACATTTTAATTTTAACGTTTTTGGAGAATAAAATCTACAGATTTCCTTAAACACTTTTAGTTTATTATAAAACTAGCGGGGGTACCCGGCGTAGCCCGAGTGTTTGTTTCCGGGACGGGGGGGAGTTTTAAAAAATGTTATGGTAGGTAAGTAGGAAGGATCAAACCCGGAGTCATGAGTAAAAGTAGGAAAATAAAGTGTGAAAAAAAACCCAAAAAAAAACATCTGCAACGTTAGCAGTTCGGCCACCAAGAAATGTCCATTCCAGTTGTTTAGGAAGAAAAAAAAAACGACTACGGTAGGTCGGCGCGAACGTGAAAATATAATGTGAATTGTCCAGCACGCTAACCACTACACCACAGAGCACTGCAGCTTAGTTTAGTGATTTTTAATAACTTCACATGAAAGAACTACGAAGCTAAACCGGTGTTCTCTTCTCAACTGTTCCTTGTGAACGATCCCCAAACGGTGTAAAGTGGTGGCAGGGGGAGGAGGAATTAAATAGAGAGAAAATATTTTACCACTTCCATTGATCTTAACCGATTTTGGCCGTGACTTCTCAGCAGAAAAAGTATAGAAATCTAAGATTATCGAGGAATTTGAGAAATAAAAAGCCTATAACACACCTCAGATATTGTTCTGCCGTTTGTGCATATTACATTTGCATGAAATATCTTTATTTTTAATCCTATTAATGTCAAAATCAGACGGGAAAAATGAGTTCATTTTATTTATATAGAGAAGAGATATTCAAAATAAATATTATTAATGATGAAAAAAAAAAAACACATGAATTCAAATTTATTGGCACCAATGATTTTTATCATAGAATTCACGATATTTTATGAAAAATAATACTTGTTTATTATGATTTGGATATTGCATCATCTTCTAGAAAGTTCCAATATATATATATATATATATATATATATATATACATATATATATACGTGTGTGTGTGTGTTTGTGTGTGTGCGTGTGTGATTAAATGCAATTAATTTTTTTTCAATTATTTCTATTTTTATCGTTTAAATATATATATTTCTATTTATTCGTTAATTATTTAAATTATTATACAAACATATCCGGATGATACTACTATTGGTATAGTATATTTATAAATAGTAATATTTTTAATTTTTATTAGTAATCTTTCTAGTCTTTTATTTAGTTTATTATGCTGAAGATTAAAATAAACATGCTATGAATTTATAGATCTATCTATCCATCTATATATATATATATATATATATATATATATATATATATATATATATATATATATATATATATATATATATATATATATATATAAACAGCATGTTTTCATTCAGACAAATATTGTTGAATAGCACGGAGTGGTTTTGCTTAATGACTTTTCGTTGTAATTTTTTCAATTTATCGAATTGTTGTTCTCATTTCTCAGTTAAATCGGCACAAGAAAGTTGCATAGTCGTCTGTCCATCTGTTTTGTTTTTGTTGTTGTTTTTAGTAAGTACTGTCGACTGAGTTTCAACAGTCGTCTTTTAGCAGTTTGGATTATTGGTCGTTTAATATTTCAAGCCTTTTTATATGCTTCAGTTCAAATTATATTTAAATTTCATCAAATAGTGAAATTTCTCGTGTGTAAAAGAATATACTTTCTTTTAAACGTGTTAGCACGTGGCTAAAATAAATGTAACATCGTTTAAAGGTGTGATAACAAGATTGTATAGAATTGTCATTTTTTTATAATAATTTATAACTTTACATTATAACATTTATATAAATATATATATATATATGTATACTTACACACACAGACACACACACAGATGCACACAGACACACACAGATGCACACAGACACGCATATATATATATATATATATATATATATATATATATATATATATATATATATATATAATCGAGTTAAGACACTGATTAGAAATCAGATGAAAATCCTGATAGATATTACTTTGTAATTTTTTCAATTTATCGAATTGTTGCTCTCATTTGTTGGTTGAATCTGTGCATATCTATATTTCTTTTGTCAAACAATAAATTCTTAATTCGAATATATGTGCCAATATGTTGTTGTTTTTTTCAGAATTTAAATATAGCCACTAAAATATATATAGTAATTCCAGTATTTATGATCTTTTAACGTTTGGATTAATATAGAGGATTTTTGTATTTTCGACAAGGATCTTTCTAAACTGGAAATATGGGCAGCCATGTTGTTTTAGATGTTGGGAAATTCAGCTTGTGTCTGGAAGGTGTATGGTCAATCGTCTGGACAATGTATTAATCGTGTGTCCAGTGTAGCTATTGATGTTGGAGATTCATTCTCCCAATGAACATTTGAATTGGTTGACTACATTGGTAGACTACATTGGTTTTCAATGTACTGATTTCGTATTCCAGGATTTTCTTGTTAATTTTTATAGGAAATGATGAATCGGCTCTTATTATTATTGACTAGGGATATATAACGATGTATTGTACTTCTTATTACATTTTAATCTGATTTAATGTTGTAGCTGGTTGCGATAGAATATATTGATATAGTGAGGATGTAACTTGGTTATTATTAGTTTGGTCTAGGTTTCCAATTGTTAATTTAATTGGTTTATCTACTAAGCAATTCGGGAATTGGTTATTGATAAAGACCTGTTTGATATTCTCTAATTTGCTGTGGAATATGTTGTTTTTTGTTTTGTTTTTTAGGAGATAAATTTGGCTCGATTAATAATGTTGTTCATAATTGTGTCTTGTATCAGTAGAGACATTCACTTTTGAGGTTTAAAGTATAGGGATTAGTTGCAATAGTCTTTTTATACGGGAAAGTGATGAATTAATCTTTGCTGGAGTCTATCAGAACGTCAAGAAATGAAAAACCATTGTTTGAATTTTATTCCTAAGTGAAATCTAGTATGGAGTTTGTTTGAATATGATCCTTTAGTTTCTCTAGTTTGTTATTATTGTACGCTGTAGTAAAATATCGTCGACTTAAATGAATATTTTTTTAAAAATAGTATTAAATATTTTATTCTCCAGGTTGAACATCATCAATTAGCCACATAACTGCATCAATAGCCTTGAAGTAATAAATCGGAAAATGCTGCTCATACATAAATTCATTTACAAACATCAGTGCATTTACAAACTCTACTTACCATAGAGGGTAGGTGGTTTGTGTCTCACTGAAGTTAACCACGCATACTTAACCTCAGTGGTAAGCATAGGCCAATATAGAAAATGTTCTTCTGGTCCAAAAATAACATTTTTGTATGAACATCACATATGTCTGCCTCAGCAGACGTCAACTACTAAGCTTGGCGAAAATTTCAGTGGTAACACACTAAATAACACAGCAGCAGAATAGTACAACCCCGCAACCCTAATCGCCGAAAGTAGACTAAAAGTGAGCTGAAGACAAAACTACAAGATTGGCAACAACATAAGAGAGCAGGCAAGTTCATAGAAGAACTGAACCAGAGCAACACCGACAAAGAGGTTTCACTACAATTGCTTAAAAGTGACAACTTTTCTATTTGATGAAGAACGATTAATTGTAACTGCACAAGACCATAGCTGACTTACAAATTGATTTTAAAAATGGCTGTCCTACAAAAAAAAAAAAAAACTGACCAAAGAAGATTCTGTCGATCGGCTGTTGAAAGCCCAAACAAACCTAATGTCTGAGTGCAAGATCCTTCTAGTCGATAATCATTACACTACCCGCCGCAACAAAGTGTGTAGATACCTACACTGGAGGATCTGCAAAGGGTTACAACTTGACAGATCTTCGAACATCTGGGAACATGAACCACCACTGATAACATCAAATAGAAAAGCGATTGTGGTCTATTAAAAGACATACAGGCGGGCAGATACCGAATAAAGCAATGCCATCAAGCCAAACATCGTAATGTAATTTAAAGCCTGAAAGAACTGCGCTCATTATCGATGCCACAGTTCAAAGTGAGTTTGGCCTTAATGAAACTGAATGGGAAAGATCACAAAATATCTGAACCAAACACTGATTTAAAAACGACATGATATCTTAAACAAAAAAACATATATATACCGCTTGTAACGGGGGTAACTGGCCTAATAAAAAAGAATCTTCAGAAATACTTATGAGCAATCCCTGGAAGACCAATGTGTAACTTAATAAAGCTAGCGGCCAAAAAATGGACAGTATCGATTCATAAAAGAGAACTCGGATATAAATTAAAATCGTAACGGACTCAAGTGATAGCTCCAGGAGGAAGTCCCTTGATCTCTTAATACTAACCAAAGTAGAATAATAAAAAAAGAAAATATACTAGATGAATCACGTAGAAAAAGGTTTACTTGATTCTTGACAGACTATGAATACCTACTGTAAGGGTGCCTGCGCGTGAGATGTTTGTGGCAAAAGATGCGAAATCCCAAACCCCACCTCTCCTGAGTCGACATTATTGAGCACCAATGGTAATTGAAGGTTCAGGGCGACTGGAAACAATGCCCAGATCAGTGGAAAATACATATAGCGCCTAGATTTCCCAAATAGTAAACCCGTCTGATACGAAGCAGGCTCAACGTTGCTTAACTTCGGTGATCTGACGAGAACGGGTATGGCAACGCAATTATGCCGTATATAAATCACGTACCAGCACGTTAACACTCATGAGTTAAAAGGGATCATTATAGAAAAACACATCTCTTAAATAGATACACGTATATATATACACACACGAAAGGCGGTCCAAATATAATTCCTCTAATTTTTATTACGTTCAAATGGATCAGAGAGTTTTTGATATTACATTGTTATGATTATTGAACTAATGCATAAATGGCATTAAAATGCTCATCTTTCTGAAGCAAATATTGCTGGTTTGGGATTCTAAGAAAGCAACCTATCGACTTGCGCCAGAAGCGTATTATTGAATTCATTCATGCAGCAAAAATATGATAAAAATTTATCTGCACCTGGTGAACTTTGACGAAACCGATGCAGTTCACAGCACAATAATTGTATAGGTTCATCGATTTGAGAGTGCTAATAAAGATGCGTGTGACAAAGCGTGTACCGGACGCCCATGCACACCTCGACATAATCGTTAACAATAAGGTTGTAATCATGTATAAAAGAGAAAAATATCGGCACTATATATATATATATATACATATATATATATATATATATATACACACATATATATATATATATATATATATATGTATAACTACTTCATTTACTCACATAAATTAATATACGAAAGTACAAATTTATGCGTAAACTTTAAGTATTTACTCCAATAGTGTTCAATACGTATGTAGAGCTAGTTAGTAAGTTATAAAATATAAATGGCGATTATGCTACACTGAATATTCCGCGTTTCATCCACTCCCGGATATTTCAGACTTATCTATATTCTATATTATTATCTTATTACTATATATATATATATATATATATATATATATATATATATATATATATATATATATATATATAAAGAAAAATATTGCATAATCGCTATAGTAAACATGCTAATGTTTCGGACCATTGGTGGCCAATACCAACAAGTCCTCGTTATATGACGTTATAAAGCTTATGTGCCACTGAAGGCGGTTGGTTCTCCAATGGAAGAAATGAAATATATTTATTTTTAAAAATAAAATGTTAATTTAAAAAGGGAAAGAATGTAAGTCAAGTGACATTTTCGACTTCAAATATATAAAACAACAGGGGAAAAGAGAACATCAATTCTTTACATGATAAAAAGAAGGAATAAAAAGGGGGAAAAAGGATAATGTATATATATATATATATAGTGCCGCCAAAAAGAACGTCCGCACTTACGATCATCTTTTCCAAAATCGCAAATTTAAGTTAATTTGATTGTAACCATTTAAAGGCGCCTACCTCATTTGATTGGCCTTTTATTCCTTTATAATTTTTCCTGTTCATATTTGACTTTTAAAATAAAAAAGATATAAAATATTTTATAAAATTTTATAATTTTATAAACATACCTTACAATATAAAGAATTTTCAAGTGAATAAGATAGAGAATAAACATATTGCAGAATAAGGATATAAAATGCAAAGTAATATTCGATACAAAATATAAAAATATAATAATTATAGAGTTATAATAAATAATAAAGTTATAAGAAACACAACGATAGTAAATATTAACATGAAAAATAGATTAAAAAAATAATAAGTATAAATATATAAGAATTATAGAGTTATTAAATAATAAAGGTATAAATAATCCAATGTTTCTAAATATATGAATAAATAATAGATATAAAACAAAAATTATAAAATATAAAAAACTATAAAAATTATAGAATTGTAATACACAATAAAGGTCGAAAAAATACAAAGTTATTAAAAATAGAAATATATATATATATATAAATAATAAGTATAAAATAATAATAAATATAAGAATTAAAAAGTAATAATAAAAAAGTATACAAAGATATTAAGTATATCAAAATTGGATATAAGAAAAGTATAAGCAATAGAAATAGCCAAGTTAAAATCAAATAAAATGCAACAAAGACAATTTATAGTGGGAGAAAGTTTTAAAAGGCAGAAGAGTAAAGATGGTATCCGAAGTTTATGGTCCTTGTTAAGTGCGAAGCATGTCGGCATATTTTAAAAATTATTAATACATAGACAAATTCCTATGTGAGAAGTACAGTCTCCATCAAATTTAAATGGCAACGAGTTGCGGTCGGAGATGGACATTTTGAAATCTTTTAGTATATTAAAGCCGGAACGAAAATAAAATGAATGGATATTACCTAACTTTTTCGGTCGAGAATGGTTTCAAACGACAATTAAATTCAAGATGTAGATTGTGATTCTAAATTTCTCAGGTCCGAATTGAAAATTGGTTTATGGCGTAGGTATTCCTGAGTTCAAGTATTTTATCCCTCAAAACATCCAATTAATGCTATACTTATTTCTAGGAATAATCCTTTGTTAAATATAAAGGGATACCAAAATGTTGGGAATATCGTTGTAACAGTTCGAAACTGAGGCAAAAAAGAATTAGGTAGTTGAAGATCTGTGTTTAAAAAACACCGGCCAATAAAATATCATCAGCTGAGAAAAGATGGGGACAGTTTTTGAACTATAAGCATGACAGAATAAAAAGAACTCAAGCGTAAGTCCAATTATAAGCATCTTACCAAAATAAAACATGACATCCCCAAGTTTAGAATTAATAACAGCGGATGGGAATATAATATATTTTAAAATAAGCTAACCAGACACGGACGGACTAAGCATCCGATTCAG
Source organism: Euprymna scolopes (assembly GCF_053919585.1). Taxonomy (NCBI): domain Eukaryota; kingdom Metazoa; phylum Mollusca; class Cephalopoda; order Sepiida; family Sepiolidae; genus Euprymna; species Euprymna scolopes. The sequence continues at coordinate 4,473,066 of NC_136491.1, forward strand.
ATACCTAGACGCATCTTACATAAACTTGTCTTCAAGAATCACAGCTGACGCGACGTCCCTTTTGAATTACTGGCGCCATATTGTTATTCTCCGGTGAGCCCAAGTTCGCTCGATGGAGGTCTTTGATCTAATCGGAAATATCCGGAGGCAGTGTACGACTGGTTGCTAAGCACCGAAATCTGAACACGCCGAATGTAAACGAAAAGGTAACGAAAATAGAAAATAGAATCACACACTAATGGTAACAACGAACTGCAGATTCATGTGAATCTAAAAAAAACTACGTATAACTAGGCAGATGTTGTTCTAAAATACACACACACACACACACGCACACACACACACACATATATATATTTATTTGAGGGTAAACAGTTACGTATGGTCGCTACAAACAGTCATCTGTTTCAGTCAATGAATAAATCATATATATATACATATATATGTATGTATGTATGTATGTATGTATGTATGTATGTATGTATGTGTGTGTGTGTGAGACATTGTACAGCAGGGATATTTCGTATTTGTTTTTCTTGAAAAGCACCGCTATTTTAGCCACCTCACATTGTGATCTGTGCTTCCCAATCATTGAAGCGCTACACATTCGCATGAACATACCAACCATCAATCAGGTTGAATATGAGGGGGAATGCACTATTAAGTGCTTTTAATAATTTTAAACAGTTTTAAGTGAATTGTCAATAAGTTAATCAAACACAATTTTTTTTATCCCTCTCTTGTCTGAAAACGTTCGCGATTATGGCACATTTTTTTAACACTCGAACAAAAAGTTCGAAATTTACCAAAGGAGAAAATGGATTGTAATAAAAACAAAGAGGGACTATCCCGGCTGTTCAACGAAATAGGCACCAGAGAAAAATACCGCAGAAATATACTGAATGTCTGTGTGTGTGTCTGATCATGAATATGCTCCTATATGGTTGACTATTATAGAAAACTGATCGAGACACAGGAATGAGTATGTTTGATCTGGCATAATGATGATTCATTAAAATTGTTTAGAATATGACCCCACGCCCCGTTTCTTTTATTTTTCTACCCATATTTTCCCTGCTTCCAAACTGTGAAAAATGCTAACGATTACATTTTTCGCTTACTGCTACTTGGCTAAGAACTGGGTGCACATTTTACACTAAATTTATAAAAAAAAAAGTGATCTTTACTCTAAAATGTAAAATCATTATTTTTCTTAAAATTGTTTCCCATATATAATATATAAATAATATTTAAATATCGTTGAAACGTATTAACAAAAATTAGATTTGGGTTATTCAAGAAGCAAAATACATATCAGTCGTTAAAATATTAGAATATGAAAATTGATAAAGTACTTTCTTGTTTGATTTCGTTCTTTTCATAAGGAAAACAAAGTTTCTTTGTTTGTTTGAAAATGACTCTAACTTGCAATGAAAGTACTATCGAAATAATCATCTCGGGACGCTAAAACCGTACATTATATAAGTGGAAAGTTGTATAATCCAAAGCGTCCGTGAACAATATTTGTTTATAGAAAATTCTCTTTATATTGTTTAAAGTATAAAAACGTGTATATTGTATAAAGTTATAAAAAATATTCTATTGATATTGTTTAAAATTAAAAATGAATAAGTTGTTTATTGTTTAAAATTATAAGGAATTCCGTTTATACTTTATACTCTTTTTTAATTCCTGTATATATTGTTTACAATACATAAAATATGTTTACTATTTTAAAACGTTATGTTAATATTGTTTATTTTTTAAACATAATTTCTTCTTATTTAAAACTTTTTACTTATTAAATATTCATTGTTTACATATTGTTTGCATAGTAACATAACGATGGTTAAGAATATTTGGTTCATTTTATGTGATCTGGGGATAATTATGTCACCCAATTTTCAATCTTGCCCGATTTTTTGTTTATCTGTAACGCAAACCAATAAAAAAATAATATACATAAAATGTTAGACGTTATTATGTGTTGAGAATTATGTATTTTCTTTTTAGTAACATGACTTTAACAATTGCACAAGCCTGATTTGAGCAATGTTGTCGTCTTTTCACTGCCAAAAGATATAAAATCGTAAACATTTGTTTTGGTTTGGAAACGATTCCAACTTGCAATAAAAATACAAATAAAATTCGTTAAATGCAGACGTCAAAAAGCAAAAGGGATTTACAGTTGTTTTTTTGGTTGCATATTTTACACGGGGAAAAATTGTCGATTAAAAAAAACTGTCATGGCTTTGGGTTTATTTCTTTACGCATGCGCACTCGGGTACACGGTTTCAACTCTCAGGCAAGAGTATGGAGTTTAATAAAATAATATATACATATATATATATATATATATATATATATGCGTTTTATTTTTTATTCCCGTATCTTTCTGTTAAGTAAACTTATTGTTTCAGCTACCAGGCCGTTTTTTGGCCGTCTGTATCTTCCTCAGACTTTTACAGAAATGTTCGTTATATATATATATATATATATATATATATATATATATATATATATATATATATATATGGTGGATTCTCTCATCAAAGACGATGAATGAGGGTTCATTATGCAATCTTCAGCAGCTCCTAAGCTCTTAAGCTCTGTGACACCACATGCATAATTGCAATCCTGTAGACGTCCGGCACACTCCTATTATATATATATATATATATATATATATATATATATATATATATATATATATATATATATATATATATATATATATATATATGCAGGTGTATATATATGTGTGTACGCACACATTTATACAGAAATAGATAGAGAGATAGATAATAAGATGTGGATGGGCCTTTGTGTGTCTTTGTGTGCAAGTTGTTTTTTCATCCGAAATACTAAAATTTAGAAGATTAATTGCATGACAATTATTATAATATTACCGAATATAATGGAATAAAACTGATTCTGTTTCTTTGATAATCAATTGATTTATATGTTGTTATCATTACTAGAAACCAAAAGACTTTAAGTTAAAACTTCTTACGCACAGATTATATAAAGTCTTCACTATTATATTAAAATGTTTTTTTTTTATATAATATTTTACGCATCTTTATATAGTTTTGGGGGTGAGGGTAAATTCCAATTACCGAATATAATGAGAACGTAACAACTAGAAGATTTCAAATTATTATTACTTGGCTTCACCGCCGAATTTCGTAAACAACACGAGCTCATTATTTTACGAGGTCAAAGTTCATAATCATTAATCATACAAATTATTTCATATATGATCAGAAACTATAACCATATTTGTCTATTACAGTCTCTACTGCTTTCTGTCATTATATCTCTTTTGTTTCCTTCCCTTTCGCAAATTCGATCTCTATATTCTCTGTTGGTTATTTCCTTTGTTGTATCTGTTTTCTTATATCTCCATCTCTGTAAGTGATTTAATTTTACTTCCCACAACTTTCATGTTTCTGTTCTTGTTTATATACGTCTGTATTTATCTCATACACATGTACACACACCCAACACACAACACACATACTGGCATTGTTCCTTTGGATTCATCTCTATCGTTTATAACTCTATATAAATCACATTCTTTCTGCCTTTTCTTTATCATCTTTTCTTTATTACTCTCCCTGAACAAAAGTATATATGGAAAATAATTTAACATATAATATAAAGTAATAGTTATAATTAATATTTTTAACTGCTTTATGTTGTTCACTGTAATAAAATAATCTAAGCTAATCGAATATATAAATCTCACTATGTTTGTGTGTGTGTGTGTGTCTATCCGTTTTTCAAATTGTATCTCCTCCTAGACGGGTGGTCGTTGGATGACGTGCAATAGCTAATAATAATTGCTAAGGGATTTAAAAAGGGTTCAAACTTGAATGCAATGCCACCTTGATAGCGTAGCACAATGGCGTCATTCTGCGCATGCGTACATCGAGTAAAAGAGAAATCTATTTATTTGGAGATTTCACTGATTTCTGGCACAAATGTTGCGGTTTCGATCTCCACAATTTCTTTTTTTTTTACACATTCCAATATTCTTGATTTTTAAATGTTATGTAATAAATACACAATAACATTTTTATTAAACAAAATACAGAAGAATGTTTTTGATTTACGTAACGAAAATGTCATATTCAAAATATAGATGATATATCAGCTTATTTGTTACATTTCAAAACTCATGTAAATAGATCAAATAATGGCATTTGTATTGGATTTAGTCCTCAAATAATTAATTGATCATTATGCATATTAATTATGTGTATATGTTTATATAATTTTTCTGTCTTGGGTTAATTCCTAAACTAACTGACTGATCATTATGAATGTTAAATATGTTTATATGATTATATATTTGTATGTATTAGATCACTCCTAAACTAATTAACCGATCATTATGAATTTTAATTATGTGTATATGTTTATATATTTTAATGCATTGGATCCACTAAAACTAATAAACCGATCATTGTGAATTTAAATTATGTGTATATGCTTATATATTTCTATGTATTGGACTCACTCCTATACTATATTACATGATCATTATCAATTTTAATTATGTGTATATTTTTATATATTTCTGTGCATTGGATTCACTCCTAAACTAATTAACCGATCATTATGAATTATTAGTGTGAGTATATGATTATATATTTTATGGATTGGATTCAGTCCTATATTAATTAAATGATCATTATAAGTTTAATGTATTATATATGTTTGTATATTTGTATACATTTCATATTCCAAAAATCACATACAATAATCAGTTACTTTTTAATGTATTTATGTGTACAATAAATTCTATCAAAGTAATAAAGTACTTGTGTTGTATAGTACTCATATGAAAAAATAAAGAAAATCTTACCTGTGACATACATAAAAGTTATTAAAACCGAGATCCCATTTAATATTCGAGTAGTATGACTTACATATAAGAAATAAGGTGTTTCTCCACTATAACACCCAGATAAAAACAAACGAATTGTTACCCTTGGCGTACAGAAAATTTAACCCAACAGAAAATTACATAAACGTATCGAGTTTCTTCATTTTTAAATTAGAAATAATGTACTTGTACATTATTTACATGAGAAATAAGGTACTTGTACAGTATAGTACCCGTATGAAAACAAAGGAACTCTTACCTGTGACGCACATAAAAGTGATCCAAACCGAAAATTATGTAATATTTTCGAGTAGTATGACATTTATATAAGAAATAAGGTGCTTCTTTTATATAGCAGTTTAATATAAAAACAAACTCTCACATATTACATGCGAAAAAGTTCGCACAACAGAAAACTATGTAAAATCATCGAGAAGGTGCATCTATATATGAGAAATAAAATACTTTTACATTATCCTACCCAGGAAATAAGGTACTTGTATAGTGAAGTACCCATATGATACTCAAATAAATTCTTATCTGTGACGTACATAAGTTATCAAAATCGAAAATAATGTAATATATAGTATAACATTTATATAATAAAACATCGGTGTATCTTTACAATAGCACTCTGGTGTAAAAACAAACACTTACCTGTAACATACCGAAAATTTAGCACAACAGAAAATTGTGTAAATTATTTTAAATATGTGTTGTACATTACCCGCTCTAGGTAAGGAATTTTTCCACATACGTGTTCTAGGGAAGGTACAATTATTCCATATATATTGTATGTAATATCCATCCTAGGGTGGGTAAAGTATTATTTTGCTCAATATTCCAAATGATACATAGACATAAGAAAGGTATGTTCAAAATCTTTCCCATTGTCTTATAAGATCCCGAGCAAGTCGTATATATGATTTGTTTAATACTATTTAGAACGCATATATTTTTTCGCTTGATTAGATAAAAATAGGGCTTATTTTTCTACTCGTAGTTTAACGGTTCCTCATTGGCGTTGAGCTTTATACATTTTTAAACCGGGCACTTGGACATGAGTTGCATTTAACACAACACCGAGCGCACTAGACTATACATATATATATATATATATATATATATATATATATATATATTACTATTATTATTATTATTATTATTATTATTATTATTATTATTATTATTATTATTATTATTATTATTGTTTACTATAATAATTCTTAAATACCTACAGACACTGGTATTTCAACCTTTCGGGAATCATCAGTGCAGGTGTCTCAATTAACACCAGTCGAAAGATTCAGACCCCGACAACATAAATCATGTCTGGCTTCATTAGCAAGGACCCGAACCATTCGGCTACCGTCAACCGCGGGAAATACGATTGAAAATTAAACATTTATTCTTGTTAAATGTTTTTATCGTCAGTCAGAGTAATCCACAAATTGTCTGTAATCGTGATCAATGACAGAGTTTTTTTTAATATAATTATTTAGTTATGAAAACATGTATAGATTTCCTCACACTGGCATACCAATATTTCGATCTGTAATAATATTTAACACCATATCAGCCAATAAATATGTCTTTTTAAATATTTTTATATTGGATATATTTTCTTGGCTACAATGTATCACGGATTACCACATATGAGAAATAGACGTGAAAAATATATAGAAGCGAGAAAGAGTAGATGGGTCCATGGTAGCAGACGTTCACTTTGTAAGAGGTTAGCTTATAGCGCCTCGGGTACTAAACCATGGAATATGCATTTTGTTTCATACTTTAAAAAAAGTTTCAGAAAAAACTTTCAGGAATAAGAGAATCGACAATTTCGTCAACATGTTCCATTTGTTGTATTCTTTTATATACATTATCGTGTAAATGTGTAAATGGCGAAAATGTTGAAATATTTTCTCAACAGTCGAAAAAATTTCAATTCGGGATTTGCATATATTTATAAACTAAACTTTTCAAATGATTTAATCTGTTATATTTTTTTCTGTCACCTTTCAGTATTCATACTCTATTTCTCTTTTTGTCTCTATTACTCATTATTCTTTCTTTTGTCACACCGTTCATATCTAGTGTTTGATATTTCTTCCATACACTATATGTCTATATAATATTTCTAGATGTTTTTCTTACTTAAAATCCTTTTCATGTCGCTTTCTCCACTCGTACTGCAACACACTGTGATATTTTCACACTTATTCTATCAACTTAACAAGAATATTCCTGAATTTTTTTCACTTTAAAATTCAGATGAATATATCTTGGCTAAAGCAAAAACTATTTCATCGAAATATAAACCATCAGAATCAACACACGTTTGCCAATATAAACGAGTATTTATGCCATTAACGTAAAAATGTGCAATAAATTCGCTAAAAGTGTGTTTGATATCGCTTAGGTTTTTTTAATCGTTTCTCACATATAAAGTTTCTTAGATGATTGAAAATCAAATAGTCAGTAGTTGTGAGGCTTCGAATTTATGGCGGATGAGGCAGAGATTCGTAGCTTAATTCGTTCAGGTTCTGCAGGATCGGTTTAGCAAAATCCGGTCAGTATAAAAGTGGAGGAGTATTGGGCATTTCTGTTGACTAATGGTGTTTTTTTTTCGAATTTAGTGATGCATTTCATTTATTTGTTGACAGCACTTCTCCGCCCTAATGATTTCGTCAGCATTCAAAAAAGCTGTAATGAATAAGACCCGTCACATACCACCAAGCAATTAGCAAGACCTTCTTTTGGTGCAACTATGGCTTCGAGAAGTGTGCTGGAGCTTTGTGAACGTCTAACCACTTAGCTGAGCGTCGCCGGTTGTCGTAAAAATCCACGTTTCATTATAAGTCGCAAGTCGGTTGAGGAACGGGTTTTTCTTGTTGCCTCAAAAAAGGGAAGATGATATTTCATGGCGAGTTTCTTTTGATTTTCGTTCAATTCATGAAGCACCCATTTATCATTTTTTTTGTCTTCCAATTTCTCTTAAGTTATTGCAAATCGTCGTATACGTTACAGTTTATTCAGAAACAAGTTCTTAAACAGTTGTGCATTGATTAACTTAAACTAAGGCGCTTAATTGATCGCTGTACACATCCAATGGCCGATCACTACGCTCATCATCGTCAAGTCTCGTCGCCGTCACGAAATTTCTTAAACTGCCATTGTTCTGTGCGTTCAGTAGTGGTTCCTGGACCAAATGCCCCGTTGACACCGCGAACTGTTTCATCAACTTTTTCGTCTAGCTTGATTTGAAATGAGACAATTGTCTGAATTTGATTTTGTCCCATTTTATATTAAACGCTCTGAAAAGAAAATACAATTGTTTGAAAACGATTGTTATTTAGACGATTAGATATAGCGAAAAACGCATTTTAATGGCGTATATTTATAAAGTAGAGGTGTTATAACGAACACTTATTTTAAATTGATCGTTTGAAATGAAAATAAAATTTCACAAGAACTTTCTCATCAACCTAATATTTACAGCTCACATCCTTTCTATTAAGTGCTTACTTTGCATCTCATTCTGATCTCAATTTTTGCTTTCCCACTATCAAGCTTTCTGTCCAGCTTCCCATTCTGCGTTTCTCGCTTCGCCCTCTTTTCCGTACTACTTTTATTTTCCCTGTCGGTCTGGGTTGCTTCCACTCTTTCTGTCGATATTACCCTTTTTTTATTCGCTCTCTCACACACACCCTCTCTCTCTCTCTCTCTCTCTCTCTCTTTCGCTCCCTTTGCAACGTGCCGTTATACTTTTTAACTGTGTCAGATGCACACATTATCTTGTACTTCGTCGCAAAAGAACAAACAAATAAAAGAGGAAAGAAATATAAATCCGACTGCGTTTTTTAAAATACAACTGAAATGCATTTATACGTGGTTCTTCCAATATAACGCAGTTTATAATTTTTGTCAAGTCTTTTTCGCGCACTCATGTGCTTTTAAAAGCCAGCGCTTTCTTGCCCTCGTATTTACAAGTCTCTTCACGGTGCGCAACCTGCTTTTCTCTTCGACGAAGTGATGGCTTTTTCTCCTTTCTCGTGGCGTAAGGTGGGTCACAATTGCTGATTTGCATACGTGCTTTAACGGCTGCTGCTGATAACATATTCGCAAGCCAGCTATCCCACAGCTGCTACTGATTTCCTCACTGGTGCTTATACGGGCTCTGTTAAATCTATCTTACTTTCTCTGTCAAACGCTCTTCTATTTAATTTGTCCAGCTAACTTTTAGTCTATATGTGTATCTGTAAATTTCTTTGCAGCTATTTGTCCCTCTTGTTCACTCTAAGTCTCTATTTTCTCTGTCTCTCGTTCTATATATATATTATTTTTTTGTACACGTGCAGTCACTTTCTCACTCTTCCATTTATCGACTTGTTTGCAAATAGCTATGTCCATTTCTCCAGTTCCTATTTCAATCTAATCAAATTTTACACACCTCTTATGTATGTATCTATCGTCCTCTCTATGATACACGTTTTCCTTCTCTTTGTCTATATATTGAGCCATCGCCCTGTCTCCTAATATATAACACATTTTAAAACATCAATGTCATCCTGATCCATATAATACCTAAAAAAAAAAGACAGAAAGCAAAAAAGAAAGAAAAATGATGTAAACAGAAAAATCATTATTATGAGACGATGGCATATTACAACTATTCTCTAAAGGTTTTATTGAATATTTATCGATATTCTTTAATGATATGACACGTTTATATTATCAAGTGTGATCATTAATTTTGTCACCGATGCCCACACACAAAAAAAAAAAATCAACAGCACGAAAAGACAATAAGCTGGTGAAAATATAGATAACTATTTTTCTTTCGTAGTGGAAAAGGAACGATACGTATTTACAAATATTAAGTGTTAGTGCAAATTTATAATGCATAAATACGAAATTAAATGCTCAATTATTTTTATATCTAGGTGATCAAGAGTGATATATTACGAGCCACGGAACAACATACCCCCCCCCCAATGTTTATGTCTGCTAGACGTCGTATTTTATGCATTTCCTGACAAACCGCCCCCTTAAGTAAGACACTATCAAATCTCCAATACTAATGATTACTACAATATTATCGCATTGATTATTGTACACGAAATAACCCTTATCCCTGAGTGGCCTCTGGGCCTTGATAAGTGGTGACTTCCATGTAAAAAAAATCTATAGTTTCTTTTGCCATTTCATTTTTTTTTTTATATTGTTGAGCGCTGGTGTTGGTTAAACTATCATAAATTACAGACGTATGTTCGTCTCGACAGCCATTGCTGTCTAGAGTTTAACTATTTTCATTCATTTATTTCAATTTTCACCCGAAACAAGGCACAGTGCCACTTTGAAGCAGGGGGCTACTATTAGGGAATTAATTAGCGGTGTCATTATGAAGGGAGAAGAGTAGAAAGATGTGTGTTAACATTACACTTGAACTTCTGCATATCATTGCAGTTGGGAAAGCAGAATCCCGGAAGGGAGTTCCAAAGACCCGCAGTTCTGGGGAAGAAACTATTGGAGTAAAAGGCTTTCTTGCACCTAGGGATCTCTACTGTAAAGGGATGAGACTTAGTAGCTTATCGGGTTTGTCGGGGGTAGTTACGTCGGGGAGGTACAAGTGTTTGCAGTTATTTTATATGTCCTCATACTTTCGATTTTGGATGTTTATGATGTAAATCATATTTCTAATTATTCTTCCGATTATGACGTCTATTCACTTTGCTTTTCCTAAATAATAATTAAGGAAAAACATATGTTCGTCTGGACTATGAACCTTATTTAAACTCTGAACCTTATTTAAACTATGAACCTTATTTAAACTCTGAACCTTATTTAAACTGTTATTTCTATCCTTTCTTACTGTTTTCTAGGGATTATTTCATCAAAAACTAAACGTATTTTCCTATGAAATATTAAATTTGTATTAAACATGTTTGCATAAGTGTTTACATTCAGTTTGATTCGATAAAAAAATTGCAATTCTTTTTATTAATTTGACACCCCTTGTCGTTTTAATGGTTTGTTTCAATGCAATGTTAATGTCTTAAACCAGATTCTTTCATCTTGGGTGATATGTTGAAATTCTAGGTGTGGTATCGAAAGAATTTCTCAAAAATTTTCAGTTGTGAGATTCAATAATTTCGAATTTTGGGAAGAGTTCATGTAAAACGATTGTCGAATTTTTACTTGTCGACATTTTGCGTTTGACAAATTTTGACCGTTTATTAAAACTGCTTACCAAAACGAAACTTAAGTTCATTTTATCGCTCCAGTGTAGTCAATATATAAACGACACTACGGTTTGTCCTTTAAAGTAAACGGCTAGACTTTCATTTGCGGTGCTTTTGCTACAGACGCGTGGCCTTTTGCACGTATTCACTATATTCTTGTCAGTATTCTTATCAATATCTAGTGAACACAAGTGCCTTGATTCTACAAATTACCGAATTTTGGCTGTGAAAATTTCTTAAACTTTTTTTGTTTATCGCAAATAATACAGCTCATACTTCGACCTCTATTTGCGAATAGTTCATTTCCGCCGGAAGTAGAGTCCTTAAAACATGTTGCGTTGAGTTTAGTTTACTGTCATCTTTTTTAATGCAACAAAACAGATTTCAAATCAACATTATTTGCGTCACTTGCAAGATATATATTTTTATTATTGATATAACAAAAAAGGTTTGACGTTAACGCAGCTTTTAGTTGAATGAATACCTTTTGACGGTCATTTGTCAAACTCTACTGTAGTAATTTATAAATTTATAATAATTAAAAAAGATTATGTTTTATTACTTGCATTAGATTAAGTATGTTGCCGTTTCCCGTCACTTATCCAAAAATGTGATTCTTTGTTTAAAAATCGCAACAATTAAAACTTCATTTAAACCGAAATACTTTTATATTCGTAAACATTTCAATTACGTGCTTTGAATGCTTTTTATGATTGTGCATTTTTATTAAAATATCATCTAAATAAGCTGTTTCGAAGTCCAGGTCCGCTAAAACTGCATTCATCCTTTCCGAGATTATTGATAATGACACTTTTTAATTTAAATATCTAATCGTTTAATAATTCGGCACACTTTTCGTCTATTCAGATTTGCAAATTTGCTGTTGAATAATTTAATTAAAAAAATATTCGTTCACGATTTAATTTTGCAAAAGATCCTTCCGCTGTTAGTATGGGATTATTCATTTCTTTCAAACAATAATTAAGACCCATAGAATAACAAGCGCAACTTTATATTTTATTGTATTATGCTTTACATATTTATTAGGTCCGACAAAACCACTGCGGTGTTCTTTGTTACGCTTTTCTAGTAGTTATAGTTCCTTTCCGATTATTTTTATCGACGTATAGGGTATCGGTCTTTTGAATCGAAAGTTAACAACATATACTTTTTTTTTAACTCGAACATTGTTAAAGCTTCATAACAAAATCCAAGTCCTTTATAAAAAAAAAAAGTCTGGAAGATTTTTTTAAATTCTAAGTTTACCTGAATTTGTCGTAATACCACCCCTTCTATTACAGAAAATATGTATTGAAATGTTAAATGCGTCGAAATCTTCCATCTAATTTGTAGCAATCAATTGTGTGAATTGCACATGCCAAAATTCATTAGTTTTGTTTTCATTTTCCGTAGAAAGAAACATTTAATCAAACCTTACTCATATGTATTAACTTGTTATTGGTAAAACATCTCGTAATTTCTCTGATTAACTTAGACTTCTTAATAATAAATACTCGTCTCAGTATTATTAGGTCCGAGCAAGCATATACCGAGATATTATTTTTAACGAGACCCATATTGATTCTGCTCTATTTTTGTTAGCAAGCATGTTTTCTGCTCGCCGCGCCCTATCTTCCCTTAATCATCCTCACAGACCAGACTTGCGAGCCTTCTTATTTTTATAGCCAATGCTCATCTGGCTTCTAACCTCTGCCCCCATTGCCAAACATACACAAATAAGACTCGACAACCTACAACCACTATCAACAGTTTCTCACCTCTCTATTTGTGCCTAAATCTAAACGAAGATTGCAAGAAAAAAGCTTCTTTCCTAAAACTGATCGCCCGTGGAACACTGTTCCATAGGCTAGCTTCCCAACCTACTACAAAGCCGTAGCATTCAAATCCAATGTAAACAAGTTCTCATTGATCCGTCCCCTTAAATAATTAAATCCTACTGAACTTACACTATTTATGATTACTACACTTCTACTAAACATTAATCCTTATCCTCAAATGGCATTTTGGCATTGATAATTGCTAACTTTCTTCTAAATAAGAAAATGTATTTTCATTAAATTTCTTAGTTATTTTTCGTTCAGTAATGTACTGTACGACGTTTTTACATTTGTTTTTACCAACTCCCAGATTTTTCTTAAAATTTTCTTGGCTGTGCATACAGAGGAGCAGTTTATGTCCATTTAAATCCTGACATTCTTTTTAATAGATAGGCTTGATATAATTGTATATTTCCACAGCAGTAAATCAGATTAATTTAAAATTAAAACTTTTTTTGTCTCCGTCATCCTTTGTTCTTTATCGCGTGAATATGTGCTATATCACCTAACTCGATTTTGTTGTCCCCATTATCCAGTCTATAATTCTTTGATGTTCTTCTGTTAAATGTTAGAGAGCACTGTTTTGTTTCTGTTCTGCTTCTGTAAATAACAGTGTTCTGATGTTTTACTCTTGCTGATGTCAAGATTTGTATGAATAAAAGACATTTAAACATGTCCGACGTTATCTTGTTCAACCAAAATCGTTCACAGTATACATTTATTAAACACAATTTTTGGCATTTCTATCAATTATTAAATTATAAATTTTACTCTGCAACTATTTTAAATAATATTTGTATTGCTTCTTAAAAGATGACTTCACCGGGGGTCTTGATAGGATAACGTTGGCATAAATTTTCATGATTTACTGGACCGCATATTGCTAATGAGTATCATATTACGTTTCTGAATTTTTGCGGTGAAGCTTGGTTATTCGCATTATTTTAATTCGTCGGATTACTAGCCCCATCTTGAGTCTTATTTTATCATCCTTCGGTTTATGTCGCCTCAAAATTCCCGAGTTTAACGTAAACATTCCAGAGTTCCACAAGATTCGCCTCGGAGGCAATATCACACGATGAGAACCCTTATTATTACGTTGTTTCCTCATAAGCCCAGTTTTTACAGACTTTTCCACATATTTCGCATTAATATATGCTCGATTATAAGTATTTCGTATGTATTGTACATTAAATTGCAGACGAAATTTATTTTTCTGTGTATTAGAGTATGGAAAATCATTTATGTTTTTGTCATGTTTTTCTATTTATCAGTTTCTCATGGATTTGTCCGATATTTACATCTTTTCTTCTGTTGGTCGATGTTTAACTCAAATCTTCTTTTTTTTAATATTTTAATGTCCCCTTCAAAGCTTCTCAAATAATGTAGACGTTGTTTCTCCAACTTATTGCTTCGACCTAGCGTGATCTCTCTTGTTCATTTGGAAATTCCATTAAATAATTTTCTGAAGTATTTTATATGTTGTCGTTTAATTCATAAACGAGGCTCTCGATGCGTCGTTATTTCGTAACCAATTCTAAGCATTCTCTCTCTAATCTCTTTGTTGTAAATCGAGAGAAAGAGAGAGAGAGAGAGAGAAAGAGAAAGAGAGAGAGAGAAAGAACAGACACAATACATATGCTCATTTATATAAATATATTTATGCTTGTATGTATATATATATATATATATATATATATATATATATATATATTATCAATTTAGACAGCATTAATATACAATATTATATGCTTAACATTATTAAACTGTTTAGAACAATGCAAACTATATAATTTTTACTTTTGCTGGATATGAATTATATAGCTCGGAAAATAGATTTATATTGCTACAGAATTCTCTGGTTTACTAAAATTGTATACACACACTACAAACACGTACATATACATGCATATATATACATATATATATATATATATATATATATATATGTATATATATATATGTAGATACAAAAACACCGATAATATAAACACGTAGTTAAAATTATACATATCTACACTCATAAATACCTACACATGCACATGGTCCTGGATATGACCTTAAACTATATCCAGTGGGAAGGCCCCAGCTTGCGGGTTTAGGGAGTGTGGAGCCACCTTTTAATTACCATTGCTCCCAGGTCCACTCTAATCCGGAGTGGTAGTACCTGTTTGGTTCCTAAGTATGGGTTAAATAGAAACCGACTTAAAAACAACAAATATATTCTATTAAAAAATGTTTCTTCCACATCTTTGGATTCGACATTAAATAACCGAAAAGGGTTGATATGTCGTAAAACAAAAACAACAAATCAACCAACCAATACATGCACATGGCGATACAGAAACATACAGGTAGAGTAACATAACTCCATACACGAAAGAGCACTTTAGATAATTATTATAATAACAGGTGCAATGTGAACCTTGAATAAAAAAGTTTTTTTTTTATATTTACTGCCGAAAACTATATGCACGTACATAGCTATTAAATAAGCACCTATTTCTATAAATATGTATATGAATATATCTACACATTATATATATATATATATATATATATATATATATATATATATATTACATGGTCTGCACGTTTGTTGCATTGTTTTGTTTTGGTTCTGTGTTCATGGAAACTCATGCTATGTAATTTTCATTGTAATTGTGTACATACATATATACGGACATTTACGTATGTTTTACGTGTATTTATTCATAGACATTTTAACTAAGCATTCTTTACAAGATCGATGTAGGTATTTACGCGATGAATTACCATAATTATTATCACGTTTTCATATTAGAAATATCCACATTTTTTTCCGGATGATATAAATTGTATGAGAATATTAAATAAAAACTGTTCTTTGAAAACACTGGGAAAATTTCTGAAAGAAACAGAAGGAGTTTTAAATTCCGAAATATGCCCCCGAGCAGAAGCACTTAGGAACGCGAAGTAGTGAAATTTTCAATACACGGTTAATTAATGAGGGAACACATTGATAAAAGACTTTGATTTTATATAAAAAAAGAAAGAAAAACAATGCTTGTAAGACTCTTAAGAAGGTAATTTTAGTGTGAGTTGAACGTGAATGTTGCTAAGGATACGTTGTGTTTTCTTGTCAAGAATCTATAAAATTCTATAGAGTTAACGTGTTTCATTTTTTCACATTCGTTTTTATCAAAATGTGGATTGTTATACCAAGTGCTGACGTGCAGACATAATCATCATCATTACCATAATGATAATCATTATGGTCATTAGCAACAGTACCGCCCGACAGTGTCATTATCATCATAATTACTATGATAAAAATAATCATCAGAGCAAGAGCTATTACTAGCTTTGGTGCCACTGCTGATCTTTATGTGTATGCGTGTCCGAATTAGATTGAAAATAAAAGCTTAAATTATATAACTGTTTTTGTTTTGTTTTTATTTTGGATGATAAGTAACCATTTAATATCTACTTGATGAAAATACTGCAAAAATTTAATTAAAAAAATTGTTGAATAGACATAGAATTCATTAAAATGACTTGATCTTTCACCAAGAGCAACAACAAAATTCCTCACACTGGATTTAAAATCGAGTATGCTGTAGTAGGCAGGGATAAAGACTGGTGATATCTTCCTCAACATATATGGTGCTCTAAAAATGAAACGTTTTCATAGAATTGTTGCTTGGTTATTAATGCAAAATGACATTAAGAGAGAGAGAGAGAGAGAGAGAGAGAGTGTGTGTGTGTGTATGTGTAGGATAAAAGGAACGAGAGACAGACAGAGAAGCAGAAAGACAGAGAGAGATAGATAGAGAGAGAGAGAGAGAGAAAGAGAGAGAGAGAGAGAGAGAAAGGTAAATAAAGAGAAGAAAGTTATTGTCGCCGTATTACTTCTGTTTATATATGTTTTTCGGTGATGCAGAGATTGGAGTTCATCCTTGCACATACAATCGACATTATGGACTGTAATATCCACTCTGCGAAGGTAAACACGAAAAGATGTCGTTCTCGACTAGACTGCAAAATCAATTTTGTACAAGACAAAATATCTTGTCAATTTTGTTTCTGTCAAGACAAAAACACGTGTCAAGACAAACACTCTTGTCAAGACAAAAACTCTTGTCAATTTTGTACTTTGTCAATACAAGAAGGCATTGCATCTTCACATGCGTTTCGTCTGTGATCCGATCATCTGAACCCTTTACATGGTTAAGTGTACAGGTGAACTTATATAAAAAATAAACGGTAAGATGGTAAAAATCTTAAAATTTGAATATAGACTTTTGTCATAAATTAAAGACGTGCATAAAAAAGGTGAAATATAATTGAAAAAAATATTTCCATATATATATATCACATATATATATATATCATATATATATATATGATATATATCTATATCATATATATCATATATATATTATATATATATATATATATATATATATATATATATATATATATATAATTCAACCACTACCGTGTTTGAATATATGGTTAAGTGGCAGTTTTAGCCATTTACAACTGCTTTAAAGCTTCACCGCTCACTCATATTACGACCACACTTTCAACAATGATTCCCATTCAATAAAACAAAAGTTATGATGAATTTCTGGTGGTCAACAACGTAAAGAGGTGAGCAATGTTTTTTATGACTGGTTTCCATAGCAACCATATCGCTACAGCGACTATTTTTGCTTACAATCCACCACTCTCGCGAAAAAAGAAGTAACAAGTGAAACAGACAGAATGACAGAATGAAAGGGAGATAATTGGATGGGGTTATTGAAGGCAGACGAGTACCGTACACTATTATTACATATGTGTATGTTATGTTTATGGGGGCAAAAACATAAGACTGCAATTAAACAAGGAACAAGTGAATTTATTGGAAGCCTGTAAAAACCATGGATTACAATAGAAAAATGCGAGTATGGAAAGCAATATTGTTAAGCTTACACATGAAAAAGTAAAGAACTAGTTGTTAAAACTGGAAAAAAGGACAGGATATTCTAGTAACAAATATAATAAATTTACAACTTAAAATATTGCAGCCTATAATTAAATATTTTGATTTTTCCTCTCCATTATCATTCTTAATATAATTACGTTTTTAGCGTGATAACACTAATTTGTTAATATTTTATCAAACTTCCATGCATTCATGTTTCAACGTTGTGGCTTTCGTATTTATTAATACTCTTTGTTTAATTTTGAACTTATAGTTCTAACATAATCTTTTTCTTTTTATATAAAATCTCAGTTCAACTTAGTTTTTATCAACTTCATATTTCGATTAAATTTATTTTAATCCATCTTAATCTGCTTGTATCCATATCTTACATTTATGTAATTTTAGATTTATTTTTATTCTTTTGTTGTTGAAATTAGTCGTGGGTTATTTTATTAACATAACGATTATTACAATTAACATTATTTCTATTTCTCTTTTTTATGTCATAATTATTTTAGATTTAAAATCTAAATTGAGGAGCTAAACGTTTATTTATATATTTAATAATTTAATTATATTAGTATTAAATCTAACAGTCTCCTTCAAATTTCACCCTCAACATATTTTGTGAATTTTTAATTTTTAAATCAGGTTTAAGGATAACAGGAATTTATTTCTTAAAATACATTTTTGTATAACATTAAAATTTTTATTAAAAATTTTTTTTTAGAATTTATTATGTGGAAAGTGGGAAACCTTAATTTGATAATGAAATATTTACAATGAAGGATAGAAAAATACTTTTGACGTCACGATTGGAACTCATGGCTCTGTGGCAATAACTGACTTAGTAGGTTACCCCATGCTAACGGAAATATATTTTAAAAAAATACCGTGCTTAAATATAGGACTTTATAGAAATGATCTATTATTTTATGTTAATTCAAGCTAGAAAGAAAAAATGTTAGAAAAAAACTAGAAAGAACATTAAACTATTTTCTTCTAAAGAGGAAATTTTAAATAAAAAGTCAGATGTTTTATAAAGCTGTCTTAATAGAAATTAATTCCTGTAATCACACCTTAAACCTGATTAAAATAAATTTAAAAAGGATATATCTACAGAATATGTTGAGGGTGAAATATATGTGTGGAAGGAGAATGGTGGTTTTAATACTAAATTAAATCTAAATAAGAGAAATAAACGTAATTTTAATTTTAATATTTGTTATGGCTAAAAAATAACGCTCCAGTAATTTCAATAGCAATAAATTAAAAAAAAACACACACTAAAATTAAGTAATTGCAAGATATGGAGAAAAACAGATTAGAACCGGTTTAAGTAAATTTGATAAAATAAAATTGATAAAAACTAAGGAAGAAATTGAACTAAGATTATTATAAAAAAGATAATGTTCGAATTAAAAGTTTAAAATATAACACAGTTTATTAATAAATGATACTGAAAAAATATTAAATTAGATAAATTGATAAATATTGAAAAATAGAG